>NC_137460.1:15679741-16279741 GCF_964235325.1 Thermobia domestica
TATATATATATATAAGGATTTCATTATGTCCCTCCCCAAGCATCATGTTTTCAGCGGGTTTTCAACCCGATTTCATTAATTATAAATAAATAAAGTCATCATGTCCGCTAACATCGTTTATTCAGTGTTACGGCAAGACATCTAAAAATTTCTTATTTACAAGTTCGTCAACCGTTGGAGAAATCTCATTCAGACAGGGTATCAACATTTGTGGCTTGCAGCTATGTACGGTTCTTATCTAATTAAGGAAAATGCTTACATGTTAAACTTTCATCAGATATTAGATATTCTGCCAAAATCAGATATTGCCACAAAAATACATCTTCTAAAGAGGGAAGAAACATAAAATTTCTATCTGTCTTCTTCATCACTGCCGATAAGTATCGCAGTGACAATCATAGTTAATGGAAAAATATTTCAGTATGTTGCCAGACAGTTTTCTCATGGCCAAGGGAGAAAGTGTCTAAGGTTATTCCAGTACAAGCGGAAATAAAAGTAGAAAGTGCATTGACACTCTATACATGCGTGTCACAACTCATAGTTCTAACGTAAGCAAGGGGAAAGCGTGTAAGGCAACAACCCGGAAGTAATGGCATTTACAAAAATAAACCTCTGTTCATTCTAAGCTAGTCTTCTCTCAGAGACGAAACAACATTCAGTCGCTCCGTATTTCAAACTTGGCTGTAAACACGAAGTTAACTATAATGAATAAACAAATCAATAAAACGATAAATAAATAATCCATTCAAATCATACACACACACACACACACACACACACACCACACACATTTCGTATTTCCCATATGTTTTTTTTCTCGCCAATTTACATGTAAGGATTGCAATAATTCTCAGCACAATACAGCGTTCACCTGTAGTGCTTGGGGGTCCCAAGTTCAGTCTCCGTACAATACAACGTTCACCTCTAGTGCTTGGGGGTCCCAAGTTCAGTCTCCGTACAATACAACGTTCACCTCTAGTGCTTGGGGGTCCCATATTCAATCCCCGTACCAGGCTCATTTTCAGTACAATACATCATTCATCTCTGGTACTAAGGGTCCCATATTCAATCCCCGTACAATACAGCATTCACCTCTTGTGCTAAAAGTCCCATATTCAATCCCCGTACAATGCATCATTCATCTCTGGTGCTAAGGATCCCGGGTTTATTCACAGTACAATACAGTATACACCACCGGTGCTAAGGGTCCCATATTCAATCCCCGTACAATACAGCATTCACCTCTTGTGCTAAGGGTCCCGGGTTTATTCACAGCAATACAGTATACACCACCGGTGCTAAGGGTCCCATATTCAATCCCCGTACAATACAGCATTCACCTCTTGTGCTAAGGGTCTCGGGTTTATTCACAGTACAATACAGTATACACCACCGGTGCTAAGGGTCCCATATTCAATCCCCGTACAATACAGCATTCACCTCTTGTGCTTGGAAATCCCAAGTTCAGTCCCCCGTACAATGCAACGTTCACCAATAGTGTTAAGGGTCCCGGGTTCGATCCCAGTGCGTATCGCATAAACTTTTACACATCTTTTATTCTCTCTCCACATATTGCTCTAGTAAATTTATTACGAGAGGTTAAATTAATAAAAACCGAACCGTTAAATATATTAGGAGAATATCTTTTTTATTCTCTCACATATTGTTCGATCATCTTATTTGTTCCGACTAATTTATAAGAAGAATATAAATATTAATTTAATCACTACTACGGAAGTACGTGATACAAAATGACGTATCAACAGATTTAATTCAAATCAAACCAATTCAAATTTCCATTATTATTTTTAAAAATAGACAGTATAAAGTCTCTACAGACACGCATACAAACTTGAAAAAGACCACATCACCTTTCCATGTCAGCACAACTAAAAAAAGAAATATAACAACTTTCCAAACACACGTAACCATGTCATCAAACCCTAATGACCTAACACAACAGGCTGCCAACACAGCCCATGACTTTCTATATTAATTATAGTACATAACGGTACCCGTAGAATAGTTTGTCTGCAACTACTTAATATTTCAAAATGATTAACATATCTCTCTACGTCATCGCCTATCCGTCCATAAAATAGTTCTGGCCTGAGAATATGTGACAAAACTCCTATGTTATCCGTCTGTCCACCTTCAGCCATGTCTGATTGAAACAAACTGTCACTATTTTGAAAAACCGAAACAGAGGGATCTTCTATACTAGATAGCGAGTGGGAAAACCGTAAATTTTCTTTAAGTTTATCTAAACACTTTCTTGTAAAATGAACACGTCCAGGAGAAGAGGATACAATAGGTTCAAAAAATTCAGTTATATCTAATTCATTACTAATGTTATAGCCTTCTGCAAAATGACGCAACATAAAAAATATACTAATTATAAGCACAAATTAAATATAGCATATTAAAATTACTTTACACCAAACCACCAGACCAATTTCTGCTAAAATTCAATTACGTAGAGCTGCAAGGTACTACAGAGAAAGAAAAAAAACACAGCATCAATTCCACCATGTTGCATTACCGTACATAGAGTCCGCATTGCACTGAAGGCAACATAATATAGTAAGAAAATCGTTGTCCAACAGATTGGGGATGTTGTCTCCACCACCAGCTTTTATGAAAACCTGGAAACATGAATAATTAAATTGTGTAATTCTTTCATGTAATGCAAAAGACACTAAATTCGGGATGTAGCTTTAACAGGATTAATATTGTAATAATAAATGAAATACACAAAATACATATTTCAAAAGATGCAGCAGAATTTGGGTAGGTAAACTAGAATGTTAGGTCTGTAGAATTGCAATGGTTTGAAATGTAAAGTTCCTTCAATATGTCAGCTGATTACAATACTTTCAAGTATCGAAGTAGCTCCATGACCTGTCGTTTAACGATGTTTTCTCCGTCAAAATCTTATTCACACTTTCTCGACAAACTCGGTGTACGTGGTTTTATTCAAAGGCTGGTTTTACAAAACCCAACATTTTTTCTTCTTCTGTCCATAAAAGGTAACAAAACTTCAAATGTTCGGGAACACCCACAATCACGTTCTCTTGACGTAAAATCGAAAGCTCCAGAAGGTTTAGGACAAAAACCTCCAAAGTTCAGTACCACAAACATTACCCTCAATCAACCTCACAGGAGGTGACATCGTCCAACGTGAACTCACCAATATAGCTGATAACATAGAAAATAAGTATTTCCACAATAAAATAATGTTTGTGTTTGTGGATATAAATCCCTTCAACAGTGGTGCCCCCCCTCATGCCCATGACGCACCCCCCTCAATTGTCTATCCGTAGGTATTCTTCCATGAAAAAAAAACTTTTCGATTAATTTTTACACCCCCTCAAACATATTTATATAGATTTTTAACCCCCCAAATATTTCAATGACGCAGTTTGCGTCATAGCCCCCCCTTGTGGGCACCCCTACCTTCAGTCAGTAAAAAGAGCATTACCTGGCATGTTAGTCAATTTGATAATATTGACTCAACAAAGTGACAAAACAAAATATAGCTGACATATGACACGATGTGAAGTGTGAAAAAGTAGCAAGTAAGGGGAAAAAGGACAGGACAAGGAATAAGGTGTAGACATGTGCAAGGTAAAGGACTTCTGCCATTGTATCTAGTTTAATGAACCAAAAAAAGTATTACAAATTGCTTCAAAGCAGCTTGAGACTACATAAGTTCAAATCTTCTTGGAAGGAAAAAAAATAAATGTAAGTGACATCCACAAGAATCGAACGGCGGACTTCAGGGATCATATCTCTCATCATGTAACATTAATATTTTTTCCTATGAACTTATTGTCCGAAGAGCAGGTTCCATTACAAACCATATCCTTCTCTAGCGACCAGAAATTGTGGATCTAAAACTTTACGTTTCAGTATTCGCGTATTTCGGGGGTCTACTGTAATTTCACAATGCCATGCAAAACTCACCTGTTTCTATCTCTAATTTGCTTCCAATAACTCGTATAAAATATATAATATTAAGAAAAAAGAACATTCAATACGACCTTTAAAAGGTACAAAAAGAAATGTAACGTTGGCGAAAGTAAACATTTTTATTCTTCAAGAAGAAAGAAAAAATAAACCAAGGAAAGAACAGCAAACATTCTTTTTTTACGCTTTGTAACCGCTTCTCCTTACAGTCAGCAGATGGGACTCGAAAGGTCAATTTCTCCTGATTGAACGACTGTGCAAATGCCACTTTCCTTATTCTTGTGGAGTTCGCGCTCTTTTCCTTTGTTCTCACACCCCTTTCAGTTGGATGCCTGGTGACCTGCAAAACGTGCTTCGGAAGAAGGAACAAAAGGAACTGTCTATAGAAAGAAGAAGAAGAAGAAAAAGGAACATAAAAGACCTTACCGTTCGATTTGAATATTCCACTTCTATGAGGACACAAAGAGCAAATTGGCGGCAGGAATATTTGTCCTCAAAATCAAGTATTATAGATGTATATCTCAACAATATTTGTTTAATATACAGGGTGCAATAAAAATCACGTAGATCCGTTCGTGGCAGGCTCGTTGCTACAGTGCCCGAGAATTATCCTGGCAGTGACGTAGAGTTCGCTCTTGCTCAAATGCCATCCCACTGGTTATAGCAGACGCCTCGTTCAATTCATTGTCCAATCCCAGGAAAGAGAAAATGCGCGAACATAAATACCAACTTAAAAGCACGCTCCGTTCTCTACAACAGGAAAGCGAAAGGAAATGAACTGAAATGGGAGATTCGTTTTGGATAAATATAGGCTACTTGTCCTCTTTGTATAACGATAACTGGAGTTCGAGGAGACATAAATGCTACATTTTTTTGCTGTTATATTTATATAACTTCCATGAAGAATATGGTTATTTTATATTTGAATTTTATATTATAAAGATGTGGAAAATAATTTTAAATGATAGCCATTTATGTTTATTCTGTTCTAACAACATTCAGATTTCAACATGCTACAAACTTTCGTTCTATTGAAGATAGACACAAATATGCAGTGGACGAAATGGGAAGGGAAGTCCAAAATTCATTTTAAAGAAACCCCGAGCAACACGTGTCAGTGAGAGATCCGTGTGGCGAATTGTGAAAGAGAAGGAGTAAAGTCTGGACAACCCGTCGTAACACCCTGTAAAGCAAGGGCAAATACACAGAAAAGTCAAATAAATTTAGATTCTTTCGATGAAGTAGTAGTTCGTAGAACAATTCACAATCTCTATGCTGAAGGCATTGTCGCCACCTTAAATAAATTATTGTGCGAACTTTAAAAAAAGCATTGACTTCAAAGGTTCTGACTGGGCATTATAACATATACTGCACAAGTTGGGATTTAGTTTAAAAAAAAATCTATTGGAAATAGAAAACTGCTTTTTGAAAGGAAATATATTGTCTTTTGACGACATAAATATAGGGTCAAATCTTATTTTTTCTTTCTTTGTCGTAACAATGCACATATATATGCTAGTATTATTCAAATACATTGTTATCTAAATTCTCTCTAGTTCGCTACCAGCATTATTTTAAACTGTAGTTACGAACGTGACGTGCGAAGCGTTCAGTGTGCCATCTAAGCACTATTTGTGAATATCGTAAGTTGGTAGCCTTGCAACTGAAAGCGTTGACGTCACTGCCAAGATAGTTCTCGTCGACTGTAGTCCAAAAATGTAGGATGGTTCGGACGGAAGTTAGAGGGGGCGACCCGACCATATTATACGTAGTTCATTTGCAAGCCTACCGTGAAAATTTTAGGAGGGGCAGAAAAAAAAAATTAAGAGAGGAGGCTGGTTCAAAGCATGTAATAGTTAAAAATGTTACAATATTATTACCATTTGAGAAAAAAAAAAAAAAGACATTCACAGACGACATTCACCAACCGATACATCTAATCGAACTGAACAAAATGGCATGGGTGCAGTGACGCCAACCTGAAACTTTATAAAATTCCATCTCGAGAGGCAGAATTTTCCATTTTATTCTTGAATTTCCCAAGCTATATTAATTACCAAAACTTCTAAGTTATGTCACTTAGCCTTACTTCTTCAATGTATGAGTAAATTATTCGTAAATTAAGATCTTCTACGCTTATCAAGCAGTTTATAAAAAAAAAAAGTAGGCCTATATACCTTATTTCAAAGAGATAATTGAAAATATTGGCGAAGAAAGTACATTTTAACGTAAGAATTGTTTTTTTTTTTTTTTTTTAATCATAGTTTTGCGCTGTAATCTTCTAGTGAACATAAGGAAACTAAACAAGCTTCAGCTTCCATTTATTTCAAGTGGAACGTTTTAGAAGTTATTTGTTATTTTCTTTTAGATTTACAAGTTATGGTATACATTAGCATGCATTTTCCACAAACAAGAGTTGTCCTGGGTTCGATTCCTGGTGGGGACAATCGGTCGAAAAAGTGTAAAAGATTTTTTTATAGGTCAGACATCTTGAGTGAGGTTTACTGAGTTTTCCTCATTATCACCAGGCAGATGCCGGCATGGTACCTCACATATAGCCCCCATTCCGCTTTCTTCCTTTTCCAATTCTTTCTTCCCTCCCTTTCCCCAGATAGTGTGATCGCCAAGTCTAACATGGTCATAGATGCCGAAAGCCCAGAATTCTAAAATCCTAAAATTCTTCCCACCAACAAAATTTGACAATTAGCACTGATTTCATGTTAACTGAAGAATCACTAGTTTGTTTCCTGCCCAGAAAGAATTTTGTTGTCATTGATGAAGTAAATATACGAAAAAAAAATCCATATGTGCTGCCCAGGCCCGCAACCAGAGGGAGACTAGGGGGCCTGGCACCCCCTAACATATTCATGGCCCCCTAAACCATTGTGGCTGGTTTCGGGCCTGATGCTGCCAATTTCTACGAAAATTCATTTATCTTTATTCGAGAAACTAATCTCTAACAATCCCACAAAATTGGGAAATTTCTCACGGGATGGAGATACTGTATGGATTGTTTCAGGAATTGGTTCTGGAGAAAAATACACCAAGAGTTACGAAATTCCTCGGCTCTTTTCCGTTTGGGTTTAACTTGAGTTACTAGTATTTTAGCAGTACTATGTTCATGGCCGTTTATTCAATCTCTCTTGGAGAAAATCTAAAATTATCGCTGTAGTTGAATACCTGTAAGTTCCCATACATAAATATTAAGAACATGAAAAATAAACATGCCTTACATTTTGATTATATGCTAATCACGTTACCTTAGTTGGATCTGATATTGACTATACTTTTATTGGGCTAGTCACTGGAGTACAAGCAAGACGACATAACAGTAGTTTTATTCGCCGCCTAAAATTGCGATTAATTCATAAAGTTTATTATTTTTTTTTTATTTCGCCCTAGAGCCTGCTGTTGCTTTATAGCGATTGAGAGTTAAACCAAAAATGGTTATTTTTACAGCGTATGGTTTGAGTGGTTTGAGTATTACTTGAGCATTACTTCACAAAAGGGAACGTAATTCCTAACTGTTGACACTCTACGTATGTACGTTATGAACCAACAAATAACTGTCAGAATAGGACAGGAAATGACAGAAGGGAGTGCATTGGAAGGAGAGTTCTACAAGGATGCTGCCTCTCGCCCACATGATTTAATATCTATCTAAAAGAGATAGTGAAAAAGAGTCTACTTAAGGAAGACGGCATTTCCGTAGGAGGTAGAATTAGGTGTATACACTGTAAAAAATCATTGTGTTATTTCACGACATGCCTATGTGTTAACACGATTGTGTTAAAATATAACACAAACAAGTGGCGAGAACAACTCACTCTCCATTTGGAGTTTTGTGTCAAATGCCGGTAGTTGAAATGACACAGAACCTGTGTGTTAACACAAGTGTAGAATCTTAGGTGTTGTTTTCTGCGTGATTGCCAAATATGTTGGGCATCTAATTATAAAGGCTTATGAATTGAAGTTACAGACAAACACAGTAGAAAGAAATACTTAAACAAATCCAGGTATACGCAAAATTTCATCTCCCACATTTGATGCATTTATTGCTTCTTTTTCTAAGCGATTGTGTACTAGAAGCAACAAACGCATCAACTTTATTAGATGGCAACTGTCGCCGATCATTTGAAATTGAATACGGAAGAACTATAAAATAAAATAAATAGACAGTCATCATTTTGTTATAAAATTACATGGCGAGCAGATTTTATCTTTTCCCGATCGCTTATCGTCGAATATACGCGGCTTAAAGGAGCACTCTGATTAGCTAAATTCAAAAGACCTCAACAATTTCTCTCTCTACAAGCGACGTTATCTTCATCGCCTCCGTATTCAAGTCGGAAGAGCACACGGCTAATAATCGAAAGGTTGGTGATTCGTGCCCTTCCCCCGCCACTATAGTATTTTTTTTTTTGTTGTTTAAAGTATTTTTTTAAGACTCAGCATAATGTAAACACGTTACGCATATAGGCGATTTAGCATATTTTGAGGGAGTAATTTTGTGGTTCATTAAGGGTTACGGCACGTCTCAACACCGGTTGTGGGTTAAAGACACCCCCTGTGTTAAACGCCAACACCGCGGGGCATGTGTTGAATTAACACCGCATAGTGGTAGTCACGCTGAAACCACTGCCCTGCGTTAAAATTGAGTTGAAGTAACACAACCATTGTTTACCGTATACAGTTTCCAGACGATATGCTGCTTGTTGTGTAATCCCAAAAGAAAGTCAATAAGATGATAGAAAACTTGAGGAAGGACTGTGAAGAACGTGGGATGAAAATAAATGTTAGAAAGACAAAACCATGGTGATTGACTCAAAGGGATCGGTGTCAAAGGGGAGAAAATAGAACACGTAACTAGTTTCCGATACCTTAGGGTTAGGATTAGGAATTAAGATTTCTGGGCTGTCGGCATCTAAGGCCATTTAAACGGTCACGTTTATGAGGAATGACGTCCCTCGGCGAGCACACTATCCGATGAAAGGGAAGGACGGAAATAGTTTGGTACCATCCAGGCATTTTCCTGGTCTCAGTGACGGAAACCCAGGAAAAAACTTCTCTCAACATGGCTGGTCTGCAAAAAAGCTGTTACATTTTTTTTTCGAGCGAATGGCCTCACCGGGAACCAAACCTGGGACCACTCGCACCAAAGTCGAGAGCGTCAGCGACTACGCCACGAGGGATCACTTTCCGATACCTGAGTAATATTATTAGTGTTTATATGAAATGTGAACATGAAATAAAATGCAAGGATAGGAATGGCGAAAGATGCCTTTACGAGGAAGAAAATACTAGTTTGTGGGACCTTGAATAAAAACTTGAGGAAAGGACTTATAAATGCTTTGTGTGGAGTATTGTTCTGAATGGGTCAGAAACATGGACATATCGTAAAAATGATGGAAAACGTCTGAGAGCTTTCAAAATCGGTTTGGGGAGAAAAATAAAGAAAATTAGGTAGGTCGAGCCGAAAACGAACAAGAGGGTATTACAAATAGAAATGGTGGGGGAAAAGAAAGATTTTTGATATTATTAAGAAGAAGAGAAACCAGTTGGGACAGTGGCTAAGAAGAAACTGTTTCATGAAGAACGTGCTAGAGGGTATGGTGGCAGGGAAGATAGGGAGGGGACAAAGGAGACTACAATTAATGGACGATATCAAAACAAAGAAATCGTACGAGAAAACGAAGAGGTTAGTGGAAGGCCGTAAACTATGAAAGCTTCTCAGTTACAGCAAGTGATCTGCCAACAGTGGCAGAATACCTATGATGATGGACAGGTAGTACTTGAGATTTCTTTGTCTCCGGAACGGACGAATGGAACTCCTTAAAAATGAAGTATTATTCCCCTCCAAGAATATCTCTACTTACGCCACTGAAACATTTTACAAAACAAGCGCTTTTCATTAACTATTTTTTTTCTCATATAAATGTTATGTTTGAGCATTAATTTGTACTAGCAGTAAGGACGGGTTAACCAACTTAAGAGAATGCTTGGTTGGTTGAATTCGTGACTTGTATACAACGCCGATTGGTTATCGATTGTGCCCCCTTTTTCTCTTTCTAAGCAAGGCGACTCATCTTTCCAAAGCTGTAGGAGGTGGTGTTGGGCCATGAAATTAAATTAGCGGAAAAAGGAAGAAAAATTGCCGCCTGCAGTTTAAAGAATTGTCTGTCCTTGTTTGAATCAGCAATTTTTCATCTGCAAAGAAAGAAAAAAAAACAATAAAAGAAAGGAACTTATTACATTTTTTCGTGGCTTGCTTCCAAGAGAAAGAAAAGTTGACATTAATAATATGTGTTATTGTACTTTGTCATGAAACGTAAAATTGAGTTGTATAACTCCGTTTACTTGTGTTCCGTGAAAACAAGAAAATGCATTGAAGCCGAGAAAGATTAATACCGCCATGGTTGGTTAATGGTAATGGGCGGGATGTTAAACGTAAAATGTAAGTGTTGAAAATCTGAAAGTAATGCGTCACTGACCACAAAAACAGTGTCAATGATATACATGGTTGTCCACATTGACATGACCTCACTCAATTTTACGCTTACCCCAGCAATCCGACTCACTCTCAATAGATCCTACATTTAGGGGACAATTCTGAAATAATGCTGACTCAACCTAACAACATTTCGACATCACAATCACTCAACCCACGATCACATTTCGACATGACGCTCATACTACCACACCCTCACATCATTTTGACATCACGCTCACTTGGACTGACATCCATACCGTCTGTTTCATATCGCACTCACTCCAACTAAGAAATATCATTTCCACATCATACTCATATCATTTCAATATTATGGACGCAATATCATTTGTGCATCACGCTCACATCATTTCAATATTACGCTCTCAATATCATTTGTGCATCACCCTCACATCATTTCTATATTAATCTCTCAATATCATTTGTGCATCACGCTCACATCATTTAAATATTACGCGCTCAATATTATTTGGGCACCACATTCACATCATTTCAGTATTACGCTCTCAATATCATTTGTGCCATCATTTCAATATTACGCTCTCAATATTATTTGTGCATCACGCTCACATCATTTCAATATTACGCTCTCAATATTATTTGTGCATCACGCTCACATCATTTCAATATTACGCTCTCAATATCATTTCTGCATCACGCTCACATCATTTCAATATTACGCTCTCAATATTATTTGTGCATCACGCTTACATCATTTCAATATTACGGTCTCAATATCATTTATACATCACCTTCACATCATTTCTATATTAAGCTCTCAATATCATTTGTGCATCACGCTCACATCATTTCAATATTACGCGCTCAATATCATTTGGACATCACGCTCACATCATTTCAATATTATACGTTCAATATCATTTCCACACTACACTCACTCGACCTCACATCTACATCACCAGTGTGACATTATGCGCAGTCGAAATCTCGATCACAAAACGATTTCGACGTCACTATCACTCAACCTCACACTCACATTACCAGTCTTATATAACACTCACCTACATTCACTAACATTATTCCGCTCATTTGACTTCATTCTCACACTAATATTTTGATTTTGCGTTTACTGGAACTTTGGGCAAGCATCATTGCTTATTTTATAGGGTAGTTAAATAAATATTGATTTATGGAATAGGGAGAAATTTGATAGAGACGTTTACGAGAAATTCACAATTTTTTTTTAAAGAACTCATTCTTCAATAAACTGCACAGTGCGATATTTTGAAATCGAGACTGGCATGTGGCTCAACTATGCAAGTGCGTTGTGGGCCGAACAAAAGAGGAATGTGTTATGAGTAACCGATATTAAGTGCATTTATTTTGATTGACAGTTACGGGTGTGGGCGTGGTGAGTATAGACTGGTGTTGCTAAGCTGCGTCGTGAGTTCAACATAGAACAAAGAGCTAACATCAAGCTTTATGTACGCCTGGTTAAAACTACCATAGAAACTTATCAAATGTTGCAACAAGTGTATGGGGCCACTTGATTGTCTTGTGCGCTTATATTTTCATGAGGGAGAGACGAGAGTCAATTATAGACTATGAACATCCTGGTGAAGGAAGTATAGTAAGAACACAGTTATTGGAGAAGAAAGTGAGGACACTGATTACGAAAGACCGAAATGCGACACTGATGATGTTTGCAGAGAAGTTGCACGAGAATGAAAAAAATGGTGTGCCAACCAATAACCCACAATCTCAACAAGACAAAGATCTGCGCCCGTTTCGTACCTCATTCCTTAACAAATGACAAAAAAAAAAAAAAAAAAAAAAAAAAAAAAAAGGTACATGGTTGATTACTGCAAAGAACTTATTGCTAGTGCCCATATTTACTCTAACATCCTCCTGAATATCGTTACTGGGTTTTTCAATATGACTCGTCGACAAAATGTCAGAGTGCACAATAGAAATTTGCTAATTCTCCACGAGCCAAAGAATTGCGGTAGTCAATATCCAAAACCATGCTTTTTCTCATTGTTTTTATACGATAGTAAGGGCACTGTGGATAAGGAATTGTGTCTGCAGGACTAACAATTAATGTCTCATTTTACCTTCAGGTATTGAAGCGGTTACTTAAATGTATCAGACGTATGAGGCTAGAACATCGGGTCGATGTTCTGTGGCATCTGCTCCATTATAATGTTCCAAGTCACAGGGCTGCGATTGTGCAATACTTTTTGTCACAAAAAGAGACACGGTGTGCTGTCCCACCCTTCTTATTCATCAGATCTGGCTCCATGCGATTATTTTTTATTTCCTGAACTCAAGTCTGCACTCAAAGAATTCTAATTTAATGAGGTAACATCCATTATGAGGTCTACAACTAGAGGTGGGTCTAGAAAGTAAAAATTAGGAGAGGAGCAGTCAGAACTCAGACTATGATAGGTATATCATGAGTTTATTCTAAACATTGAAAAATGTATAAATAATAGCTTAAATTATTTTTGCTGCTCAATAAACTGAGGATCCTAGACCCCCGGCCCTGGACTAGATCAGTCATTGTCTACAATGAGGGTTTTCAACAGTATTCCACGAAAAGACTTCCAGCAATTCTACCAGTAGCGTACCCAGGAATTTATTTCGGGTGGGTCCAAACTAAATATGAAGGTATTTTATATTAAAATTCCTAAAATTGCCCCTAAAATTAGGCTAAAGTTTTGAAAAAGTCGAAATTTCGGGGGGGGGGTCCGGACCCCCAGGTCTCCCCCCCTGCGTACGTCCCTGAATTCTACTGTACACTGACGGTCAGGGTGCAATGCAGGAGGATTGTACTTTGAATGATTCAACATAAGAAACCTTCATTCTCCTTTCTTCTATAGCTACAGCCCCGATTTGAGACTGCCACACTGTGCACCCTTATTTTGGGAAGATAAGAAGAAGCTTCTAAATATTATATGGAGAATCATATGAAAACTTTAAGTTTACAATTTTGTTGGTATGGTATCTAAGCGCTTCCTGAGCGAGAAATAAAGCAGTTTCCACGGAATGGCTCGAAGAGTCAATAAGGCAGGCCCTGCTAGCAAGTACATTGCTGTTCTGCAAAAATTGTTTAGCCACCGAGTAATTTTGCAAATACGTAACATGTCATGGTATCCAAGTTCTGTTCACCCCTCACGGTGTTTTTTGTTTTCCTGTGAAGTTACCTTAAGAGGAACGTATACCAAAGTTATCTAGAGAAAGATATACTGAAATTATCTACGAAATTTGAGCATTAAGGTGATGGATAGTGTTTTCTTTTTAAGGTGGATCACTAGGTGTTTTCGGTGCTATGTTAAACGCTTCTTGAATAGTACGGCGTTGCCAGAAAGTGACGAGTGTTTACTGATGCCAGATAATAAAGGGAGTAATTATGGAATTCTGCTTAGATACTTACTGGAGAAATTACTTTTCGACCCTTACCGCGATTCCTCTTCTCGAACTGCAACGCTAGAATCCAGGAATTTTCTTATTCTGACTACTACAGTAAATGTACAAATTTGGCAACGACACATTATGGCATTCTGCACAGGTTTCGTCTCAAAATCTATTTCCTTAAATGTAAATTAATATTTGAATAAAATGTGAAACATAACACGAAAAACGGTCAAACAATATATCTATTTCATGATAAGATTGTTACTTTAAAATACTTTACACACACAAATAAACATTTCATAAAACTGAGCAGTTCTAATAAGATCTAACAGGAAGTGCCACCTTGTGTGCCCGTTGTAAAACGAGTCAAATATTTTCTTTTATTTGTTACATTTTTCGATATCAAGAGACAAAACCAAATGAATCCGTGTCTTGTGTTGTAGCTGAAACATAACTCTATCTTATAGTACAATATTTATAATATGTAACGTTTCATTGCGCAGTAGTTAAGGGAATGAGCTAAAATATGCACTGACTTCCGGGTGGTGATCTACATTAAGGAGATTTTTAATATAGCCTTCTCGTGAAGTATCTACCAAAACAGATTTCAAAGCAAGTTGGAAGAAAGGTGCAGAGTTGGCAGTGTCCTGTTATCTTTGACGAGGTATGTTATCGACATCTTTTATTTCCTGCTACTACTATCAGGTTGCTCGCTTTGCTATTAATGCACGTTCGTCTTGTTTTCTTAAAATAGGAAATGTTAACAATAGGTTGCTCGCTTTGCTATTAATGCATATTCGTCTTGTTTTCTTAAAATGGGAAATGTAAACAATAGATTGCTCACTTTGCTATTAATGTATATTCGTTTTTTTTTGTTTTTTTTAATGGGAAATGTAAACAATAGGTTGCTCGCTTTGCTATTAATGTATGTTCCTCTTAGTTTTTAATGGGAAATGTAAACAATAGGTTGCTCACTTTGCTATGAATGTATGTTCGTCTTGTTTTCTTAAAATGGGAAATATAAACAATAACTTCACAGGTCATTCAGTTGGAATTAGCATCAACATATTGTTATACTAACCTGTTAATCTCTTAAGGGAACGGAGCATGAAATCATGTTCTAGAACTGAACTAAGTTCAGAATTGCAAATCAGGTGTGATCATGTCTGGATTGAGACCGAGCTCTTGACTATCTGTATCAAAGTAAAATATTATAACTGAGCTCTGTTCTTTGAGTTTAGTTTTTCTTTTCAGTGGCGAGGATATATGAGATGTGGATTTACAGTTTCAGGTGGAATTCGAACATTTCTAAGTATTGAAATTTCATTACTCTCCCACTGAGAGTCAAATTTGGGACTGCGTATACCGAAGGCGCATGCGCTATCCACTAGACCAACAGATATGGCATGAAAGAATTTGGCGAAATAAGAAAGTGGAACGATAACTGGAGAACACCGAGAAACCCACGGGCACGATATCGTCCACCACAATTTCACTTGGCCTGGGATAAAAGTATGGATCCTTCCCATTATAGTTGAGTGCTTTACTGAGCTAGAGACACTCCTAGACTATCATTCTTGCCACTAGAAACTAAACACGGAATCTAAGGAAAACAGTGATGATGATAATTTGATTATGAATAATATTATGTAATGAAGAAAGTGGGAATGAAGTGAAAAACCCTGAGAAAACCTATGCACACGGTAATTGTCCACCACCAAGTCCGCTTCGTGAGAGGTGGATCGACCGAGGGACCCTAAATACCTGAAATTAGCGTTGTATCACTGAGCCACTACGACCCCAACAATCGAAGTTTATTAGGCAACCTGTCAACCCTAGCACACTTAATAATTTAAAGGAACCAAAACTCAAAGCATATATATACATCTATAAATTAGTCGTTACAATATTTAACATAGTTCTTATACTGTCTTATCAATTAAAGAGGCATTTTTTTGTGAGGCGGATCCCCAAGCATATGTGAAGTAAGCTAGATAAACTACGATGAATATCCATGCAACCAGCTTGAGTGCAATTGTGCCAACGTCAAGCTTAAGTACATCCTACGACAGGGAACAAATAAGCGCATATTTAGAGAGGCTGATGACCAGTCTTCCGGTAGCTCAAAACATCCTTCTCCCACCTCTACCCCATTTGAGAGCGAAGTTGGGATAAATGGGTAACATTTCCTCTCGTTGCAAGAAACGGACAATTACTGTGACATGTGCTATGTTTTACATTGAAATGTGAGCCAGCCGTTTGCCCGTTTTAATTACATCAGTGTACAGGTTGCTTGAACCTCATACCATGGTTATACCTCTCCCCACCTCTCTCTCTCTTCGTCTACCTTTTCTAATTTTCTCTCTGGTATTCTCTTCTTTGTCTATCTTTCTCTTTGCCTTCTCCAAACTCCCCACACCTTTTCTTTAGTGAAACACGTGAGGTTGCGTTTTCCGTTTCCTATCCAAAATGACAAATGACAGGGAAAGTATACAGTGACGTCACTCTGACTAGAGTCAAACTTGGTACGAGAATTGGGTTCATTTTCTTTCTCGTTTCGTTTGCTCTTTCTCTTTCTCAATCTCTCTTTCTCTCTCTGCCTTTTAGTTTGTCACTCTTTCCCTTAGCCTCTATTTATCTCGGTTAAATTTTTAGAACAGGATATTCTGTATTTTCTAAACTATTATTATTATTATTATTATTATTATTATTATTATTATTATTATTATTATTATTATTATTATTATTTATGTTGCCATGTTCTCAACTGTTTGGACCTCCATGAGAAATTATAATTATCTCAAATGCATTTTTATATAGTTTCTCTTCCATTGCCTCTTACATTGTGAAATTTATATTACGTCCACTTGGTACAGTTTACTTTAGGGAAACGTATGCAAATGCTTCCTAAATGTTATACAGAGTCTTCCAAAAGTCCTGCAAAAAGGTAAAAAGCTGCAACTTTGAAAGTACTACTTATAATTTTGTATTTTATTTGTAATGTTTAGTGGAAATGTTAAAATTTTTGTTGGCAACAATGAGCGGATGTAAACGTTGACGTCATAACCGCAAACCACGTGACAAATATGGCGTCTACTCAAGAGAAAGCGCAGTGTGTGGTGTGGTTTTGTGAGTTAAAATCGTGTTTTGGTGAGACGAAAATTCCGACAAAAATATCAGAAATAACCACCTGCAGGTTCAAGTATCAAGAGATGGCACGATAAGTTCCGAGCTACCGGAAGTGTCTTAGGGTTTCCCTCGTAGCGGAAGGCCAACAACCAGTGTTGATGTGATTCAGTCCGTGCAGGAAAGCGTGTTGCGAAGTCCAGAGAAATCGTTGAAACGCAGATCCTTGGAGCTGCGAGTGCCAATGACAACGCGACACAATATCGTTCGTAAGAAAATAAAGGCAAAGCCTTACAAATTGAAACTTGTACAGGAATTGACGGAAGAAGACTGTGACATAAGAAGTGAGTTTTGTGAAATGATGTTTGCACCGTTGAACATGATGGACTTTTGGAAGATCCTGTATATGCATGTATAATGCATTCTTAAAAATCGTAATATATTCTTTGAACATCTCACTGTTCTCTTAACGTTTCGAGACATTCAGGTTGGAAACGCAAACTTCGAGAATGATGGGAATATCTACGCGATTTACCTTAGATTTCAAAGCAACGTACCTGTCAAGGAGTGATATTACCAATATGTCCAAAAGTTGCCCTATGGCTGTTCTAGAAATAGTCCAGAAATGTCCCACAGTTATCTCAAAGGAATTTCGTTTTCGGGACATAACACATCTTATGAATTTCCATAGGATTCCGAAAGATAGATATTTGGATAGGGCACATATTAGTTCCTAAGTGAAGTATTTACCCGACTATGGTAGGTCCTATAGTAATGGACCTTTAAAGTTCATTTTTTCCTGTTTTCGGCAGCCTATAACTCTGAAAGGAAGCATTTGTGCATCCAGGTTGGTCTATACTTTTTGTCTTATCTTGGTGTGAGGAATCACTTCCCAAACGTTGTCAGTGTTGTTTTGAAATACCCTGTATATTTCAAATAGATATATCTGAGGCTCCTTTAACTGTTTAGGATATGTATTCATCATAATGAAATAATTAACACACAACCCCACCCAATTCCTAAGTATATTGAGAAATTCGTATCAAACAGTGCTATCGTTATTTTCTTTCTAAAAATAAGTAAACAAATAAACCTCCTTTAGTCGCCTACGCGGTTTTGTCAAAATGAAATGATGAAATAGGTCCTTTCATACACCTATTTTTCCTATGCGGAAAGAGGTCATTACAGCAATAAAGACATTATGAATTCAATGTGGGCGCCGTGTGTAACGCCACAAACATCTATACGGCAATCTAACTAATGCTAGGCTTTGTTTGGTTAGCATGTCTGGTGTGACCAATGTAATTGTTTCTTGACTACGTAGATCACATGGGTTCTGTAGAAGAAGAGGCATGTAAAGACGGTCTTTTACGTAAACTAACGTTGCACTTGCCCAGAACACTGGCGTGCAGGGACGTAGTGTCCATTAAGGCTATAAGGCTTAGCCTATCCATTTATTTATACATCAGCCTCAAATGTTGCTTTTGGATATTGATAATTAATTTTATTAAAATGAATTTATTTTATAATACGCTGTTTAAACATCAAGCGAGTTGAAGCGAAGCTTCTGCAAAAACGCATTGAAGGCTATCGGCGGCTAGCCTTCCGCTTCTCTTATGGAATTAGGAGAACGGGGCGGTGAGAATCACTTTCCCGCCATCCTCTGCAGACGAAAACTTCTTGAGCTAACAAATTCAACATGATGCAACGAAAGTGAACGAATGTTGACGAAAGGCTAGCCTTTTAGGTGTTTGGCGAAACAAGAGCGACACGATGCGGTCTTGGAAGAAAGTATAGAACAGAGACTATGAAAAATTTAGAAGCTCACATTCTGTAACGATTTTGACCAAGAAAAAAGAGAGACAGAGAGAATAAAAATGTTATGTTATTATGAATAGTATTAATACATCAGGGACCTTATTGCGTACATGTTTGCGTAGCGTAAAATTTACATTTTAGTTTTCGATAATTGTCATAGCAGTTATAATTCTTGTAAATTTTTGCGCTGCGTTGCTATCCGCAAGTTTTTCGAAGATCGATACTGAAGGAGGAGACAGATGAAGTATAGTTTTTTTTTTCATAATTTCCATTTAAAAATAGCTTTTTCTGTAAAAATCATCAATTGAATGTGAGCTACTGCTCCACTGCTTTCCATTAGCATGCTGATATGTGTTGTTGTGGGTGAAGAGCTTAAATTTGTCTATGATTTGGGGAAGTTACACATAAGATCGTCCTATAGCTATCCGTTTTTATTTGTTTCTTCGAAACAGTAATACAGTGTATGTGTGATATGCGAGTATCGCATGTGTAAGGAAACCGTATGTGTAAGGGAAATATGAAGCAGAACCACTCTTAAACTTTTTCTTGCATTGTATGAAAAATATATTGCATGAATTAGCATTTTTCTACCAAGCATTACAGCGTAGTCAGAACACTAAGACCTGATCGTATAAATAAGGGCGGGATGTTTTTTTTTGGGGGGGGGAGGGTAACTTAAATTCACTTTACACTCATATATACATACAACAAAAATTGCAAGTTTCAGGAGATTGGGCCCCTCCTAGCACCCTCTAGTTACGAATCTAATTTCAGCCTAACCATTTCAAAACGTCATGCTACGTTACTGCTGGCGTGTTTCAAAGTTCAACAAGCAGAATGACTTCGCACCAACAAATGCATTTATCAAGCTTTGACGACCAGCGTCTCTAATGGCCAAATTGGTAACTACACAAACCTGAAATGACATGAAATAATACCTAGTTTATTATATGCATCTTACTCCATGAAATGCAATGCAATAGTTTTCTGGTTGCAATGCGTTTAAAGTGGTACTTACTTTAGAGACACGCTGTATATATGTATAGATAGATAGATATCGATATAAATTAAGAATTAAGTTTTAAGTTTACAAAAATGACGAATAGGAAATATGAATTTTCTTAGCATAATCCCTGAGCATATTCAGGGGTAAGAGTGAGGGAGAATGCGGGGGAACGTCGTCTCCCCACTTCCAGAAAATATCTGTGGCGTCCCCCCAATTTCTAAAAAAAAAAAATTACAATGGGCAAAGATAGGCACGGGGGACGGCGTGACGTCACGCGTTCCCCTACCTTTTCAGATCCACTTTTACCCCTGAGCATATTAATGACTTTATTGACAACATATTTAACAGCATAAGATTTCTCTTTTGTGTGTTAATAAATTTAGATCTATTTAAGCTGTAACCATAAGATCTACTTTACAAAATTAGCACGCTGTTTGTCCAACCACTTCAAGATAAAACAGAGACGTAGTGTTGGGTTTAAGCCATCTGGTGCAACCTAAGAAACAAAGGTATTCGGACAGTAAATTCTACTTTCCGTCTACAGATGGCAGGAGAGGCTTTCGTAACTACTGCAGCCATCTCTGAGACTTTCAATGAACTATATTAAGTTAAATTCGATGCTCATTAAGAATAGTCGTTGCATTGAAAGTAGTAAAGTTATGATGAAGAACAGCAATATACAGTATGGCGCTAAATTCGTTGTACAAGAGCAGAGGAGTGATTCCTGAGAGTAAAACAAACAAAAAAGTTCCTATAAACATAGGGCGAAAACCCCATCATTTATGTGTTATAGGCTGCCGAAAAAAATGAAAAAATGAATTCTAAAGGTCCATAGCTCCAAAACTATGGGACCTACTGTAGTCGGGTCAAGACTTCACTTAGGAACTAGTATGTGCTATATCCAAAAATACATGTTTTACAATCGTAAGGTACTCTTGCAACAATTTTTATGGAGGTAGTTGGAGAGTACTTTATATCATAGGCCCGTAGTCAAACTCCCTATATAAAAATTGTTGTGGAAGCACCTCAGGATTCTGAAACACGCATTTTTGGATAGGGCACATACTAGTTCCTAAGTGAAGTCTTGACCCGACCAAGTTAGGTCCCATAGCTTTGGAGCTATGAACCTTTAAAATTTATTTTTTCATGATTTCGGCAGCCCATAACACGTAAACGATGGGGTTTTCGCCGCCCTATGTTTATTGGAACTTTTTTGCTTGTTTTACTCTCAGGAATCAGTCCTCTGCTTTTGTACAACGAATTTAGCGCCATACTGTAGGAAGTTAATCAGTTTCCCAAAAGTTCTGTCTTCAATTGCGCAGAAGAACTTACTGATGTTGAAGTATTGAAAATGTTTATTGGCATTAGTGGTTGTTGAATAAACCGTTACTGCTAATAGGTAGCTATAAGCATTAAATGTGCATATACATCAATTGAAATATAGAGCTATTTCGTAAGCACGGTATACGCATAGCGTATAGGGCCTAGCTGTTGAAATCGGAATACTCAAGTACGATTCTCGGCGGTAGCTCATGGCATTCAGATCCCATGTTCAAATGTAGATCCAAGTCATATGTAGTCTCGCTGCTAAAAGGTGCACTCAATCAAAAAAAAAAATAAATAAATAAATAAATAAATTACAAGTGAGTTTCATTTCCATTTTCAAGATACAACTGACTATCCAACAATCTAATATTGAATGCAGAAGTGATAATGATAAGGACAGAGTTGAAATATGTTCTTAGAAACTTAAGTTAATATATACACAGTGGCGTATTTAAGGGGGAATTCCGGGCTAAGCCTCCCAAGCAAAGCCCCCCGAAAGTTAGCAAAGTCCCCTCTGAAACAAAATTGTATATACGCCACTGTTTGCGATATATATCGTAATCTCTTATAATATATATCGTAATCTATTTCTAGTATTCAATGGTGGATATAGAAGGTAAATCTGGGGGGCCAGTCAGGACCGAGACTATGAGAGACACATCACGAGCTTACTATAAACTTTGAAAAAATATACCAAATAGCTTCAATTATATTTTGTTACTCAAAACACAGTGGCCCCAGCCCTGGGTAGAACCGCCACTGCTTGTACCTACCTCCAAGAGAGGGGGATGGGGCACAGGACCGAAAATTCAATTTAAAAACCGGGCCGCGGTGGCTCAGTGGTAGAGCGTTCACCTCTGGTGCTTGGGGTCCCGGGTTCGATCCCAGCCCCCGCCAAGTGAACTTTGTGGTGGACAAACACCGTGTGCGTGGGTTTTCTCGGGGTTCTCCCGTTTCCTCCCACTTTCTTCATTCCACCATTTCATTCATTACTCATCATCACCGTCTCCTTTAGCCTAACCGGCATAACCGTGGGTTTTCTCGGGGTTCTCCCGTTTCCTCCCACTTTCTTCATTCCACCATTTCATTCATTACTCATCATCACCGTCTCCTTTAGCCTAACCGGCATAACCGTGGGACGTAAAACTCAAAGATTTCATTTCATTTACTTTTTCAATTTAAAAACCTGTTTCAGTCCTGTGCCGTTTTGCTCCTACGCCGCTGGTCTGTTTTAATCATGCGCCTAAAAAGTAATATTTTTATTATTTGTTTAATTTTTGCTGCTATAAATTGTAATCTCCTTATCGATCCTATGCCTGTGCGGTTTATATGCGTACAATGCGTAAGATTGAAAAGGCATAGAACCGAAACAGTATACGACCGAAACGACGCACGATCATCGGCACTGCGTAGGGTCGACAAAACCAAAGATTTATTTCTTAAGAAAGGAACCAGAGCTCTGGCAATTGATTTTAAATTATAAGAGTTATAAAATATTCACTATATGAATATGAATAATTGTGAGCGTCAAAATAGTGCTAAATGGTAAAAATGCAAGATTTAATTTCTTATGTGCTTGGTCAAGAATATTTCATTTTCATATTCATGGAATACTTACATTTATGATGATGATGATGATGATTATTATTATTATTATTATTATTATTATTAAATTTCTCCTTTGTTTTATAATATTTAAATTTGCCACTGATCGGACATGTTCCTTATGTATTGTGGGATGTTACAAACGTATACTTGCGTTGTCACTTCCTGAATACAAATTATACGTAGGACACGTTTAATATATCATTACATAGCATGTTGCCATCTTGGTGAAGCCACTTGGTAAACATCTTTGACGTGTTTTTTTTTATTATTATTTTAATTGTAGTGCAGCAAACACACCTAAGACCAGACCGTTTTAATAACTCTATTTTGTGAGAAAGGGTGTAGGTGGATATGTATAATGAAATGGCCTCAGATGAATCTTGGGACAAGTGAGTGGTATGTAGGTACCTTCAAGATACATTCATTAATCCCTCACGTTTCAAATCTGATTGGTTCATGAGGAATGGCGCATAATCAGAAAAGTGGCATTAACTTATTTCTCAAGAATGTCTCGATCGATTTTGTTCAGAGTTGGCTGTGTGGATAGATGTATACAAGAGCTTCTTCGAAAATAAATAACAATCCGCTCACCATTTCAACTCTAAAAATTTGATTCAATATTTTGAGCTCCTTTTCTTTACCTATAATGGTCTGCAAGCACAAATATGAAAAACAAAATGTTTTAGATGTCGCTTTAACCATAAAATAACATTTTTTCCCCCAAAATTGTATCATGGATACGCTATGGTCAAAATTGTCCAAAACCAACCATACCAAACCTCAAAGGGGAAATTGCAAAAATAACAGCTATTGACATCATCATCATAGGTATTCTGCCCTTACTTGCAGGTCACTTGAAGCAGCTGAGAAGCTTCCATGCTTCACGGTCCTCCGCTAACTTCTTCGTCTTCGCGTATGATCTTTCTGTTTTTATATCATCCATTAATTGTAGTCTCCTTCGCCCCCTCCCTCTCTTTCCCGCCACCATATTCCCTAGGACGTCCCTCATGATACAATTTCTTCTTAGGCAATGTCCCAACCAGATTCTCTTCCTCATCCTAATAATATCTAAAAATGTTCTTTTCTCACCCACCATTTCTAATACTCTCTCATTCGTTTTCCGCTCGACCCAACTAATTCTTTCCATTCTTCTCCACACCCACATTTCGAAGGCTTCCAGTCGATTTTCATCACCTTTACGCAATGTCCACGTTTCCGCCCCATACAGTACAACACTCCACACGAAGCATTTTATGAGTCTTTTCTCAACTCTCTATTCAAGGTCCCACAAAACAGACTTTTCTTCCTCCTAAAGGCTTCTTTCGCCATTCCTATCCTTGCTTGCTTTTATTTCACGTTCGCACTTCATGTTATTACTACCCAGATATCGAAAACTACTCACTTGTTCTATTTTTCCCCTCCTACTTTTATATTTGACAGAGACCGTTTCGTTCCAATCACTATGGCTTTTGTCTTTCTACCATTTATTTTCATCCCATATTCTTCAAAGCCCTTTCTCATTTTTTCTAACATTTTATTGATTTTCTTTTCAGATTCTGCAACAAGCGCCATATCGTCTGCAAATCTTATGCATCTAATCATTCTACCTCCTACCGAAATGCCATCATCACCATGTAGGCTCTTTTTCACTATCTCTTCTAAATAGACGTTAAATAGTGTTGTCGAGAGGCAGCATCCTTGTCGAACTCCGTTTCCAATTGCACTCTCTTCCGTCAGTTCTTCCCCTATCCTAACACTTACTTGTTGGTTCATGTATAAGTTTCTTAGGAGTCTCCTATCTTTCCATTCCAACCCTATCTTCGTTAGAACTCCCAACAACAATTCACAATTCACGCGGTCAAAAGCCTTTTCTAAATCAATAAATATAACATACACCTCTTTCCCTTTTTCTATAAATCTTTCACCGATCGCCCTTAATAATCCAATTGCATCTCTTGTGCCCTTGCCTCTTCTGAACCCGAACTGCTCCTCCTCAACTTCTTTATTTGTTCTTTCATATAACTTTCTGTTCAGTATTCGGAGCAGCATTTTAGCTACATGAGATATGAGACTAATAGTTCTATAATCCTCATATCTCTTTGGGTTCGATTCCTTAGCCATCGGTATCATGATCATTTTCAGAAAGTCTTTTGGCTATTCTCCTGTTTCATGTATTTCATTGCATAGTTGGAACAATTCTTTCTTTCTCTTGTCTCCTATATTTTTAATGAATTCGATTGGTATGTTATCTATTCCGATTGCCTTTCCATTCCTAATCTCGGATATAGCCTTTTCAAACTCATCCCTAAGAATACTAAAACCTTTATCATCCTCGCCTACTTCCTTTTCTACTTCAACATTTAGGCTACACGGTCTATCCCTACTCTCATATAAGTCTTCAACGTATTCTTTCCACCTTCCTATGACCTCATTTCTCTCGCTGACTACCTCTCCATTCTTATTTTCTACTGCCATCATAATACCCTCTTGTTTCCTCCGAAATTCCATAGATTTCACCTCCTTGTACATTTCCTCATATTTCCCAACTCTTTCTAATTTTTCTATTGTCCTCGCATTTTCTTTTGTAAAACTCTTCCCTCGTTCTGTCTGTTTCTGTTCGTAATTCATTATTTAACTTTCTGTACATCTTTTTGCCCTCTTCTGTATCAACCTGTTTCCACATCTTCCTCTCCCTCATTTTCTGCTTTATTGATGTAGCTTTTGCATATTTGCTATGTGAATGAGTGAGAAATCACACCTGAAAAGCCTCAAACTCACTGAGGCCCATTTGATGCCCTGTAGCGTCCCAATCCCAATTTTGGGCCGAAATGAAACTGTTGATATTTGTCACTTTATTTGGCAATGAACACCCTTGTTGGCTTAAAACAAACTCGGAACAATGAATTATGGTGATGAGAGAAAAGAAATACAATCAGCCAGTAGTGTCTTTTGGTATTTAGCTTGGGAAGAAAGCACCCCATCTACATAAATATTGTACGTTTTTTGTTAGTACTTAGTAGTCAATGGATTAATAAATATATTTAATACTCGGGGTAAAATTGCCCCGGTCCGAGCCCTGAAATGATGAATCAGCTTTCAGCAAATAAATAACTTGAGTGTATGTGCCAGGTTCCAACCCAGGGGCCAACTGGAAATTTCAAATGAAAACCTCATATTTTTATTGCATATTCCGATTCTGAGATCAAAACTAAGTATCTTTTACTTAAAGCACTTTTTCGTTATTCTAATAGATGGCGCTGTAATTGCAAAAAAATAAATATCATCGTACGTACGTCCCCTAACTTTGCGACCTCAAATATTTCCGAAATAACAAAAAATGTGACAAATCTATTTACATAAGAAGGTATACATGTCAAGGGTCTATAAAATTCTGTAAACAAGTGCCCCAGGGGTAATATCATAGGACCCGAGGTTCCAACTTGAAAATTTCAAACGAAAACCTCCTATTTTTTATTGCAAATTCTGATTCTGAGATCGAAAATGAACAACTTTTACTTGAAACACATTTTCGTTATTCTACTAGATGGACCTGTAATAGCAATAAATAAATAAATAACATCATCGTACGCATGTGCGTCACCTAAGGCTGATGATAAACTAAATACCTCGAGAAATACATTTGCAATTTAAGTACTTGTCCAATCATTTTACAATATGTATTCAACTAACATAAAATGAAGTTGCCTTTATATTCCTAAATTTCCAAATAGAAATCCTCTACATTAATGCAGATTTGGATACAGCGACCGAAAATACGCAACTTTATTTTAAATATTTTTTCGTTGTCCTCCTACATAACCCTTAATTCGCGATAATAATAATATCATTGTACCTGAGGTTAATAATAATATCATTGAACCTGGTTCAAGAACTGGACATGCTGTGTGATGGAGCTAACTAAGACTTGCAAACAAATAAAGTTAGAACACGTTTGTAATAATAATTCAACCTCGTGCTTATATATTAAAGAAAGCTGACGGAACAGTTCTCACTGATACTTATAGCCTCTTAAATAGATGGAAAGATTTCTTTGACGACTTGCTGAACACGCAGCCAAAAACTAATGTGCGTGGAGAAAAGGAGATACACACCGCAGAACCGTATATTCCAGAACCCAATCGAATAGAAGTAGAAGCTGCTATAAGGAAATTAAAGGAACACAAATCTCCGGGTGTGGATGAAATTCCGGCTGAGTTAATTTTAGCTGGAGGTGAAAAATTGTGGAACAAGATACACAAACTCATTCTCCTTATCTGGAACAAGGAAGAATTGCCACAAGAGTGGAAAGAATCAATCATTGTTCCAATTCACAAGAAAGGAGACAAAACTGACTGTAATAATTATAGAGGCATTTCTCTTCTGTCAACATCCTATAAAATCCTTTCAAATATTCTATTAGCAAGATTGACCCCATACGCAGACGAAATTATTGGAGATTATCAGTGCGGATTTAGACGAAATCGATCAACTATCGACCAAATATTTACCATTCGCCAAATACTCGAAAAAAAGTGGGAATACAATACCCCGGTACACCAACTATTTATTGATTTTAGAAAGGCTTACGACTCGGTTAGGAGAGAAACATTATACAACGTTCTTACAGAACTTGGAATACCGAGAAAACTAATTAGGTTAATTAAGATATGTCTAAGTGAATCCCAAAGTAAAGTCCGGGTAGGAAAATTTTTGTCCACGAGCTTTCACGTCGAAAATGGCCTGAAACAAGGAGATGCGTTGTCGCCATTATTATTTAACTTAGTGCTGGAATACACCATAAGGAAAATCAAAGATAGCAACCAGGGCCTAGAGTTGAACGGTATTGACCAGGTTATGGCATATGCTGATGTAAATTTAATAGGGGATGATAGGAGAACAGTAGAAATAAATGCAGAGATCTTATTAAATGCTTGCAGGGACATGGGTTTAGAAGTAAATGCAGAGAAAACTAAATACATGGAAGTGCGTCGGGACCGTAATACGGCAAATTGTGGAGGCCTTAATATATTAAATAATACTTTTGATAAAGTGGATACTTTCAAATATTTAGGATCAATATTAACAGACGAAAATCATATTCACGAAGAAATTAAATGTCGACTAAAAGCAGGGAATTCGTGTTACTATTCGGTTCAAAATCTCTTGTCGTCGCGAATTCTGTCGAAGAATTTGAAGCTTAAAATATATAAAACGATAATCATGCCTGTTGTTCTGTATGGTTGTGAAACATGGTCGCTTACTCTGAGGGAAGAACATAGACTGAAAGTATTTGAGAACAGGATCCTGAGAAGAATATTCGGACCCAAAAGGAACGAGAATGGGGAATGGCGGAAACTTCATAACGAGGAACTACATAGTTTATACGGTTTACCCAACATTGTTAGGGTCGTCAAGTCTAGGAGGCTTAGGTGGGCAGGTCATGTAGCTAGAATGGAAGAAAGTAGAAACGCTTTCAAAGTCTTGACTGGTAGACCCATAGGAAAACGACCATTAGGAAGACCTAGGCGCAGATGGGAGGACAATATTAAGATGGATCTCGCAGAGATAGGAATACAAAGTAGAAACTGGATCCAATTAGCTAAGGATAGAAGTCAGTGGAGGGCTTTTGTGAACGCGGCACTGAACCTCCGGGTTCCATAGGCCATAGAGTTAGTTAGTTAGTTAGTTTTGTAATAATAATATTCTTTAAGAACTGAGATTTTTTTCTGTGATCTTGTGGACACTATTAAAGTTGATTAGCTCTCCGTTGGGACATTAAGTTTGAATTAATAATCGGACATAGTGTCAAAAGAGAAATAAGTTATTAATTTTTGTTATGTTTATGTAGATACGTATAGTGGCGATTTGATTTGAATATATCCCGGGCTCGATTCCCGGTGGGGGCACTCGGTCGAAAAAGTGTAAAAACGTTTTTTCAGGCCAGCCACCCTGAATGAGTTTTTTGCTGGGTTTTCCTCATTCACACCAGGCGAATGCCGGGGTGGTACCTAATTTATAGGTCCCAGGACGCTTCCTTCCTTCCCCCATCCTTTCTTCCTTCCCTTTCCCCGGATTGTGTGCTCGCCGAGGGACGTCATCCCTCAGAAACGTGAAGGGCTAAATGGCCTTAGATGCCGAAAGCCCAGAAATCTAAATCCTAAAATCCTTAATTTGAGTATAGGCCATGTGATTTTACCTGAGAGGTAAAATTGAAAGTGAACACTTAAGGTTGATCGGTGGATCTATTAAAGTTTAAATGGATATCACCAGTTTATTGTTAAGGTTATGTAGATGTGCATATTTATGAAGTGATTTGTAACTGCGTATAATTCCATCTAAGTGAAAGTGAGTATGAACACGTAAAGTTGATCGGTAGATCTAAAAGAGCAAATGTGCTCTTATAAATTTAGTGGATCAAATAAATTTGACCAGAAGACATATATGTGCCACCCCTATGTCATGTTCTGTAAATATTTATCGTTGGTTGTAAATTACAGTCCAGCAAAATAGAAGCCATTAGATATTGGTAGCAAGAACCTCTGAACACTAAACTTGTATTTTAACTATATTTCAACTGGTTTATATTAGAGCTCTCAAAGTAGTTCTAACGCTCTCGATGATACCACGGATGAATTACATATTCCGTGGAGATGTTGAAATTTCTCGAGTTGCTACTCGCCAAATTTCACAAGTTTCGTGGATACGAGTTTCTTCTTTTCTGGCTTGAGAGCAAAGCGAAAACACTTATTCTGGCAAGTAGATATGAGTTTCTGCTTTTTTTCTGGCTTGAGAGCAAAGAGAAAACATTTTGTTCTGGCATGAGTCTTATATACTCATCTACTCGAGATATTTTACAAGTAGGCAACGTTGAATGGTTAATGATTGTAAAAATGTTGAATATGAAGAAAGTGGTAGGAAATGGAGAACCCCGAGAATATCCACAGAGTGTTGTCCATCACAAATTGTCACGGTCTTGGGATTGAACTAGGGATCTTCGTGTCAGATGGGTGCACTCTACCAATGGATCAAACTGTTTCCATTTAAAGAAGTATTCCGTACAGTGATAATTATGAATGTTGTCTAATAATTTTCTTGTAGGTTTTCGTGCTCATGTTGTTAAATAAAACATTTTTCTACTAACATCACAATGGACAAATGATGAAAGCGAATATGTATAAGAAATAATAAAATATTAAATGGTCGTATAAAATAATCTCTAATATTAAAAGTTAAATAAAATTGAATTACTCGCACACAACTCGTATTCAAAAATCAATACATAAACTTTTCATCTACACCTGTATTGCCCTCCTATAATGCAACTAGATAGTTCGTTCGTTTATTATAGTTTAAGTTGAATGCTTGTTCCGATGAAATTTCAAAAAAGTATTAACAGTCCAGATAAAGAAACATTTCGTCTTTTGAAAGTTCATGTATCGTTAATTTTAATACCAACAGATGTTTCGTGAAGTTGTTGTTGTCCACCAGCCCCACTACCCATGGAATTTTTGTCCATCACAATTGCACATGTTCTGAGATTAAGTCACACCAGTGGACAAATGTGTTGATGGCTGGCTGCATTAGTCTGTTGATACGTTGGATAGTACGAGCCGTTGTTAGAAATGCTGTGTCGTCAGCGAATTGATAGACTTGGACGTGAGGAGATACATTTTGCAAACACTACCTGGTTCACTTTTCCAGTTTTAGCTACTGGCATAAGCATACAAACTCATCATCTGAGAAAAATAATCGTTATATTTGGTGGTCAATCTCAACCATGGATAGTCTCAGCTTGAAAACAGAGGGTGTTTTCCTTAATTCTTTTGCACGGTGGGAGTTTTCAAGTTTATTTCACCTCAGTATGTTCTTATTTTCTTCATTATGTTTAAAGTTTTACATTAAATTTTAAAAAAGGTTCCAGCGAAAACATTTATTCCAACAAAAGTCTACCCAGGTTCGATTCCCGGCGGGAGCTCATGTGGTTCGGATTCCACGTTAATCAGTAGGTCCACGTCTCATATAGCTTCGCTGATGAAAAGAAACGTTAAACTCAAATCAAATCAAGTCCAACAAGAATCTTATACAACCATCTAATGGCCATATAATTTTGAATGCATGTGTATAAAGCTGTAAAATTTAAAACTGTAATCCTTGAACCATAGGTGGTTCTTGAAATCTATCCTTCTGGTCCTCTTAAACATTAGTTCAAAAAGAACAAAATAAAATTCGTGTAACCTGTGTATCACATAGTATACTAAGAATCTCAAACAATTATTAATACTACTGTGGGATTATAAAATATTCTTCATCGCCTTCAAATCGTTCACCTCTGGCGCGTGATGGGTCCATGGTTCGATCTTAGCCCGCCAAGGGCTTATTATGTTTGGCACACAGCATGTAAGCAAGTTCTCATGATTCTAACATTTCCTCCCTGAGAAAACAATCCATCTCAAGCAAAAAATTTTTATTGTTTCAAAGAAATCATGAGGTAAATTAAACCTTCAATAAGGATTATTTAATAATAATTATAAGGTATGATCATAGCCTTGCAATGATTCTATTACAAAAGAGAAAGATCGGATAAGCTATTTAAGCCAATAAATAAATGTAGGAAATGGAAGTACCAGGAGAAAAGAGATGTTGTCCACCACAAAGTTCACTTGCTCGGTTTTTAAATCACAAACATCAAAATCTCTTCTACCACTGAGTCACCGTGCCCTCCTCCATATCCGACTATACTTCACTGTGGGTCTACAAGTTTCAAGAGGTTACCGTACAATGTTTATTCTTTTTAAAATCATATACCAAGTAAGGGTCTGCACATCCTGAAAATTGTTGGAGGGTGTATTCTGCACTAACAGTAACTGCGTTTAAGCATTATTGAAGTATCATTATTCTAGTTGCAATAAAACGACACGTAATTTTACAATATTGTCATCTATATTCTCAGCAAAAGAGTACACTAACTTCTCTTTATAAGACATAAAGAGTACAAGAATACTGTAACATCAAGTTTTCTACAGTATATCACACATTTCTCTCCTACTGCAACCATAATTCTCTTAAGAAAGTGTTGAAATGTTTGTTGGGTTATAAAGTTTTAAATGTGGTCCGCATCCAATGAATCCCTCGCGTAAGTATGCCCTTAATTCAATCCATTCTGCATACAAGATTATATGTAGTATTCATTTAAAAGTAACTGTGTAAACAAGAATGTTAAAGTCTTCATATCATAAACTAAGCACAAGGTATCAACCTCAGTGATTCCCGTTCAATCGACAATAGTTCGTCATTTACTTACGTTAATAATGTCTCTAAAAATCTAAAATAAAGTATTAAATAGTTTCAGTTTCCTACCATATTCTTCTTAAACACTAGTTTCTTCATATAGCATACAAACAACTAAGATTATTTTTTCTAATATCAGTTTATTTCTCTGATATTAGAAAATACATTACTCTCACTGACAATTCAGTTGCCAGTAATTCAGTATTTTAGCTCTAACTATTATTTACATGTGTTAGTCCAATGTTTGTAATCTATTACATTCTTAATATTACAATACTACAAATTGATCCATTTATAAAATAATATAGATAACAGTTCAATTCTCTGTAACAATTTGTAATTTCTCAACTTACATCAAAGTATTTAGCCCTAATATATATATATATATATATATATATATATATATATATATATATATATATATATATATATATATATATGAGGTTAAATATGTTCTTCTATTCATACACAATCAAATGCATATGCTACAGTGTCTCAGTGTTCATTTACAAAATTAAATAATTGTTTATCTTTCTCTAAAAACATTTCTACTATTTCTTTGATATAACAATCACACTCTGTAATGTATTCATATACCAGATTAAATTTTTTCTCCAAAGTATAAGTATTCTTAATATTATAACCTTTAAAATGCTTCTTTAAATAAAGTTTATAAATTTTCTCTCTCATTTCACGTTTAATTAAGATCGTCCACACCTTTTGTAATAATTCGTAATCATACTGCAGCAAACAGTTTTGATCTTTTTCATTTTCATTATGTTCAACACATGCTTCACATAATAATACTGAATTTGGTGTGTACTCATTAAATAATTGTATAACACATGTATCACTAATAGTTTCACTAGTACACTCGCAGTCATTAGCTTCCAGTTCAAAACAGTTAATATTTAAAACACTGTCATCATCACTTTCCGGGAGTATTTCATCATTATATCTATTATAGCGTCTAAAATAATACACTTCTTCTATTTCTTGTGATGGATATATGATTCTCACTTTATCACGTAATTCATCTGGCAAATCGGGGTCAGACGAGTGAATTAACAGTATAGGTTTTTCGTTTTCACGCTGAATTTCTTTTTCTCTAGGTAAAACATAAACAGTCTCCATGTTACTCTTTTTTTCTGCTCTTCAGCAAAAACAAAACACATAAATACTTTTTTCAAGTGTGATACATCTATTTATATACCTACAATAAAAACTTCTGCGCATGTGTAAAACACATTTTTTTCCTTACATTTAGTAAAGTGTTCTATGCATTCTGTGTCTTATATTACAATCAAATAATATTTTATTCGAATTCTCTGTTTAATAATATGTTTCAAGGCAATATAAAATAAATCTTTTCCAAGAAACAATTCGTTAATATAACATCATGATGTGTGTTCTATTATTTTCCAAATATACTCCATAAACTTATATTCCATTATAATAAAATACATAAATGCAAAATATATATTTGTCTTATTGTTATTGGCAATATATTCTACACTCTGCTTCAATATAAAAATCTTTTACTCACACTAAGCTTACTTTTAACGTACTTTCGTACATTCTTCTTGTACATTTTTACACCATGTCACTATATTTCCCAAAATCTTTTTCTAGTAAAATTTTTAATAGAGTGGGCCTGTATTCAAAGTCACACACAAGATCTCGGAAACGTTCAATAAAGTTCCATGTAATCAAAAGCAAATGTCCATGCTTTTTTCTGTAAGTTGATAATAATTCTTTACGAACCTCAACTTTTGTTATGGTTTCTATAGCTTTCCGTTCAAGACATTCCGTATCCAACATCAAACAATCATGCTTTAACTGTCCACCTTCCAAAAAATCGCATGCAATACAAATACAAATATCGTCTGGTTTCCAATATATTATACACTCTTTTATACAATCCAATGATGTACGTTTCACAGTTAAAACGATATCACTTCGTTTTAGCCCTGATTCGCTTTACGTATCTTTTAAATTATTACGTTATTATAGTAAACATATCAACTACTAATTTACTGACCATAAACATGAATTGCATCCAGAAATCTTCGATTTATTCCTCTGTAGTATACGTACATAAAATATCAGCAGCAATCATAGCAAGTAATGATCTTGATAATACCAACATGTCCTATCCATCATAAAACAATAATCTTACTCATGACAACGAGTCAATAACAACGTTCTTTCTTTTAATTATATCTAAGTTATCTGTTTAATTATTGCGCCTCTGATCAATGTTGATAAAATGGGTACAGATTAATTATAGTATCGCTGTAAATGTCGCCCAGAACGGGAATTCCGTAACAGTATTCACAGAGAAGGAAAGAACCCTGGATATTTTCAAAACACTTACTTTTTGAATAGCCCTCGTACTAATCATTATTACATCAATCCTCGTATTAATTATTATTATTACATCAATATAAATATTTTTCTTTTCTCTTCTTTCTCCATATATATATATCAATTCATTTATAACAATATTTTTCTTTTATTACTAATTACATATCATAAACGTCGATTCATTACAAATATCATTTATGGGTCTATCCAAAATTATAGGTAATTGATGACTTACGCAGAGTTACTACTTAACTGTTCCTCTTTTACATTGAGCAATAACATCCATTTACAAACAATATTATTTATAATTAAGATTGTCATCTTATCAAAACAACAACAAGATCAGAAGGCAATAATTACGTTTAAAAGCTTCAATTTAAATTCACTGTCATGGATTTCAAGTTAATACAATCGAATCTCTTTTGAACATGCAAAATAAAATAAAGAAACATAACATTCAGAATTAACACAAAGATAGATAAGATAAATTAATCACATGATAACATGTCGCACAAACATAAAGTTTAAATGAAGTATTCACAACACAACTCGTAATATCTGAGATAATAAATTAAGAATTGTTATCTAAGTTTAATTTAGTTAACATATCAGGTTTAACTAAAGCTTCAACTAGTTTCAACCATTTGTTTTTCGTGATTTTCGAAGGTTGCCATACCTTTAGTTCGTCAATATTGCGCAACCCTATAGATTTGCCTGTTTTAGCATCAACTAATTCAAACACTTTAGGATTGATTTCCTTAACACATAGGTAAGGACCAGCATAGACATCACAAAACTTATAAATTCGCTTTAAACTAGCATTGCTTTGCGGATGGAGCTTCAGAAACACCATGTCGCCAGTTCTGATCTGGTACTTATTCTCCTGTTCTTCCTTTACTTTTTCATTGCGTCGTTGGAATTTTCGAGATCGACGAGTTTGTACCATACTTATCAAATGTGAGGGTTCCAAATCCTCCGAATCTCTTAACTTTATATCAAAATGATGTTCAATGGAGTATATTATATCTGTTCCGTTATGTATATTTGCCGGTGCCACTCCGAGCGAATCAGAGATAGAATAATTTAAGAAATAAGTAATTTGAGTAACATATTTTACCCAATCCGAATGTTTGTCTTTACACAAGTGTCTGAAAAGTGTGCCAAAATGGCGATGGATATTCTCCACCACGGAACTGCTCGGATGGTATGGGGTAACAAAATGGACTTTGATACCCGCATTAGCCATTGATCTTATAAACGAGTCGCTACGAAACTGAGGACCATTGTCGCATAAAATATGTTCTACTGTTCCACAATGAGGTATGTATACGTTCAATATACGGTATATAATGGCTGAAGACGTCGCTTTTCTCAAAGGATAAGCCACAACATAACGGGAAAATATATCCATCACTGTAAGCAAGTAAGATTCTCCAGAAGATGCCCTTGGTAAAGGACCATATAAATCTATCGACAGGAAGTAGTGAGGTCTATCAGGTAGTATTGAAAGCATCGGCTTATTGACAGCACGGTTATTATGTTTAATACGCATACACTCTTCACAATCACTAATATATGTTTTAATAGTACGTCTGAGAGATTTCCAATAAAAGGATTTATTGATTAGGTCAAAAACCTTTCGATAACCAAAATGCCCAAAATCGTCGTGATACGCCTTCAGTATCTTAGGAATTAATGCAGGAGGAACGCAGATTTTCTTGCGATTTTTAAATTTAAAGTCTTTAATCAACAACACATCATTCGAAAGCACGAACGTGGTATTCCACCCTTTAGGGCAATTACAACCTGGGGCACATGACGACAGATGGTTTATAATTTTCATATAATCCTCGTGATCTCTTTGATTCTTTATCAAGTCTTCTAAATCTACATGAACAATTTCATCCTGAAGAATCTTAAAGACGTTGATACTTAGGATGTGCTGTTCTTCACCAGGGAATATTCTTGACAATGCATCCACGGGACCATTATTTATCCCTTTTATATGCTGTACTTCGAAATCGAAGGACTGGAGTTCTAGCGACCATCTTAATAATCTATTGTTGTACCCTCGTATACTGCGAAGATATCGTAACGAACTGTGATCGGTGATTATCGTAAAATGGCACCCACTAATATATGGAGCAAACTTTTGGACCGAAAAACGTATTGCTAACAGTTCGATTTCAGTAGTAGTATACCCCTTTTCTGCTTTCTTGAGTGTCCGACTCACACAATGTATGACAGCGGGACTTTCCATTGAAGGATTAGGTTGCCAAAGAATTCCAGATACTCCCGCTAGAGAACCATCACACTGCACAAAAAAAGGCATATCATAATTCGGATGATTTAAACGAATATTTCGCATTACACAGTCCTTCAGTTGGTTGAAACTTCGTTCCTGCAACACACCCCACTGCCATGGTATTCCCTTTTTGGTAATAGTGAATAAAGGTTGTGCAATTTCAGCAAAACGGGGAATCGATTTTCGAAACCAATTGAACAATCCTAGAATTTGACGAGTTTGTTTTACATTGGTTGGCGGAGGCAGATCGTTAATAGCCTGAACTTTGGACTCGCTGAAACACAAACCCTCTGAATCGATCTGATAACCAAGAAATTCTATTGACGTTTTGAAAAACTTTGATTTTTCCAGGTTTAAAGTAAACCCAGACACTTCTAAACGTTTTAACACAATATCCAGATATTTCAAATAATTTTGATAATCTTTTCCCATAATTAATATGTCGTCAGCATACACTATTACATTACTCCTCAGATCTTGACCCAGAACTCGATTTAAGCATGATGCTAACGCTGCACTTCCATTGATCAGACCAAAAACTACTCGATTATATTCGTATAGATGTCCTTCGAAGGAAAAGGCCGTGTAGGGTCGTGATTCCTTATCTAGCAGGATTTGGTTATACGCCATGACCAAATCGAGATTCCCAAAAATAACGTTCCCTTGTAATGTACTTAAAATTTCTTCTACAGGTGGGTATCTGACTTGTTGTAATTTTATACACGAGTTCAATTTACGCATATCTAAAACAATTCTCAGGCGTCCATCCTTTTTCGGTACAACATGAATGGGGTTTAAGTGAACACTTTGGGACGGACTAATTATCCCGTCACGCAACATTTCTGAGATTTGTTTCCTTACATTTTCCCTGAACCTGTAGGGAATTATATAGGGTTTAGTAACAATTGGGTTTTTGTTATGTACCTCAAGTGAATATAGGAAATCTTTACAACAGCCTGGGCGGTTAGAAAATACCTTTCGGTGTTTATGCAAAATCTGTACAAATTGTGAAGTTATATCTGGGTCTTTAATTTCCAAATCATGTGAAATTTTTTGGACATAAAGATCGAACGGATACGTCTCCTCACCTTCATCAACTAAATTATTTACCATATTGCATTGAAGTGAGCTTTCTTCCATATGAGAAATTAATTTTTGTGTTATTCTGTCAGTTAACCCAGGTAAGGTAAATGTTTGGTTCTCAAAGTTTAAAATTACACGAAATTGTGTTATGAAGTCGAGTCCAATCAAAAGGTTTTCATTTAACTCATTTATTACTAGAATAGGAAGATTAATATCCCGTTCTTGCACAGACAAGACAATATGAGTTCTGCCCATAACTCGCTTTTTATGTTTCCCTGTATAATCAACTAGTATCAAATTTTCAAACTTTTCCAATCTGGGATTTGAATATTCTTTAGCAATCTTACTCCAAAATGAAAAAGACAACAACGACGCGTTAGCTCCCGTATCAAGTAAAGCATTTAGAGAAATTCCATTAACTTTCACAGGAATTCTTGCCGTACAGAACGACTTCAAAAATACAAAATCATTGTCATAATTATATGAATCATCAATGTCATCATCGGTTTCCCAGTAACAATTTGCAATGGGTAAATACTGATATACACAACGTCTATTTACTACATCAAATTTATATTTATCATCATAGTTATCCTTAAATAAATTACCGTCGTTCTCAAGTAAACTATTAGATGAACATTGAGATGAATAATCGTGAGAACCTTCAGCTGATATGGGATTAACCCCAACCATATCAGCGGGTTTTAGTTTAAATTATGATTAACAAATGAGTCAATTAAAGTACATTGAACACCACAATCTTGGTTATTCTCTCTTGATCCATTTCCCGTTTCATTTATTACTTCGGTCCTATTCCGACAGTTCCTGTCATCTCGAGATCTCCAATTGAATCTGTTTTGAGTCACACTGGTATGCATGACATTGTTACTGTAATTACGTCTTCCACGAAAGTTTCTTCCGTTCGTCCAACTGTTCCTCGGATTACCATAATTCGTTCCATTTCTGCCGTTAGAATTGAATCTTCCATTAGCTCCAGTTCCAGTACGTATAACAGATCTTTCACTAATTCCAATGCCAGTATTATCACGTGACCTCTCATCGCTGCGAAGGTTTTCGATATTTTCACTAGTTATATTCAGGTTTCTGACAGGAATTGGATTGGGTGGATTACGATTACTTCCGCTAGGGTTCGGGAATTGATTCTCGAAGTTCTGAACTAAAATTATCAGATGATTGAAGTTTACGCATTGAGCAGACAACAGTATCTGTTGTAATTTATATGGCAATAAAATGCGTACGGAAGCGATTATTCTGGATTCGGGCTGAAACGGATTGACAAGTTTAAGTTCATTATAGGCATTAATCGTAAAATCTGTAAGAGATTTATCGACCCGAGGTGAATAGTGTCGGGTTCGCACCATCGCATCACGGTTAGCTAACAAGAAATCATTTTCGTAATTAGCCAACAGGGCCCGTTTAAATTCTTCGTAGGATTTGACATGATCGCGAATAGCTTTAAACCACAAGGAGCAAGGGGGAAGTAACAGATGTGGTAACAACTTCATAAATTTAGATTGATCCACACCCATAATTTCACACTCTGCTTCAAACTTCTCTAAGAACGAGCTTGCGGTTTCGTCACACTTACCGCTGAATTTAGTCATGGCCTTAATTTCACTGACCTTAACGTTTATTTTACTATGATTATGATTTTGTTGGCGTTGATAATGGTCTGGAACCCTTTCGCTCTCATTCATCTGCCTTCTTCTTTTGCGATCTGGACTTTGGAATCGCCTACTGTGATCTTCCACAACTAAACCATCATCAACAGAACTCTTAGAAGAAAATATCCCGTCAGTTTCTATTAATGGAGTTCTCGGGCGGTGATGCAATGCTTCCTGTTGATGATGCAATATTTCCTGTTGATAGGGAGTACCCAAAGCCTCCTTATACATAAGATCATTGTAGCCACATTCCCTCTCTTGTAACGATCTGATTCCCTCTTGTAAGTTGGATATCAGTATGCTATGTGAATTAACCTGGGCAGTAATATTCACTATCTGATTGTTTTGTTGGGCTGTCGTCGATTCCACCGCTTCAACGGCTTTCTTTATCGACTCTGTTTCTAGAGCTAGTTGATCCTGTCTATCTTGCCATTTGTTACTAAATTGTTGAAACCTAGTATCAAGTTCTCGCGTCATATCATTTGTAATTTTGACGGTAACTTCATTAGCTAATACTTGCAAATTTTCTTTCAAACTGTATTGCAAGCGATCAAAATTTTCTTGCACACCTTGTACTTTATCTGCAAGAGATTTATGCTGCGCTAGTATCTGTTCTAACTTTTCATCGTACAATTTTTGTTGTTGATCAAATTTCTGTTCTAGCTTTTCATCTTGTTGATCAAATTTCTGTTCTAGCTTTTCATCTTGTTGATCAAATTTCTGTTCTAGCTTTTCATCTTGTTGATCAAATTTCTGTTCTAGCTTTTTATCTTGTTGATCAAATTTCTGTTCTAGTTTTTCATCTTGTTGATCAAATTTCTGTTCTAGCTTTTCATCAAGTAGTCGACTAAACATATCAATAAGGTTAGAATAGGAATGTTCAGACAAAGCTGTTGCATTTCCAGATATGGTTTCGTTTGAAACACTGGGTACTTCTTCAATCTCAGAATCCTGCATATTAACAATTCTTTGTATTCTCTTCCCGCTTCTTAAAATAGTGAAACTCATAAAAAGGTATATGTACTTATGCACATAAACTCAGTTCTTACTATTCTTCGGAACTAAATAGTATAGTCCCGTGTCTTCGGCACCAGATAAAACGATATCACTTCGTTTTAGCCCTGATTCGCTTTACGTATCTTTTAAATTATTACGTTATTATAGTAAACATATCAACTACTAATTTACTGACCATAAACATGAATTGCATCCAGAAATCTTCGATTTATTCCTCTGTAGTATACGTACATAAAATATCAGCAGCAATCATAGCAAGTAATGATCTTGATAATACCAACATGTCCTATCCATCATAAAACAATAATCTTACTCATGACAACGAGTCAATAACAACGTTCTTTCTTTTAATTATATCTAAGTTATCTGTTTAATTATTGCGCCTCTGATCAATGTTGATAAAATGGGTACAGATTAATTATAGTATCGCTGTACAGTACACTCACATGGTAACTTCAAAAATTCTTCCAACTCCCAATTCTGCACCGGGGAATTACTCACTGTTGGTGAAGGTGTAGGGGGATATTCTTCTATTTCGTTTTCAACATCAAGTAACGGAAAAACTTCTGTTTCCAGTGGCGGAGATTGTGGGCTCACCACCGGTTGGGATGTCCCCGATAAAAACGTCAATACATCCAAGTTGGCCGGGGTAACTTCTGTTTCCAGTGGCGGAGATTGCGGGCTCACCACCGGATGGGATGAAAACTCTGTTCCCGGTAATACATCCAAGTTGGCCGGGGTAACTTCTGTTTCCAATGGCGGAAAGTGCGGGATCACCAGCGGTTGGGATAAAACCTCTGTCCCCGGCAAAGATAATGATTCTGCGAGATCACTTTCACCTCTTGTACTAAGATCCAACGGTTTCATTGAATCCATGCTTTAAAAACCAATCTATAACTCCTTTTCACTAAAAGCACCTCTATATTTCAACAGCAAACAATTCAGAAAAATAAGGTTTGTTCTCCAGTATTTCTATTAAGATTTTTTATTTCCTTCACCACCTAAAACAATAAAAGAAATTAAGAATTAGTTATTTGATGTATTACGACTTCCAATTACAAAATATAAGTTCCCTTTCAACTTCACTACTACATTTCGTCCTGGGTAATATGTTCAAACAATCTCGGGTCTCTTTTTATTGCATTAGCTTTCAACATGAAAAACTCTTAAGTTCAATCTGCGGTAACGTTAAACGTTCTGTCGCCATATATCCTCATTGTTACACTAGCGTTTATGAAATAAAACACAAAAGTTTACAATAATAATAATAATAATAATAATAATAATAATAATAATAATAATAATAATAATAATAATAATAATAATAATAATAATAACAATAATAGTAATAATAATAATAATAATAATACTTACAGAATATTAGTTTATCTCTGTTTAAGTGATGATCCAATTACAATCCACGCCTTTCGTGCTCTCTGCTTTTTCTCGCTCCTATCACTTTATTATTTGCTTCAGCACCTAAAACAGAAAAGAAAAAATGCAATTAGTTACCGTATTACGACTTTTCAAATTACAAAATATGATATTCAACGTAACAATAACGTTCCCAACCATATTGGCTTTGCATGTAAGAGAGCAATGGTTCGATTCGCGATGCAGATTTTGTTAACTACCTATCCAATGTAAGTTTGTTCATACACAGTAAAAATATACCATTTATAACTGAAAAAAGTCTACAGTGCAAGCAAGCGTGCGGTTCTCCACGTAGGATAGCCCTGGTTCGATTCCCGGGGGCGCATTCTGCTAACTTTCTGTACAATATAATTTATATATAACTATTATATCTTACACAATTCATAGCTACATATAAGTAACAACATCTGCTAAGCAAAATGTTTGTCGTACGGCTTTTCACGTGGAAGAGTCCTGGCTCGATTCCCGGGGGTGCATTCTGCTAACTTTCTGTACAATATAATTTATATATACCTGTTATGTCTTACACAATTCGTAGCTACATATAAGTAACAACATCTGCTAAGCAAAATGTTTGTCGTACGGCTTTTCACGTGGAAGAGTCCTGGTTCGATTCCCGGGGCGCATTCTGTTGACTTTCTGTACAATATAATTTATATATACCTGTTATGTATTACACAATTCATAGCTACATATAAGTAACAACATCTGCTAAGCATAATGTTTGTCGTACGGCTTTTCACGTGGAAGAGTCCTGGCTCGATTCCCGGGGCGCATTCTGTTGACTTTCTGTACAATATAATTTATATATACCTGTTATGTATTACACAATTCATAGCTACATATAAGTAACAACGTCTGCTAAGCATAATGTTTGTCGTACGGCTTTTCACGTGGAAGAGTCCTGGCTCGATTCCCGGGGCGCTTTCTGTTGACTTTCTGTACAATATAATTTATATATACCTGTTATGTATTACACAATTCATAGCTACATATAAGTAACAACATCTGCTAAGCATAATGTTTTGTCGTACGGCTTTTCACGTGGAAGAGTCCTGGTTCGATTCCCGGTGCAATCATTAATGATGATTCCCTCTACCCTCCATATTACATTATACTATATCTTAGTCACGTTATAATTCCATAAAAGTACACCGAGTCATATCATTTTCAATGCCGGAAAATCCGCAATCAATTCCCGATAAAACCAAACAGTTCCGTCCCCCTTATACTCCAAACAATTACAATATGTCTCTTTCCCATATAAAAGTAAACAAGTATAATACAAAAAAAACTACAACGTTATTACTTACCAATCTTCCAATCTCTCCTAGTAGTAAAATATCTTCTTCGCAAAGTTAACACTTGATGTTCCTGCTGTATTCTTTCTAAATATACACATCATGCAAATGCATCAGTATTTTTTATACCCTTCAATCTTTCCAGAAGTTTCGAGTGTGTTCTTTCCCCTATTCCAACAATAATAAGCTTAAAAAAAGATCTGGAAGTTTCTAGTACTTTCTTTCACTCATTTCAACGATCCAAATTTCTAGAATATTCTCCAGCAGCTGTCGCGTTACATGTGCTGCATATTAATGAATTACCTTGTTCTACGTGTGTGATCTGCATATTTTATTTCCGAAAGGTTTTTTCTGTATTCTGCTTGTCCAATTAACATTTCTTTTCGCCGGAAAAAAGGTGTATCCATTCTTCAAACTGTCATACTATAAAAAAGACCGCCCGTAAAAACAATTATTATGTACAACATCTCCACGGAATATGTAATTCAAAGCTATTCATCAATGTCAAGTTTGATTTTAACATGCAGAAAAGTAAAGCAGCTTGCTACGTGTTATGAATACATAATTATGACCTTGCTTTACTTTTATTTAACAAGCTACTTACACATCCTGAAAAATTGAATAACTGGGCGGCAAAAGTTAAATATATAATAATTGGGTCCTTTTTTATTATTAACATTTTGACTTCTGAACTATGAGAGGAGATGCTTCGAAATCAGTAGTCCCAGCTATGAGAGACACTGCAGAACACAATTGTGCCCACAGATGGTTTCAACATGATGTACAGGAGCGATCAACCGTGCAAATATGCGACAATTTCTTAACACGAAATTTCCTAAATAACTGATTGGCAGAAGAGGTGAGATTGGGTGGTCCGCTCGTTCTCTGTTCCCCTGATTTATCGCCACTAGACTACTTTTTTAGGTTCATCTAAACTTCCGAGTATATCAAACATTGCCAATCACTTTGGATAATCTTCGTCAAAGGATTACCGATGAAGTTGCACTTATAGAACTGGAAGTCATCAGAAATGCAGTATTGTGTTTTGTCATGGAATTGCTCACTGCCAGACCAAGAAAGGTGTGCAGTTGGAGCATATTGTTATATCCCATGTGATGTTGTAAACAAACAATTCCACATGTCAGTGTTTACAAACACCACCACGTGGTTCGGCAAGAAGACTTCATACCAGATGGATCTACAATCACTTGCAGACGACGGGTTTTAGCCCCTCCTACGGAGCAGAGGACAACATCGGAGCAGCAGCGCCACTGCCACCCAAGGAACCCTATAAATTGGATTGACAAAGGCAATTCAGTATCAGTTTTCTGGTGACCCTGCTTTAGTCTGCTACGGGACTTTTGGAGTATCCTAACCTCAGGCCTCTAGTCTGCTACGGGACTACGCCTATCCTATCTCCTGGCTTAGCCTGCTACGGGGCTCTGTAGAGATCCTGTCTGCGACCTTAGGTCAAAGACAACCTATAACTAGCCCTGTATATTAGTGAAATTATTAGTGTAGTATTTTGTAAAAATACTTTTATACTGGAGAAGTTTTATAATAAAATTGGTAGTGGGAGATCGATTTCGGACACTCTTTTATTAACCTTCTGCTTATATCTATATGGAACAAAAACTTTACGTAGTAGAGGCTTTGACCGGCGAAGCATTGATCTGAATACTCCCCTACAGGACAGCATTTTTATTAACTTGAAAGTGAATTCTTTTTTAAGGTATGTGATTTTCTTCAGTGTAGAATTAGTGAAATTAGTAGCTCGTACTTGACTTTACTTAGTGCATGCCTCATACTAGATCAGAAAATAACACTTTTCCGAAGGACGGTGCAAATATGGATGAGAGTTCGCGCCCTTCTTTCAATATACCATACCTCACTAAATATTCGGGGCATGTTACGGAGGACCCCGATAAATTTTTTAAGCTTTTCGATCATCTTGCGTTATTGCATTCTTGGAATGCTGAGAAAAAAGAAAGAACTGTTACCAATGTATTTACAAGACATGGCACTCGATTTAGTGCTACAATTAAAGACCCAGAACCAATTCGATGCACTTAATTACGAACAGTTAAAGGATAAATTAGTTGACTTGAGTAGACCAAAATTACCAGCATACCAGGCGGAACTTGATTTTTTTCCGGTCCAACAGGGCGAAAATGAGCCAATACATGCGTATTTTCTTAGGAAACTGAGAGTTATTCGGCAAGTTTTGAAGAATAGAAAATAAATTATTTATCACTAGGGCTAAATAAAAACGTTTTACAAAAGATTGCGTTAGAAACATTTACAACTGTTCAGGCCTTGCAAACACATTTACAAAATCTGGAGAAAACAAATTACCTAATGAAGAAGCGTAATTACGTATAGTTACAACAGGTAATTTATTCGCTCTGCGATCAGAATTCACCAGTCAGCAATTTGAACTCATCGGCTGTAGCGGGGCCTCCTTCCCTACACATCATCAACAGCTGACTTATCCATTATGTAATCCAACACCTAATTGGAATCACTACCAACAACCTGCCCCAGTCTTTCCTACACCTTTAGCACCACAGCTACAGGGTGCATCACAAAATCAGTTACCTCCTAATCCCCCTCCGAAGCTACTAATCCAAATCCCCCTTCCGATCCTCCCGTGCCTAGCACATCTAGTACTTCTAGTGCAAACAATTCATTAGACTTCAATAAATTAGCAAATCAAATGGCTGAACTATCTCTTCTAGTAGCCCAAAATGCTATAAAGAACTCGCAATTTAGGAGAGGTGGCCGTAACAATTACAGATCGAAAAATACAAATAATGGTAATCAAAAACAGCAGAAAAACGGAAAGAAAAACAATTCTAAACATAATAATAAAAATAATAATAGTAATCCTAGCCCGGAAACAATTACAGTATGCGGCACATGCTATAAAAAAGGTAATTCTTCCAGTATATAAGAACAACCAACAGGGAACACCTAGAGGGGCCCCAGGACAAACACTCTCAACAACATATTCTGAGGGCCGAAAGTCAGGAACTTAATGAACAACAAAAACGAAACTTGCAAGTACCTCACTTTATACGGTGGCTCCGTTATCAGATAGAAGGGAGAACATTAAAATGCTAAACCAGGAACATAAATTATTAATTAATGTAACAATTAACATGGAAAAGTATCCTGTTATCATTGATAGAGGCAGCTCATTGAGTTTATAGCCCAAAAATTGGCTTCCTCCAAACACAAAATTGATTCCTTTTAGCACTAATCTACTAGGAATTGAGAATTCTGATGTAAACTTACGTTATATAGCTTTGATTAAGTTCAGGATTGGCTCAACAAGGTTTTCTCATTATTTTCGAACTTTAGAGCATGGAGATTTTTTGCCGTTATTTGGTGAAGATATTCAAAATCGTTTACAGGCCAGAATTGATTTACAAAATAATATGTTATTGGTATATAAGAAACCACGGCCTCCGCCGTATCCAATTGAAGTAGACACTCAAGAAAAATTATCTGCTAGCGCTATGCATACAATAAAGCAGCATAAATCAGCTGACGTATTTACTACTCGAAAGGTTACCAGACCCGCCAGGTCATAAGACCCATCTATTATATTCGGAATTGGATGTTTTGGGATTTACAGTTGGGCAATGATATCAAAATTTCACCCAAAATTGCGAATAAAATACGAAATTTTAAGAAACCAACCTCTAGAAGGCCTTGAAGACTTTTCTAGGACTCTGCTCTTATTTCAGGGCGCAAATTTCTAATGTATGTTTCATTTCGTATATCAATTAAATTTACCCTGTATATTAATTAAATTTCTTTGAGCTCTATCCAGGTCTTGTAAATTTCTTCTGTGAGATCTCCTTTGTTATTTGTGCTTTTGCGTACTAGTGTGAAATAATGATTTTACTTAATTTGTTCATGTCACGTGATATTTAATACACATATTGGTCTAGTCATGGGCGTGCCAGCCGGAGGGATGAGGGGAACGCGTCCTCCCAGAAATGTTCTAGGAGGTGACTGTCCCCCCAGAAAATTGTATAGCAGGAATTCTTCCCAAAATATCTCGGCAAAAATGATGAAATACTGGAATGGGAACGTCGATTGTCAATTAATAATTCCTGAAATTGAAAGGAATTACAGTTTGTTTGAAGAAAATTCTGTAACAATTACCAGGGTATATAAATAAAGGAAACAAAGAAGCGACACTGTATTAGCTACGTCGAAAACTACCATAAAGCGTGCAGATATTCATTTGCAGAAAAAGAAAATTTTGAAATGTCTATATATTAAAATGCTACGTTTATATCTTTGTGGTAAAGAAAAGTTTATATGTTTGTGGCAAATTCTTTTAACAATGATATCTTGGAAACTACAATCTTTGGAAAGATCCTGTTTTCACTGATCGATTGCAAATTTTGTTAAGATTGTTGAGATATAATTGAATATTTTTTAAACGGATGTTATTTCTTTATTACATTTTTTAGGAGTACGCGGAAGTATTGAAAATTTAAAGAGTAAAGCATCATATCTCAACGAGGTATACATTCTAAAACCGCACATTTGTATACGAGGTTAGTATAAAGTATTTCTCCGGCATTTGTTTCATGGTCAAATGATAATGAAAAACGAAGCATAACTATTTCTCCAGTGTAAGATGAATCTTTATTGTTTGGGGTGTTTGGCCCAATGAACACCATATAGCCTACCACTGACATTATAGTTAATTGTGTGTGTGAGCTAGTATCTTTATAAAAATAGTAGATTTTAATTGAAAGTACGCAATTCTTAATGTGTCTTTTGATTTTGAACAGCTACCGCTTTGTGAAAGAAAAAAATGAAATCTCTAAGTTTTACGTCCCACGTTTATGCCGGTTGGGCTAAAGGAGACGGCGATGATGAGAGATGAGTGAAATGGTGGAAAGATGAAAGTGGGAGGAAACGGGAGAACTCCGAGAAAACCCACGAGCACGGTGTTTGTCCACCACAAAGTTCACACAGCGCGGACTGGGATCGAACCAGGGGCCCAAAACACCAGAGGTGAACGTTCTACTGCTGAGCTACCGCGCTCCCTTCGCTTTGTGAAAGATTTACAACTTGGTTCCAAAGCAAAAATATTTCGAATTTGACTTAGTACTTATCAAAAGTTTCATGCTTAGTTTCAAATATTTCTGCAGATTTTATCTTTAGTCTTCCAAGAAAGCGATAGCTGCAAGAAAAAAATGTTCTTTCCCTCTGCACTTATAGCATTACAAAGAGAAAAGAGAAAACGTGGAATATTTTTTTTTTTTTTAAATTTAATATACCGATTCTTGCTGTATCGGCTTCGTGTAAAAATACCACCATTATTATGCCAACCTGGACAATCGATGGAAGACTTACAACACTGTTTAGCATTTGGAAATGTAACTCAAAACCTGTCTAAAAAGACCATTTTCTTCGTGTGCGGGTATGCGTGTTTTTTCTTATGTATTGTTGAAATTCGTCAACTGGGCTGTGCGCAAATGCGCCACTGTTTTTGAAAAGACATGTTTTGCAGCGTGTTTTCTCCAACAGTAACGTTATTTAGACAGTTGTGTTTATGTGTGTTAGTGTGAATGTAACGTTGATATGAATTGTTTCTGTTTAGTGTTGTTTTGTTGTTTGAAATGGATCAATTTGTCATAAGAAAAAGAACAGGAGACAACACGTGGGCCAAAGCAGTGCCATTGTTGAAGAAAATAAGAGAAAAATGAATTTAAATCATAGTTCACCTGATGGATTACAACCTGAAACTGTCAATGGAAATGCAAATCTTGTATCGGTCACCATCACCATCAGTGTCTATAAAGGAAACCTCTCAATCTCCACGTCTAGCAAGTGGTTCAGATTTTGCACAATCTTCGAACCTTTCAAAGCCCAATTAGACTTTAGTGTTACCTACAAATTTTCCACAAAAGTCTGAAAGGTCGAACATTGAAATTTATGCCAACTTCGTTCCTTCAGTGGCTGCACGTCGATCCAAACAAAATTAACGTCATTTTCTGTTTTTACTGTATTGACATCTTGAAAAACATTTTTTGTTTTAAAAAAAAGTTCTTACTAAAACCATGAATTTACTAAAACTTTCTCTACTGTAGGATTTTGCAACTGGAAGAAGGCTAAAGAGAAATTAAGTATATACGAAACTTCAGAATGCCATAAACTGGATGTACTGCGCTACACGCAGAGAAAATATCCAATAGAAAACCAACTAACAGACAAGTTTTTAGATGAACAACTGAAAGCTAGGAAATTCCTGGGAAAAATGTGACCTCAAGTATACGTTATGTTACAAGACAAGGACTCGCATTTAGAGGACATGACTCCCGGTTCAGGAATTCATTTCAGTTAATGAGCCTTTGCTTTGAAGATTTTCCACAATTGAAGAACCGAATAAAGGGAAACATGAAGAGATGTAATTTCATGGATGTTAAAATCCAGAATGAAATCTCGAAACCATGGGCCAAGAAATTGCTTTTCATATATGTAACATAATCAAATCTCAAAACCATCTTCTGTTCTCTATCGTGTCTGACGGTTCTCGTGATGTGAATGGCGAACAATTAAGTATTTGTGCCAGGTGAGTTGATGCAGATCTCTGTATTTATGAAAGTTTTCTTGTGTTCTACAGTATATCAAAAAACTAGTGGTGAGTTTATAGCTTCAGTTATTCTGGATGAGATGGTGAGACTCAAGCTTTCCATTGCTCAACTCAGTGGACAAGTTTAAGATGCCTCTGGAAATAAGAGTGATGGCTCTGGAATTAGTGTTCCATCTATTATATGTAAACAGCAACTTCTTGCCTTGTATATACATTGTGTAACTCACAGTACTAATCTCCTGATTAAGGGTGCCTAGTGCGTCAGAAATAGTGAGAAACTCTTTGCAGTGGGTGCACGAACTATGAGTAGGCCTACTGTTTTCGCAGTCACTTTCAGTGAGGTCACACTTTTCTGCTTTAATCGAGCCTAATGCTTTTGGTCTCGTCTTAAACATTGTAAACATTAAATCCTTGTGTCCCACTAGGTGAATTTGTAGACTTAGTCTAATAAAGGGAGTGGATTATGAAGAAATTCTCTCTACATTGGAAAAGATGAAGACTGACGGAATTGTCAACACATCTTCAGGATCAGCAGCCGGGCTTTTGCGGCTTTTTGAAGAAGGATCTACGTTTCTTGGGCTCATATGACTAGAGATATTATCAGAGGTTGGAGCTTTTTAACAGGATACTTAAAGACCCAATTTCAGTGTGAAAATGGGAAACAATACAAATCATAAATGAAAACGTGAACTTGAATAATATGCTTAGTCACTAGTGCTCTCAACGGGTCGGGTCGGGTCGGGTTGAAGACCGACCCGACCCGACCCGTGACCCGAATGGACTGACCCGACCCGACTGACCCGAACCGTGATCCGATCTGATTGACCTGACCCGATAACCCGACCCGAGCTGACCCGGTTGACCCGACCCGACAACCCGACCCGAGCTGACCCGATTGACCTGACCCGAGCTGACCCGATTGACCCGACCCGACAACCCGACCCGAGCTGACCCGACCCGACAACCCGACCCGAGTAGCCTGACCCGACAACCCGACCCGAGCTGACCCGACTGACCCGACCCGACAACCCGACCCGAGTTGACCCGACCGGAACTCATCCGATCCGAGTCGGGTCGGGTCACGGGTCGGGTTGGGTCAACCCGACCCGTTTGAGATCACTATGGTCACGACACTGGGTGAACGCCAAAATGCACTCACATTGGGAAACTAGTTTTAAAAGCATCATTTTAGAAAATAAAGCATAAAGCATAATTTAAAATATATAGCACAATTCTTGGAAAATTCTCTTTAACTGAAAGTTTAACACACTGTGTAATTATTTTTTAAAGCCAATATTTACAATGCAAAATCATTGAGAACATAACAATGCAACAATGAAAAGCTTATTTTCATTTCTGTAAACTTTTCGGTGTAATCCTTTCATGTGGAGAAAAGAAAAAAGTAGAAGAAGAAATTTTTCCGCCAACAATGAATAGTTTGCAAGAACTTCATACTATATTGTTACAGTGACCACGCCAGCTATAAGTTCTTAGGGGGGCAAAGGAGGGGCAGATACATTTTCGGGAGGCGGCTATTTGCCATACCGAAAATGACATATTTATTACGTTTGACTTATTTTACATTACATTGTGTATTTCGTTGCTGTTTTTACGTTAGATCTATATGATTATAAATTAAACTTATTTCAAATAAAATTTGTAACTAACAAATAAGTAACGTCTGCACATGAAATATTTTTCAATGAAACTTTTGAAGCCTAAACATAAATTGAATTACTTTCGCGAATGCTAGAAGTAACACATTCGTCTATATGCTACGTATCTCTCTCTCTCCAGAGAGAGAATTTACGAGGAGCTGCTGAAAATGTCGTAGTCCAATCCAGAAGGAGTGTAGGTACTAGGTAGAAAAATGAAACCGTAGTTTAGGAAAACATATCTCTGTATGTACAAAATGTATGTATCTCTGTATGTATAAATTTTCATATTAATAATGATATTATTATTGTTTCTCAGGCCTCTGAAGTGATTATGTGTGCCCAAACAGATAATTTCACGAACATCCAGATCCTTACTGTTATAACATTTTTGTTCCACCAAGGAAAGTCACCGAAGTAAATTAATTAGGAAATCAGTGAAACACCACGGGACTCTCCTCCGTTATATACAGTGGTGAAGAAGTAAGTGGCTTAGTATAAACGTAGCAATTTCTCAACAACTTATGCTTTACATCCAGGATGATTAAAAGCAATGACTCTTCCTGGAATCATGGATGCAATTTGTGACATTATTCTTGAAAATTGCAGCATTTCAGCCAGTGGTGGATATAGCCCGGGGCCGGAGGGCCTAGGCCACCCCAGTTTTTGTGTGACAAAAATAATTTAAGCTATTTATATTTATTATAGTCTGAGGTCTGCACCCCGCTTTCTCAGTTTTTACCTTTTCAGCAAAACTTGTGTCAGAGATTCTGGGCATTTCTTTGGAACTCGTCGGTAGCATAATTCAGAATGGCTTGGGTATGCGCAAGTTCTCGGCATAATGGGTTCCCAAAATATATGTCAGGAGAATAAAAGGGTAACGGCATTAAGAGAAGTATTCTTCCAATTTGACCGTAATGCTGATCAATTTCGCTGACGAATAGTAACCATAGATGAAATATGGTTGTACCACTATGATCCTGAATCGGAACAACAGTCAATGGAGTAGTAGCACTCATTTCTCCATCGCCCCAAGAAGTTCAAGACACAGAAGTAGGTTGAGAAACTGTTTGGAACATTCTTCTGGTATAAGTATGGAGTGGTAGACTACCTCCTCAATGGTCAGATATTTAATCCAGAATCTCTACATTACTTACAAATCTGAAAGAAAAATTCAAAGTTCAACGCTGCAGAAAATGAAAAGAAAGGAATTCTGTTCCTTCAGGAGAATACACCTGTCCATCTAGCTCCTGCGAACATAACTGACATTGCATAATCTAGGATTTCAATGTCTAGATCATCATTCTTATTCCGCTGATTTAGCTCCGTCTAACTATTACGTGTACTTATTTCCCAAACTTAAATAACACTTGAAAGACGCCATTTTAGATCTGATAGGGGTAGTGCTACGAACAGTGGTGCGAGGAAATCTAGATTGTTTTTAACTTTTCTGCAAAAGCTGGAGCACTGTACAAGGTAGTATATTGACTCTCGGGGGAAGGGAAGAAGAAGTAAAACTTCACCAATCCACGTGCACTCCTTCTGGGTTGGGCTACGAATTTTTCAGCAGTTCCTAGTCAATATGGTAGACGTCACGTCAGTACTTTGAAACACAATAAGTAAAGGAGCACTAGTGTAAACCAATTACTAACTAAAGATCAGCCCTCTGACAATACATTTTATTGGGAATCAATTTCATTCCATAATTTTATTATTATCATTTGCAGGAAGGGAAAACACAACTCTTTTTATCTCCTTCAAAAAATTAAGCCCTGGTAGTTGCAAACTAAGCTGTTATAAGCACATCCTCTGAATATTGGAAGCCGAGAATAATGTTTCAGAAAAAAAGAAGTTTTAAATAAAACAAAATATGAAACTGAAAACTTCAAACCTGGACAAATACAAACAAGTTACGTAACTGGTTTTACCTTTCTTTTGTTTCCAATCGAAGTTGATCCAATGAGAAGAAAACAAGTCGACCAAATCTACTATTGTTCGCTAGGCACAATTATTAAAGATCATAAGAAAGAAGTATAACTAAAATTTACCTCAAAAGGGGCTAAATTAGAAAACAGAAATATGCGTGCATACCCAGACTCTCAAAGAAGAAAGCTTGAGGATTAATCTGCCACAGTAAATTCATGGAAAGTAGACTACAATTTGTCAATGAGATTGGTTATGATACTGATATATAATACTACATGAAGAATGTTTAAAGATTGTACGAGTCTGGGGGGGGGAAGTCTAGGTGGCAGAAGTAGCTACTAGGGGGGCGCTCGCCCCCTTGCCCCCCTCTGGCGTCATCACTGTATTGTTATGTTTACTTTTTGAACTTAAGCACTTTCTGTACTTTTTGGTGGCATCTTTTACTTTCCCTTTCTGTATGTACCTGTAAGGCGCACACAAATTATAGAAAAAATTTATTCGAGCAAAGCACAAAAATGAATTAAGTAGAAAGTTCATTAAATATGAGAGAAACTAGTTGCAAAAAAATATCAATAAATAGATCAAGATATTTAGAATATTTAATGTATAATAAATATACATTATACACGATTAATGTAAAATAATCATTGAAATTAACAATAAAGCATAATTTAAAAAAAGCATAATTATACAAGAAATAAAGCATAATGTGGGTTGCTCTAACAATTAAGTTGTGTGAAGATGAGGAGAAAACGAAAGCTGATTCCTTAACGAATTTCGTTGATCTTCTTTGTGTCTACAAAAACGCATTCCTAGAAACCTACAAGCTAGGTATCATCTCTGTGATTATATCAGTTTCTAGTGCTACATGTAAAAGGTCATTCTCTTCTTTGAAAAGATTAAAGACTTGTATACGCAAGTCAATGACTCATGATAGGTTGAAAAACTTAGTGTTACTTTATATTGAGAAGAAAATTGCTAAATCGTTAGAATTTTAACAAGTTGTGGATATGTTTGCTCCTGCCCACACGAATAGAAAGATCCTCTTCAAGTAGAGGCATGAACCTATAAGTTATTTTCTTTACCTGTAAAAGTGTATTTGCTTCCACTCATAGGCGCCGACTTTGGGGGGGCAGGGCACTTTTGGCCCCCCAATATATAAAGGTGGGGTCCTCGCCCCCCCAATATAATCCAGTTGAGGAAGAATTACCAAAGAGGAGCAAGAATTCCTGTCGTAAATTACGTCGTGCCTTTAATTCAATATTAGGAACAGCCTTCTTATTCGATAAAAAGCATCGTTTTCAAATCGGCGTTTAACATTTTTAGGATTTCCACTTTTTGAGGTGCATTTTAGACTTTCACTCAAACAACTACTAATTCCTTACTATTTATCGTAGGATCGTGATTCATACCTCGTTTTTCTCAGGATAGATCATACTTTCCAATGGTACCACTCTCTAGTCTGTATTATACACCAGAAATAAGAAAATTGAAAAAAAAAGAGATTTTTCGAAAAAAAATTCGAAATATTTTGCCCCTCTGGCCCGGGCCTGCGTTCACGTAGGGATCTGAATCTTTAAAAACAATCTTGTTATATACATAATACGTGCGCAAAATTTCGTTCTTGTATCTTGAAAACTGAGGTTGGGAGAAATTTTTTGAAAGTCTGAAGGTGACCCATCTTCTCATATATGTATATAAATAGAGGAAGTTCGGGTATTATGGAATAGTCGGGTAATATGGAATACCTCATTAGCTCGCCTGTGATGTGTTGCTTCCAAGCGGAGATGAAAGAAACTACTACCTCACGTCTCCATGATGCTCTACAGTCAGTCTCCATCTGATTGTGACATTCGTTGTGTTGGTAGACGTGAAAATCTGATTTCTTATTCAGGAATACTTTTACATGTAAGTGGTTTACAACCTGTATTTTCCTATTGAAATGTATTAGAACAACAATTCTTTATTTAGTATGACGTTGGATATACAGAGTGGTAGTTTGATAAGCGCCATTATCCTATACGCCTTCGAATGCGTTTAACAGCTCTTTCGTTTCCAAGCTGGTGTGGAGGGCAATATGGAATACCCGCAAGAAAAGCATGGTATGGTATTCCGATTACAAAAATATCTATCGGTATTGGGCAATTAAACATAACTTACATTTATGATTACAACAATGCTAAGTGTATTTTTTATTACAGCAAATTGTCTGATGATACAAGAAGTGAGCTTGGGTCCAGCGTTCATCATGTTTAATGTGAGCACACAATGACTGTGCCGATCCTGAAGCAGAGTATTAAATTTATGACTTTTGCAAGTAATCACAATCAGTTATGGCTTGGCATTCAGAAGATAACTTTTTCTTTTCTATATAGCATTTGTATTCCATATTACCCGACTATTTCATATTACCCTCCAAAGTGGTTTCTTTACAAATTATAAATTTTACCCACCCCTGTAACGAAACTTCTTTATCAAGATGTATATAAAGGCGTATACTTGTTTTCCTTTTTGTTTCAATGTGCAATTATTAACTGAGTTACAAGCGAAACAAAAATGGTATTCCATAATACCCGAACTTCCTCTATATATACCTATTTATAAAATATTTTAAAAAGATGTACTCCGTCATTCCTATTTAGCCTAGAGTCATGGTTCAAAGGCCATTTTCTTCAGTATAATAAGCCCTTTCCAACGGCATCACTCACATGTCCGTATCATACACCTAAACCAGATAATTAGGGGAAAACTCTGAAGTATTTTTGCAAATCCAACCAAAACAGTTTGCCCCTCTGGCCTAGGCCTGGGTTAACGTAGGGATCTGATTTTTTTCTAAAAATACATTGTTATGTACATAATACGTGTGCAAAATTCCAATCTTGTATCTTAAATACAAGGGCAGAAAAATTGTTGAAAGTCTGAATTTAGACTCTCTCTTTATACACACACATACGTATATACTTATTATAAAAAAATTACTGCGTCATTACTATTTAGGCTAGAGTCATGGCTTAAACGTTATTTTCTTTAGTATAACAAGCCCTTTCCAACGGTGCCACACACATGTACGTATCATATTCCTGAACCGGAAAAATCGGGAAAACTGATTTTTTTTCTGAAAAAATCAGCCCCTCGGAACATTTGCGGGCCTCGTGCCCGGACTCGGCTTCACGAAGAGATCTCAGAAAAATTTGAGAAATATCCAAAGGTACATACAATTCCAATCTGATATCGTGAAAACTACAGGCGTGAAAAATTTTTGGAATTTGCCTTAAGAAAAAGTAAAAAGTCACGCCCTTCCGCACTCACTTGGCGCAGCCAAGTTGACCATGTGGTTCCAAAATGCATCTGGGGTGTTCTTTGGTCCATCCTTGACTTGACTAATAAAAAAAATGTGACTTAAGTACCTGTTATAGAACCTAAATAAGAGGTCAAAGACCATAGTACGGCATGGTAAGAAAAGTTACCAAAAATCTTAAAAGGGTTAATAGAGCACTGAAGCTTCAATCAACACTGTGGTAACACTGATATGAGAAGTGAAGATCAATGTGGTGCAGTGAAGTTCCCAGAATTTGAACTTGAATTTGTTTTAATGCGTTTACACAAATTTTACTTAGGTCATGAATTTAGCAGCGGAGCGGATGCAGCAGACCGAGATCTGGAGGGAAGGGGGCCTTTATCTAGCAATTGATAGAAAACGGCTGAATATGATTATATATTTATTCATTGTTTTGGCCCCCCCAATATTTTCTTCAAGTCGGCGCCTATGCTTCCACTTAAGTCAACCAGCTACACATATTTTAAACGCCATGATTAAATAACTATTTACTTATATTAGAAATCAATTGCATTAATGAATCCTAGTTGTTTGAGGTACTAAATTCTTATATTTTCACTGTTTTCTAAAGAGTAAAATCATGAACAATAAAGATGGAAACATTCACCTTGAACACACACACACACACACACACACACACACACACATATATATATATATATATATATATATATATATATCTATATTGGAGATGTCCCCCTCAAAATCCTCTTGGGCCCTTCATTGGCCCCCCCCTGAAAAAACTCTAGCTACGCTACTGGACACCCTGCACCAGAGATGAATTCTCTACCACTGAGCCACCGCGGCCCTGCTTGGGCTTGGTCGTCCATATCCAATCTCTCTTTTGGCGTTGCTTAAACAACTTCTAGTTTTGTTCTAAATCCAGACTCCATATTGGCGTAGATATTAATATTACAGTCGATTGGTAAAATCAATCTTCCATATTTAAAAATTAAAGTACACACAAGTAGAAAAATAAGCATTTATCATAAAAACACTAGCTGCAAGTGTTCAAAATAATTTATGGTTTCTATAAAATCAATTGAAAATTGCTATTTTTAATTAGGCAGCTAGTGAAAAACAGCAGCTTTCGACTCCAGCCGAGTTTAAACTCAACCTACTCAGTTGACCAAAGTGAACTGACCCGACTGACCCGACCCGAGCTGACCCGATTGACCCGACCCGACAACCCGACCCGAGTTGACCCGATTGACCCGACCCGAATAACCCGACCCGACCCTAGTTGACCCGACAACCCGACCCGAATAACCCGACCCGAGCTGACCCGAAACCGACAACCCGACCCGATTAGCCTGACCCGACAACCCGACCCGATAACCCGACCCGAGTTGACCTGACCCGACCCGACCCGTAACCCGACCCGTTTGAGAGCACTATTAGTCACTGATCGATCATAAGTTCATTGTCATGAAACCTACAAATTAATATCATCGCCCTGGAAATCCCATTAATTATAATAAATATTGTTAACAGCAGGGACGTACGCAGGGGGTGGGTCCTGAAAGCCGGATCCCCGAAATCAAGACTTTTTTGTAAATGTAGTCTAAATTTAGGGGCAATTTTACAATTTTAAATGTAATTGAGCCTGAAATTGTGTTTGGACCCCCCGAAAAGCTTTGGACCCCTCCCGAAATAAATTCCTCCGTACGTTCTTGGTTAACAGTACCATAAATAGGATTTTTTGTGTCGCTCCACCATTGATCCTGTTATCACCATTGATAGGATTTATCTATCCTAAATTGTGACATTTTGAAAATTAAGGGGGGGTGTGTGCAATGACATCAGCCTTTCTTTAAATTTGGCCCACAATATTGACTGAAGGGTACTATCCCCCAGAAAATTTTTGATGGGCACGCCTATGGTCTAATTGACCTTTACAAACCTAGGGAAGATATTTCTTGTTGCAAAACACAAAAACTATCCTTTCCATATCGTAATGATATACCATGGTCGCATTGAAATGTAAATGAATGCAATTTTGTTTTATACTAAGAATTTTTAAAGCATTGGTCACGCATTTCGTACTTTTTAATTGCACGTGTATCTCTTATGATATTTAGTTTATCATCAATCCCAGGTAGGTGTACGATGATATTTCATTTTTTTTATTACAGCGCTATCTAGGCGGGTAACGAAAAGTACTTTAAGTAAAATTTGCATATTTTCGATCGCAAAATTCAAATCTGCAAAAAAATAATAAAAAAAATGGAGTTTCCATTTAAAAATTTCAAGTTGGCCCGTGGGACCCTATGGAGAGACCCCTGGGGGAACTTGTTGTTTACAGAATTTTATAGGCCCCTGACATATGTACATTCTTACGTAAATAGATCTGTCACATTTTTCGTTGTTTAGGAAATATTTGAGGTCGCAAAGTTCGGGGACGTACGTACAATGATATTCATATTTTGCGATTACAGCGCTATCTATTAGAATAACGGAAAAGTGCTACAAGTAAAAGTTACTTAGGTTTGATCACAGAATCAGAATCTGCAATAAAAATAGGAGTTTCCATTTGAATTTTTTAAGTTGCCTTTGGGCCCTATGATAGGACCCCTGGGGGAACTTGCTGTTTACAGAATTTTATAGACTCTTGACATGTGTACATTCTTACGTAAATAGATTTGTCACATTTTTTTGTTATTTCGGAAATATTTGAGGTCGCAAAGTTAGGGGACGTACGTACGATATATTTTTTTTTTGCGATTACAGCACCATCTATTAGAATAACGAAAAAGTGCTTCAAGTAAAAGGTACTTAGTTTTAATCGCAGAATCAGAATCTGTAATAAAAATATGGGGTTTCTATTTGAAATTTTCCAGTCGGACCCTGGGTTACTATGATGGGATCCCTGGTGACACTTGATGTTTACAGAATTTTATAGCCCCCTGGCATGGGAACACATCTGCGTAACTACATTTGTCAATTTTTTTTGTCATTTCGGAAATATTTCACGTCGCAGAGTTATTTGAAACACCCTATATATATATATATATATATATATATATATATATATATATATATATATATATATATATATATATACAGGGTGGTTGTGCATGAATGTCGGAAAATTCGTGAGATGAATCTACAGGTAAAAACAAGCAAAAAATGTTATATGAACATTGGGTGAATGCGGCTTCGTTTGGACGCTAGAGGCGTCTGAAATGTCACCTTCCGAGGCGGCAATTTGCAATATCTCAAGAACGGAGAGAAATACGAATGTCGGGTCAAAACATATCAAAGGAAACCCCATCCGAAGAATCCAATTATGCATAAATGGTGGCGAAACAGTGGCGGCGCTAGAGGGGGGCACAAAGAAAGTGAATGAAACATGGAGAAAAGTGAACAATTTACACTGAAAAATTGTAGGAGGGGATGTTACTTGGAATATGCAACAACAAATGTTAATGAACAAAGGCAACAACGGCTAGTCTGTAGGGACTTTATGGGAGGCGGATTGTAGGAATACACTATCTTCGTAATGGTGAGAAATAGGAATGTCGGGTCAAAAGGTATCAAAGGAAATCCCATCCGAAGAATCCAATTATGTATAAGTGATGGTGAAACAGTGGCGGCGCCAGGGGAAGCACAAAGAAAGTGAATGAAACATGGAGAAAAGTTGAAATTGGTGAAAACACAACTATTTGAAAGCAATCAGGAAACAAGGAATACAACTCTAGGTGTACTGTATGATACATGTCCGATGACAGAGGGCGCATAGCTACAGTAGGTGGAACAAGGGGGCGTGCAGAGCGTCGCGTAGTAGAGTTAGTTATAGGAGTAGTGGAAGCGTGGGTAACGAGAGCGTTCGCATCGAAGGTGGAGAGGACAGCGCACAGTTCATTCGTACTGAATGGGGCAATGACAGTAACAGCACAAGCGTTTTAGTGGTACACTCTACAGGCAGGGCAGTAATCCATGTGTATGTGAATGTGGTTTACTTTGTGTCGTGTGAAACAGTGTTGATGTTGACAAGTGCTATGTGTAATGCACCACAATGAATAGGGTAGTATACACTAACGCCGAAATGGCAGATATGCATTTGATGTACGGCTTAGGGGAAGGTAATGCAGAAGAAGCACGTAGGTTATATGCGGAACGCTACCCAGATCGACAAATTCCAGCACCGGGGATGTTTATTCGTATTCATCAGCGATTGCGGGACACTGGGTCATTCCTTCCCAACACAGACATTCCGAGACGACGACGCGTTCGAACACCCCCCCTGAAGAGAGGGTACTCCGACATGTGACCCGGAACCCGAGTATTAGTACCCGACGAATAGCAAGGCAGGAACACGTTTCGCCTCAAGTCGTGCTAAGCATCTTTCATAGTAATAATCTCAGACCATACCACGTACAACGAACGCATGCGTTATACGATGGTGACTATGAAACCCGACGACGTTTCTGTCGTTGGTTATACCGCCGCTGCCGTGTATCACCAGCCTTTCTAACACAGGTATTGTTCTCGGATGAGGCATTATTCACACGGGATGGCATCACAAATTTCCACAATGACCATCGATGGGCACTCAACAACCCGCATGCAATTGTAGAGACGAAGCATCAACAGCGTTTCCAATTGCATGTGTGGACTGGTATTATTGGCGACAACGTTGTGGGACCACATTTCTTACCACAGCGATTGAACGCAATATCGTATCTCCAGTTTCTGACTCAGAACCTACCTATTCTGCTTGAAGATGTGCCACTGAGGACACGACAGTGTATGTGGTTTATGCATGATGGCGCCCCTGCCCACTCATGTCACACCATTCGTACATATCTGAACAAAACATTTCCACGCAGGTGGATAGGTCGTGGTGGAAGACAAGCATGGCCCCCACGTTCACCCGACCTGAATCCCCTAGATTTTTTTCCTGTGGGGTTACGTGAAGAGTCTCGTGTATACACGGCCCCTGCATGATGTTGAAGATCTTCGCCAGCGTGTATGTGCTGCATTTGCCACATTACGGCAAACGCCAACGATATTGGCACCAGTCAGAGAATCCTTACGCCATCGTGTAACTGTCTGTCTCGAAGAACAAGGAGGACATATTGAACAGCTGCTATAGAATGGCATTATGTTGACCATGGTAAGTACAATACCTCTTGTTTTTACAGTACACTGGGTCTCATCTTCCATACGTGTTTTTTACGATCTGCACTTTTCATCACTAAGAGTGTTTAACAGTTTCTTTACAGCTCCCATGCGCCGCCACTGTTCCGCAGTACGTGTGCATAATTGGATTTTTCGGATGGGATTTCCTTTGATATCTTTTCACCCGACATTTCTATTTCTCTCCGTTAAAATGATACTGTATTTCAACATTCCACCTCTCATAGTGTCCCTACAGCGTAGCCATTGTTGCCTTTGTTCATTAACATTTGTTGCTGCATGTTCCATATAACATCCGCTCCTACAGTTTGTCAGTGTAAATTGTTCACCTTTCTCCGCATTTCATTCACTTTTTTATGCTTCCCCTGGCGCCGCCACTGTTTCGCCATCACTTATACATAATTGGATTCTTCGGATGGGATTTCCTTTGATATCTTTTGACCCGACATTCCTATTTCTCACCATTACAAAGGTAGTGTATTCCTACAATCCGCCTCCCATAAAGTCCCTACAGACTAGCCGTTGTTGCCTTTGTTCATTAACATTTGTTGTTGCATATTCCAAGTAACATCCCCTCCTACAATTTTTCAGTGTAAATTGTTCACTTTTCTCCATGTTTCATTCACTTTCTTTGTGCCCCCCTCTAGCGCCGCCACTGTTTCGCCACCATTTATGCATAATTGGATTCTTCGGATGGGGTTTCCTTTGATATGTTTTGACCCGACATTCGTATTTCTCTCCGTTCTTGAGATATTGCAAATTGCCGCCTCGGAAGGTGACATTTCAGACGCCTCTAGCGTCCAAACGAAGCCGCATTCACCCAATGTTCATATGACATTTTCTGCTTGTTTTTACCTGTAGATTCATCCCACGAATTTTCCGACATTAATGCACGACCACCCTGTATATATATATATATATATATATATATATATATATATATATATATATATATATATATATATATATATTTAAAAGTATGTGTTACAGTTTCGGCTATGTAACACAGGAGCCACAGAAAAATATGTAAACGTTACAGTAGTAACTCTGTATAAAATTAACAATAAGCAGTGAATAATCAGATACCAAGTCATGTAGGATAGCTTTAAAGCATAAGGTACACCACTAACAAGAATAGGTGAGAAAATTCGGTTCCCTGGAGAGTCGTAAAGCTTCGTGCATATTTTCAAGCTTTCTCGTGCTTTGTAAACGCGCCTTCGGCATGGGATGCCAGGATTCAATTGAAGCGCTTGGAGGATAAAGGTGTTATGTTACATTTTTTGAAATGTTGCATTCTGGCGGTTCATGTACGTGCTATATGTTAATCATGCCGCATAACACCTTATTAAGTGAGTCCTCGTCTGGGCCCAGGTATTTAGAAAGGATGAAGGCGGTATGTTAAGGAACAAAGTTGTCAAAGTCAATTTTCCCGTTATATTCAATTTGTTACATAACACCTTTATCCTCCAAGCGCTTCAATTCTCGAAAAAAAAAAAAAAAAAACGAATATTCTGAGTGTACATTAAGCAGTCAGTCTACGTTTCAATGCTGAAAATGTAGTCCAATGCATTACTCATTTGCTTCAGAAACGATCGAAATTGAACACATACTTGTTTCAATGTATCATGAAAATATTATTGTGTCTCTTGTTCAGAAGTAAGTAAACAAATGTGTAAGAAATGAAACTAGTTAGCCTTTTACAATTATTTAGTATTTGTATCCGTTTCGAATTATACTCTTAAGCTGCGACATACTTAGGGATTTATTTTAGATGTCCAAATTGAATATGAGGATAACGTGTATTAAAAATTTGTAAAATACCACTAAGTTTGAAGTACATTTACAGAAAAGTTGGGATTTCGGTTTGGGGCGGGGTCCGAAAACCCATGTCCTACCCTCTGCGTACGCCCTTGCTTTCAAATATGTATGTTAGTGGGTATGTAACCCAATGTTTTTTTCTTCAGGATCTATTGAGGAGGGACACGGTGGGTTAGTGGTAGAACACTCATCTTTAGTGCGAGGGGTCTGTGGTTTGATCCCCACCCAAGTGAGTTCGTATTGAGCAATATTGTATCCATGGGTTTTCCCTGGGTTCTTCCAATTCCTTCCGCATTCTCATTTCACCAATTATTTCATAATTCACTTTCATTAATTCATCCATCTCGTTTAGTCTAAAGCCTCTGAAGGGATATACGACTAGAAATTTCATTTCATTTACACAATCGATTTAGAAAATTCAATTGAAGAAATAGGTTTAGTACTGTTGGCAACATTAATTGTTTTTTGCCTTTTGAATACGTACCTTGAACTATTTTTGCTGAGTGTAAAGTTCGTAAAGTTAAGTTAAATAATTATGTATATAACGCATATACATTGGATATATGACTATAGAATGGTAATTTTTTCCTGCACGATTTGCACCTAACATCAGAATTTTAAAATATGCCTTCAAATTAAAATATCGCTGAAGGCCCGAAAGCCAGGGGATGATTTTGCAATGCGAAGCGGAGGAAGGGGGGGGGGGTAATGAGAGAAAAACAGCTTCATCGCTATTGTATGCCATTGTGATTTCCTTGTAGAACTCTAAGGCAACCACTGCTTGATACATTTATTAATTTAACGGAATACAACGGAATCCGAGCTAAAACATATGTAATAACGGAAAAGACATTGTTCACTCAGTAACTTCACATGACTGTCTTACATGTAAAAATAGCGAAGTATATTCGTGTTATTTTGTAGCTAATTGAACGATCAGTACTTCTTTTCTGGCCATATTATTAGGCATATACCATATTTTAAACATTATTATGACTTTACCATCATAATGTTCCATAAATATAACAAAAATTTCAGTATTAGTTACTACAATTCCCGATATTAGAGAGGTACATACAATATATTTTATTTAGTTTATTTTCCAAACAGTTCTTCCCGATATCAGACTAGTCCATACACAATATTATCTTTTGCATATTTTCCAGTTCTCCATCTTTTAGCGCAGAAACGAAATGACTACCTCGAATAGGTGGTGGCTGATGCAAGCTCAAGAATAACGGTACAACTTTCGTCGATGACCGTACTGGTGACATCATAACTCCAAAACCTGACATTAATTTTCTGGTGACTTTTCCGGAGGAGATGAGGATTGCCCAGTGAATAAATACAAAGTTTCAATTCCATTTGAATTAGTTAGGTCTGATCAACATTTGATATTTTACTGGACTATTAGCCAACGCGGTTTAACGTGATAGAAAGAACTAAAATATATAATTTCAATTTCATCTCTGTGAGATATTCGGTTCGGCCGTTTTAGTATTTTCCTATCTTAAATTTTATTCATCTTAAAGAACACCATGCAGGTTGACATTTTTGTGTGATTTTGTTACATGTACACTCTGATAGACTTACATCTATAATTCAGTGAGCTGGGATTTAAATAAACAGGAAGAAAGAAAACGAAATCTTTGATGAGAAGAGAAAAAAAATATAGAACTATGTTGGTGCGAGAATAATTGTGAGCGTAGGACGTTGTTTCGTTATGTTTGAGGCATACTTTGTCTGACTGCTACTAGGACAAGGGTCAGGAAGTTCATGTGACTCGTTTCATCACTGATTGACGCTGCATATTTTTATTAAACGTTGTCGATAACAACACTTTTAGTTATTGTAGAAAAAGCATGCCTAGATAACGCCTACAGTAGCATTAGCGATTAAAGGTAAAAAGAAAGGGAAATGGGAAGACTTATATCAATACATCTTAAACAATATGAAACTGAACAAAATTAGATAGGTGGAAGTAAATACTCTTGAGAAATTTTCAATAAATTTATTTGAGTCCTAAAAACTGATGTTATAACTAAGAACGTCACCTATTAATATGAAGTGTATAACAATTACTCATTATGGTTTATTAAGCCATATTATACCAGTAGTATTAAACCAGTATATTATAAATACATTATGGTTTTCATTATTACACTACGAAGTAATCAGTAGGTTGTATGGTTAATGGGATGAAGTTCAACATTATGATTAACTTCTAAATTGTTTTTTTTTCAAACTTTAATATTTCCTAAAGATGAGGTCGTACTACGATATTTCAGATCAAGATGAGTAAAATTGGATGTCTAGAATTGAATTTCCATCCATTGTTTCCGAGAAAGTTGACAAGAATAAATTGTTATTGAGCTAGAAGTTATGACATTTCTTTCATTTGGCCAGCTATAGTTTACAGTTTTGTATTGTGCTTCAACGGATAATTTATTTCATATGAAAATACCATCTTAATGAACATACCCTGTACAGTTGAAACCGGTTATAAAAACATTCCTTTTCGCGACCTATTGACTATAACGGCGAAATTTAATGATCCCGTCTAAATCTTATAGAAAAACTGTATTTAAAAAAAAAAGCGATTAGTACAGCACTGCTTATTGCGACATGTATAAAACAATATATTTTTATCACATTATCAGAGAAATGTACCGGCCATAACGTTGAATGTTGAATTTTGTTACGTGTTTGGAGATTGCTGACAACAATGTAATGTTTATTTTCATATTCTTAACATTTTGTTTCATTCGTTCGCTAAAATCGTGTACGACATTATCGAACAATTTACACGGTTGATGTCTTTTCCTCACTTATTATAAGCTTTTATATTTTATTGCCATACAGTATTATTGTTGTACGTACCGTATAAACATTAGAAGAAAAAATCCTCTTCAGTCCCACTCCACAAATATTGTATTTTATGTACTGTATTTCAGTTGTGTTTTTGGAAGTTTTAGCTTTATTCTGTTCATTTATGACGTAAGTTTACAGCCTAAAACTAAGATACGAAATGTTGAGGAAGAAAAGGCAAACGCGGTTTGTGCGACGATTGGGTTTAACAACCATAAATTTGTTGTCCCTTTGGAGTCTGTTATAAACGGTTTCGACGGTATATTGTTAGGTTCTAACAAGGACACATACTCTTAACCGTAAACACACACTTATATATATATATATATATATATATATATATATATATATATATATATATATATATATATATATATATATATATATATATATATATATTAAGACATTCTTTTATTTTGTGGTACTAAAAACTGAAGTATTTTCTTAATCTCTCGGGGAAACCAAACAATAAACAAGTAAAGGTGACATATTTTAAATAAAGTATCGAAAAACATCCTGGTAAAAATAGTGAAACCTAAAAAGAAATATTGTAAACACGGAAGACTTTTACAAGGGAAAATAAACAATCCTATTTTCTCAAATCCGAAATAGAAAATGAAAGTATGGAAAGTATAAATATATATACTCTACAAATCTTACAAAAATCATCACATTACAATCACAACTCAACCTCAACGCACAACATCGTTTACAGTGGCGTTCTTCAATCTTAGCGTTAGTGGTGTGCAGACTCAGCTGTCAATTGACTGTACCTGATCATGGACTTCAGCCAAGTGTAAGTACGCAACCATGAACTCTGTCCATGCAGTCTTAACATAAGAACGAGAATATGTAACCTTGTGTAAATCGAAATATTAATTATTATCTTCTCTTTAAATGTTATTCATTTCTCTCTTAACATTTGGTGGCGATCATACATTATGTACGTATATGCAATAAAATCACGTTTTATATTATTCTTCTAAGAATCTGTTTGTCTCCTTTCAAGCACTATACTACCCGCTTTATGGCAATTAATCTCATGTTTTTTTAAACGTCTTATGGCTCCCCCTGAGGAATTTAAACTCTCGTTGTTAAGACAGTCTTGTATACATTTCATATACTTGTAAGGCAAGTCTTTTATTTTTCATATTTCATTTTATTGTTATGATATGCCTATAACTCATAGGCAAGCATCTTTCATACCACTCACCATGCATTCCACTTCAGACAACAATACCAATAATACTTCTTGTACAGTTTCCATCATTCCCGACATATACGATCCAAGTACGCACCCATCCGCGGAATTATTTTTAAAGAATTTTCTCAAGATCGCTTTAGTTAATAATTGGTCAGACTCGAAATGTGTGCAAATTTTTGAGAAATCCTTAGCTGGACCCAATTATTTCTGGTTTTCCACCCAAAACTTTTCATCCAAACCGTGGGTAACTATCCAATCAAAATTCTTACGTCAGTTTGGTCAAGATCAGTTCCCTCGTTCCCGTATTCACCAATACCGTTCACACGTTCAGGTCCCCAACGAACCTCTCTCCCATTATGTCTTTTCCAAAAAGCATTTAGCAGACCAAGCTTATATCCAGCTAAACTTTCAGGAATTTTTGTTAGATTGTGTTTCTAATATGTTACCTGAACACATTCGTTGGTTCGAGACACGCTCAATTCCTGACTATCCTACCCTCCTAGAGGAAGTAACCTTACTGGAACGAACCAACCACCTTGTTCACAATTGGGAAACCGAAAAAAAGACACATTCTACCACCGCGACCGATCCAACAGCGCAGGCTATTTCCGAACTAAAAGATCAAATATCTCAACTCCGTTTCCATGTTAATACTCTTTCAAATTCCCAATTTACATCTGTCCATTTTGCGTCTCCCCGTTCCCGTTCTCCAAGTCCTCATAACCGCTTCTACTCCTCCAAACCATCCCGATCTTCTTTCCCGAACTCAACTCACTCACTTTCCTCTTCCTTCCTCCCACATTCCCATCCTACCAATGCTCTCACAACCTTCTATCAAAACTGCTCTTCGCCGACTCCTCCACATTTTCATTTCTCTGTTTCCACCTCAACCCCATGTGTTCCTTGCACTCCACTTCCCTCCCACATTCCCATACCACCAACTTCAGTACTCCCTCCTGCACTATCTGTAACCCACAGCAATATCAATGCTGCCAACACACTTCTTCAACCCCTTACCATCCTTCTCATAACTTCATAAACGAACCTTTACCTGCAAACAATACCAAACGAAAGAACCCCAAGAAACAGTGGCGATCGAGTCAGAACAAACAATCTCCATCGCAGAATGTTTTAACCACACAGTCTACCCAAATATCTATTCCTCCCTACCCGTTTATCATCCTTTTTTCCAGTATCCCCCACCTCCGTTCCCTCCTGTCCCTGGGACCACAAAACACGCCTAAGAATTCAAACAACGGCCTAAATTAGCGCGGGACTCACCCACTCGCGCGTTAACCACACAATCTTCCCATCTCTCTTCCACTTTCTCTCCCACCGCGACCAACCAGGACTACCATACCCTTCCCTTGCAGTTCAAGGGTAATTCTCCCTATATACGAGGCACTTACGCAAACAAAGATTTACTTTTTTGCCTAGATAGTGGTGCAGACGTGGGATTTTTTCCATTTGACTTACTGGAACCAGACGCCCATACTTTCCATCTCCCATCCCTTCTCCACGGCCTGTCAGATAAACCTGTGCAATTAAATCACACTACTATCCTCAAAATTAACTTCAATGGTCGCAATTACTCCATTCTTTTTCGATTAGTTCCCTTCAAAAATTTCCCACCCCTTTTTTCATCACGTTTTTTGTAAGATCATCAATACATTTTGGATTACTCAAAAGGCACTTTGTCCTTGAAACATTTTGGAAAAATGCCACATACTGTAAAAGATAAAAACCCAGTTAGTATTAACATCTCGCTTTTGTTTCAAAAACACTCCAAAACTCAGGTTGTATTTTTTTGCGCGGCGCACTACTGTTATTACTTCTCATTCTGTTAGATTCGTACCACTTGCTACTAATGGTTATTCCCTGACGCAGTTTCGCATACATACACCGATTTCTCGGAATTTAAGTAAATGTTATATAGCACATACTGTAGTTTCCACACAAAACCTTGTTCTACCGTTAGATAAACTAACGAGCAAAAAGCAAACGATTCAAGCTCATAATCCAGTAGTTATAGGTTCTCTCTTTTCCCAACGAGAAAATGGCCACAATATCTTGAGTGTTAGGCAACCATATTTTCCTACAGACGAAGATGCGGCACGCAGCAAAGAAAAACGTCTTAAAGAAATTGGTCACCTTATAGATATTAGTAAATTTCAGCTGTCTCCAGACATGAATAAGGAACAAGCTCAAACTCCGGAATTACTTTCCGAATATTCCTTTTTATTTCAATGGGCAAGTGACCATTTTACCAACATAGATTCTTTTGTGGCAACATTAGATTTAGAAGTCAAAACTCCATTTCAGTGTAACTCTTTTGCAATTCCGCACAAGTTAAGGCCCAAAGCGAGAGAATTAGTTATCAACTTTTGAACCAAGGGATATTTAAAAAATCAGACTCTCCCTATAAAAACTACATCCTCTGTTTTAAAACCGAATTCTGAATCTCTCAGAACCGTATTTGATTTGAGGGTTCCCAATAGTAAATGCCGTACTTTGGCTTCTCTATTAGAGGACACACAGGACGTAATAGACTCGCTTAGTGATTCCACGTGGTTTACGAGTTTTGACCTTCATTCCTCCTTTCATCAATTATCCCTTCATCCTGATGATCGCCCTGCAACAACCTTTAGTTTAAAGGGCCTCTCTTTGCCCTTCAATCATATGGAACTCGCTTCTATTCCACAGGGTTTCAAAAATTCATCTATTTCAATACGACAGGCACTGCAAACTATTTTTCGGGATTTATACACCAATAATATTACTTCGTTCGTAGATGACGTTTATCCATGCTGATTCTTTTGACCACATGGTGACAGTTTTACGCGCATTTTTTCACACAGCTGCAAAACATTCCTTGCTGTTTATATAAAAATATCAATATTGGCGCTAGACGGATTAAATGCTTAGGACATATTGTGGAAAATCATAGTCAAATCTGATCCTAAAAAAAAAACGCTGCTCTCACCAATGCACCAAAACCGACCACCATAAAAGGGTTAAAGAGTTGGTTAGCTTCGGCTAATTACTTTAGGAGGTTCTTCCTTTACATTTCTCTCATATTAGCCCCACTTTATGAAGCTATTTCGAATGGAAATCGCAAATTAATATGGACACCTGAACGGGAACGTGCCTTCGACCAGATGAAGCACCTTCTCACTTCTCCACCAGTTCTTGCTTTGTACTCAACAAAGAACACAGAACATATTTTAATGTGCGTTTCCTCAGCCCTAGGCGTTGGCGCCGTATTGTTACAAAAAGACCTTAGCTCTAATGTCATTCAGCCCGTCTGTTATGTTTTTTCTAAGCATCCAGAAACTGTCAACCCACTTCCAGTTTTTCATCAGGAATTATATGCAATTTTCTTTTCTCTTAAGAAATTAGAAAAATACCATTTAGGAAAACATTTTACCTTGATCACTGACATTTCTCTCCTCGTTATTAGGAAAACTGTTGTCCCTAACGCAAAAATTCTCCGGTGGATCACTTATATCAACACTTTCACTTTTACAATCAAACACGCAAAAAGCCAGTCCAGTGCAGTTGCTGATCTATTTAGCCGTTTTCCTCTAGACGTCCCACCAGACACCATTGCCTTAGAACAAGATGACACTCCCGATGCCGTTTTCTTTACCAATAATACCGATACTGACCAGACCCACCTACTCCTGGAGGACACTCCTCCTACTGTTTTTACTATAATAGATAACAACACTGACCTTCCAAATCTTCAACTTCAGAACCGTTTTTTTTGGCCAAATTATTATGACTTTGAACACTAAAAATGAACCAGATCCAACCTTTCAACGTCTCACAAAAAAGTACGTTTTTAGGAAGAACATCTTATACAGGAAAATGTATCGTGCCTCGCAAACTCGTTTGGTAGTCTATTCCGGGCGCACTAAAACCTGCTTTATTTCAAGAATATCACAGTGAACTTACTCATGTAGGCTTTTACTCGATTGGACGATACGCTATAAATATTATGTTCCACGTCTGAAACCTTGGCTAGCTAGTGAACTCAAATCTTGCAAACAGTGTGCAATTTTCAAACGGTGTCCATAAAGTCCTTTGCCACCCCTAAAACTTGGAAACGGTGAAATATGTCAAAACGAGAAAACACGTATTTCATTATTTCAGAAGTACCACATACTGAGGGAAACAAAGTTGCCCCAGGGTCCTTCAGAGGGTTCAACTCAAAATTTTCAAATGGCAAGGGGTTCAAGTAGTATACCGTTTGAAAGCTATTTTCAAAAGAAAGACGATGGAATACGTTTTGATGCTCTATAGTAAACTTGTACAAAATGGCGGCAGGTCAAAAAGTTTGCAGATATCAAAACTGAAAAACACGTATTTTATAATTTCAAAAGTACCACGTATTGAGGGAAATAAAGTTGCTCTAGGGTGCCTTATAGGGTCCCAGACGGGGATCAACGCAAAAGTTGTAAATGGCCGTTTGAAAGAAATTGTTAAAAGAAAGAAGATGGAGCAAGTCTTGTGGGTACACTAGCCCTGTATGAAATGGCGGGGGACTAAAAAAGTTCAGACAGCCTTGTAAAGCAAATTGTAATAATACTAATAATAGTACTACTACTTGTAATAGTAATATTAGTAGTAACGTCAGAAATACTAGTAGGCACACTTGTACTTGAAATAGTATTGTCTCAATTAGTAATGTAGACATGGCATCCAGTTAATTAAACCTTTCAATAGATGTGAGTGTTCACATATCTATCAATTCACCCAATCCCTGTTCTTCCGGACACCGTTGCATAGCCGTTCCGAACTTGTATCATCTTTCTTTTACCAATAACTTTCAAACAATATGGTACTTGACCCCTTTCCGATTCGCAAATTTTAAGTTGCAACCCACTTAGGAATCTGCAGGGATTCTGCGACAAATATTTGTACATCGAAAAGCTGTACTTAACAAATAAGGAAACACTCCTTTTAGCGTTTTGATATCTTATGTTTTACGTTTCGGATCATTGGAAGTAACATGGACTTTTCGGTGAAGGTCATGTTAAGATTTTAATCCCCCGCCATTGCACGCAGGGTTGGTATTGAAACAAAAGACCTGTTCCATCTACTTTCTTTTAACAATAGCTTCCAAACGATAATTAATCCCCTTTCCCATTTGAAAATTTTGAGTTGGACCCCGTCTGGGACTCTCCGAGAGACCCTGGGCCAACATTGTTTCCTTCTATACGTGGTACTTTTGAAATGAGGAAATACGTGTTTTTTAGTTTTGATATCAATTGAGCCATTTCAGATTTCTAGAAGTGGACAAAGTCATTTCAATGCAAACTGTATTAAGATTTCGACCTGCCGTCATTTTGTACAAGTTTACTATAGAGCATCGAAACTTATTCCATCGTCTTTCTTTTAAAAATAGCTTTCAAAGGATATACTACTTGACACCCCGTGCCATTTGGAAATTTTGAGTGGGACCCCGTCTGGGACAACTTTGTTTTCCTCAATACATGGTACTTTTGAAATGATGGAATACGTGTTTTTCAGTTTAAATATCTGTTGAGACATTTCAGATATCTAGGGGTGGCCAAAGACTTTTCAATGCAAACTGTATTAAGATTTTGACCTGCCGCTATTTCGTACAGGTTTACTATAGAACATCGAAACTTATCCCATTGTCTTTCTTTTGAAAATAGTTTTCAAACGATATACTATCTAACATCTCTTGCCATTTTAAAATTTGGAGTGGGACCCCGTGTGGGACCCTCCAAGAGACCATGGGGCAACTTTGTTTCTCTCAACACGTGATACTTTTGAAATGATTAAATACGTGCTTTTTTGTTTTGACATGTATTTCACCGTTTCCGAGTTTTAGGGGTGGCAAAGGACTTTATGGACCCCCTGTATATACATATAAAGATGTATATTGACTACAGAATTAGAAGAGCATTCTTGATACACAAAATAACTACAGGCAGAGGATGTAATTTAAATTGACGATATTACTAATCTGCATATACAGCACATAGAGCCGAATTTGATGCTGCCTTCCTAAGAAATGCTTTGTTTTCATAAATAATTCTAAGTAATAACTAGTATTTCTTCCCTTCTAAATTTCCTACCCGGAGAATGCATTCCAGTTGGATCACGTGTATGATATACCATTTCTCTTTACCGAATTTTTACAGGCCGGAGGGGGTGCGGACTGGATGATAGAACATGCACCGCTTCAAGAGTGTAAACACGATAAGGCCATTGAGCTGGCATTTGTACACTTGGGGAATGTCATAAGGTAACTGCCGTAATCCGTTTCTTGGTCCGTCCGGCGATAGAACTTCAGAAATGTTTTCACCTTGCGTCTGTGCAGTTCAACTGGCTCAAAATATTCGAATTTCGTCTAGCACATTTAATATATACTATCCATTTATCACGGTCTTTAATCTTGCCTGGCATAATCGTAAAAATTGAAAGAAAAAGACAGCAAGCCCTATTCAACAGAATGTATAGTTTACTACTTCTACCTTAATTTCATGTTTCCGTATTTAATTCTCAGTGAAGACACATAATTTCCGTAAATCTCAGTGCATGCATATAATTTCAATTGTAGCATAGCATTGCAAACATTTGAATAATTATTTGAATTAAGAGCTAACGCATTGAAATAAGAGAAAGCTAGAATAAATAAACTATGTGAATTCACTCCTAGCCATGTGGTCTGAGTACTCATGTCGTTTGTATCCCATATAAAGCTGTAAGTCCCCGTTCCATAGAGCTTCGATGCTTTAAAAAATTCTAAAACACAATTCAGCAAACCAGAAGACCGTGAAATTATTGAGCCAAGTTATATAGTATGCTGGAGATTTTACAGGTCCAGGGGATATTTAACCGTTTTTAAGTATTATGATGACTTAATTACGAAAACGATAGGATGCGATATAAATATTTTAGAGCAATTAATTTAATTTCCCATTTTTCATGATTCAATACGGTAACTCATAATCAGCTCCATTGTAGAAAGAAGTGAAGAACTTTACTTAAGTTTGTTTTCAAACCTTTCTCGGTCGAAAATGTGCAGCAGTTTTTTTTCAGGTTAAAAATGCAGGTTTTGAAGGGTTTGTTCATTTACATCAGCCAAATGATAGAATGGTACCCAGCATACATATGACATGCTGGAAAAACAATATGTCTTGGAATTTTATATCCTATTTGAAAAAATATGTGCTAAAATGAAAACAATGTATCTTTTAGTATAACAGTTAACAATTGCTTCTAGAATCATAATACAGACTCACAAAAACCTTTAAAGATACTCAAAATATCACTAAATGAAATCAACAATTTTTTCAAAATATTGATTGGTTAAGCGTTAAAAGTCAGTTTAAAAAAATGAAAAAATATAAAAAATAATTGAACATATAATATGACTGATCCCTATTGTGAAATCACGCTCTTGCAAACGGAATCATTTTTCTTATAATTTTTCAACATGTCGTAAAATGTCGATTTTCCAAAATATGCATAAGCTTTTTCTCGACACTAATTAGTATATAATGGTTAGTGTGCGAAACACTTCATAAGAATTTCATACATGTTATCAAGAGTCAAACTGAGAACTTTTCATGTAAGATTTATCTTAACTTGAATGTAATCTATCAGTAGTAGCGATTCAACCTCTAAAGCTTAAACATTGTCTGGTTTCGTTTCTCAGAGATTCTTCAACTTCTAATCTCCCTTCTGTAAATAGCTTCCATAAACTGAGGCCAGATTTTTCTCACGGTTTGACTTTAAATTTTTATTATACATTTTAGTTAGCTTTCTGAGATATAATTGAGTACTTTCTTTCACACCTTTTTCATATAGAACATTGTTGATGTAATAATTTACCATTGGCTTTTAAGTGGTAAATGCTTCTGCGAAAACTCATGCCGAATCCACACAATATCATTTTTTGTTGTACGATGTGCTTATAGCCCTTGAATAGGGACGCCGGAGTTCAATATTTACATCCAAACGGAATGTAAACATATAATTTTCTAATCTTAGTTTAGACAATTGTTAATAAAACAACATGGTACAAGCGGTGGTTCATTGTCGATTTTTACCGCAGAAGACGTGATAGCTTACGTTGCAAAGTATTCTTATTCTAAAGTCGAACTAGCACTGCACATCAGTGACAAGCTTATGAGTACAATATTTGAGTTGAGTGTAGTAACTATTACAAATGGTATATACACACGTGTAAGTAATATTTAAATGACCGGAGCTCAAAAAAGCGGACAGGAATCGTGAGTCTTGCGCCTAGTTAATCTATGCCCAAAACATTCACCAGTATGTGTGATCTGGTAATTTACACGACAGGCTTGAGAAATATTTTTTGAGTCAATTAAATCTTTGCGAGATAATATACAGTTCAAGCAGTCTGATAAAGGAAATCATACAGACATTAAATTTTGAATTCTCCCTTAATATATAGGAAAATATCGATTAGAGAGCCTTACAAATGAAGGGTAGAAAGAAGGAATGACCCCGTGTGTGCTTTATCGAGTGCATTGTCCTATTTGTTGGTGATTCGTAGTACTATTTGACGGTATATGCTATGCATGCGTAGATATAGAAATGTCCATGTAAAAAAGGCAAAAGATTTGAGTGACTCTATACTTTCTTACGCGGTTTTCAATTTTAAAACCGCCGTTTTCTCGAAAATGCATTTTTGTAACATTTCGTATTTCCCCCCTTACCCTTCAAATATGGTTTGAAGGTGTTTTATCACATTTGAATATGACCAAATACTTTCCCGTACTCTACCTAGTTATATCATAAATACTATCAAAAAGTTTGGAGTGGCGCTGTTGGCATCCGGAGTGGCAGTGCTGCCATCTGTGTATAAAGCGGAAGATACCTGTAGTGTGTGTTTGACTGTTCATGACATACGTTGATATTGTACTGAGTTCTGATAGAGTGGGACGATTACCAAAATCATGTAGCAGTAATTGCACTACAGAAGGTAGGGAAGACAGCAGGTGAGATTTTCAACCTCCTGAAACTCCTACAAATCAACAAGAGATTCGTGTATCGCGCCATACAGCGACACATTGAGACGGGAACAGTAGCTGACCGCGAAAGGAGTGGCAGACCACGAACGGTACGAACCCCGCGGGTTCAGAAAGCAGTCAGAGCAAGAATTCGATGAAATCCTGTTCAAACACAGTGTGATGGCTGCTGAGATGAACGTCAGCAGAAATTCCACCTCTGGTGTGCTCAGGATTGACCTACATCTACGGGCATATAAGAGGCGGACTGGTCACTTTCTGACCCAAACATTAACGTCGCAGAGGGTCCTTAAGTCAAAGAGACTGTTGAGGTGTTATGCCAACAATCTCCACAGAAAGATTCTGTTCACTGACGAAAAGGTGTTTACAATTGAGCACGCCTAAAATCACCTGTGTATGCCAGATCTACTGCAGCTACTGATGCAGCTCCAAGGGTTCAGAGGGCACATCATCGCGCCTCAGCAAGTTTGGTGGGGTGTGAGCTACTCAGGCACAACCTAGCTGCATTTTTGCGAATAAGGTGTTAAAACATCTGCCAAGGTGTACCAGGACACAGTGCTAACACCTATAGTGAAATCACTGTCTGCTACCGTATTCTTTCGAGAAATGTGGACCTTCCAGCGAGATTCCACTCCGGGCTACAAAGCGAAAACAACCCAGGACTGGCTGGCACGGAACGTCCCCGACTTCATTTCTACCGCTGATTGGCCTTCTAGTAGCCCGTCCTTAACCCGTTCGACTACAAACTTTGGACAGTCCTTCAGGCAAAGGTCTGCCATAAACGGCATCCACCTGTTGACAGCCCGAAACAAATTTTAACACGAGCAGTGAACAATTTTCATATGGACGTCGTGCGTAATGCCATTAATCAGTGGCCGGATAGACTTCGTGCCCGCATCAAGGCCAAGTGGAGACATTTTCTAAAAATGATTCGTGCACAGCTGTAAAACATATAAGTGTAAAACATGATCAAAATAAATTGCCTTGATGTTAATATTCTCTGTGTTATTTACATTCAAACTTGTGAACGTATTTATGATATAATTAAGTTGATGCCTATGGTGTTTTACACTTGTATGCGTAGAAGTTTATTTGGAGTATCTGTATATCGATTAAATTTTTCTCACATTCAAACCACATTTCTAACACTACGTATATTAGTTGCGTTGCCAATTGTCTCTTTGTAGCAAATTCTTCTCCACTTTTTTAGACATATATGACGAGAATCTATTTATACAACGTTGCCACGTGTGAGGTTTTCGACCTGTATGTAATAATACTTGTCTTGCCATATTACCTTGGGTCGTGTGATATTTTTAATTGCATGTATCAGCTCGCTTTCTTAAATGTGAATTTACAATAAATCGAATAGCTTTTTGTTGGTACGTGCGACGTTTTATACCTCTATGCTTTAACATGTGGGTTGTCAAGCTAATCTTTTGTCTAAACTTCTCCCCACACTCATTGCACATATGAGGTTTTATATCGCTATGTATTAACATGTGTGTTGCTAAATTACCCTTTAGACCAAATTTCTTGCCACACTCATGACACGTGTAAGGCGCTACACCTCTATGTAGTAACATGTGTGTTGACAAATTAGACTTCTGTCTAAATTTTTTTCCGCACTCTAGGCATCTGTGAGGCTTTTCACTTGTGTGAATAAATACATGTTTTGCTAAATCTGATTGTACGATAAATCCTTTACCACATTCTTGGCACGTGTGAGGTTTTACACCTCTATGCATTAACGTGTGCCTTACCAAACATGATTTAAAACTAAATCCCTTTCCACACTCATCGCATGTGTGAGGTTTTGCACCTGAATGAACCAACATGTGTCTTCTCAAATTTGTTTTCTCAAGAAATCCTTTTGCACAATGTTCGCACGTGTAAGGCTTCTCGCCTGCGTGTATTGAGAGGTGTAATGATAAATACCGCTTATGAAGAAATCCCTTTCCACATTCTTGGCACGTGTGAGGTTTTTCAGCTGTATGATTTAACATGTGTCTTGTCAAATGTGATACAGAAATAAATGTTTTGCCGCACTCACAGCAAGTTTGAGCTTTCTTATCTGAATGAACTAACATGTGTTTTGTCAAATACGATTTTTGAATAAATCCTTTACCACATTCTTTACACGTGTGAGGTTTCTCACTACTATGAGTTAATATGTGTCTTTTCAAATGCGACACACGAGCAAATCTCTTCCCACACTGTTCGCAAGTGCGAGGCTTTTCCCCTGTATGTATCAAAATGTGTGCTGCCAAATTTGACCTTAGACAAAATCCTTGTCCACATTCTTGGCATGTGTAAGGTCTTTCATCTGTATGTGTTAATGTGTGTGTTGCCAAGTGTGCCTTCTGGCGAAATCTCTTACCACAATGTAGACACATATGAGGTTTCTCTCCTGTATGTAATAACGTGTGTTTCGACAAATCTGATTTAACAATAAACCCTTTGCCACACTCATGGCACGTGTGATGTTTTATATCCGTATGTATTAACATGTGTCTTGTCAAATATGACCTCTGACTAAATCCCTTTGTACACTGCTGACATGTGTAAGGTTTTTGATCTGTATGTATTAACATGTGTCTTATCAATTGAGACCGACGAGTAAATCCTTTTCCACACACTTGGCATATGTGAGGATGTGCACTTGTATGTTCTTGCATATTTCTTCCCAAATTTATTCGAGTAAAGTCTTTGTAAAACTCCTCGCAAGTATGAGATTTGTCATCTGAGTCAGAATTGTTTTCCTTTTGAGTACTAGAAGTATCAACTTTTCTGGAAGCTGTATAGTTACGAAAACTGAAAAAAAATCAATAAACAAGGGCACAGAAATTGAAATAAATAATTTGAAAAACCAAATATAGCAAACGCTCTTATGTAAAATGCAGTAACAAAAATAAGATATAGTTCTTTTTTTTTTTTACTCTGTGTGTATAAAAATGTTCTGAGAACGCAGGCTGCCATATGTTATATTACGTGAAAAACAGAACCGAGATATATCGAAGAGACTCGATTCATTTCAATTCTCCAAAGACAAATATCCTTTTTTAAAAAATCTCAAATTCTATTTACATTTATATATAGGATAACAGACTTAAGTATATACCAAGCTTCATATCTTACACTGTGGAACGATCATATCATTATACATGAAAATGGAGGTACGAAGTCACTGAAGATTCTTATGCATTATGTCGTTTAGTGGTGGAAAGTTAAGTAATTACGAAAACTTTTTGCAATCACCACTGCCAGAAACCGTTAATAAAAAAGGTACAATGGAAGACTTACAATTTTCAAAATTTGAGACCAAATATATCGCTTTATGCAGTATACCAATCTCGTTTTTTAATATCCTCGCAATACTTTCAGATTTAATAAACCTGAAGACTTATGTCTATTGTAATACAATTGCGTGGTTAGATATGTTACGTATCTAAATATTTTTCCGAAATAAACGCTTTTGAGAAACATCGAGTTTTAAATTCCTCGTAACATAAAGAAATACTTGATATTACGATTGCAGATTTCGACGCTAAAGTAACGAGCAAAATACATTGGCCCATTCGTCTCCCTTGGGTTATTACTGTTAAAAGTTTCTAGAATATCGAAGGGTATCATGCTGTACCACCCTTTATTTGCAAGAAACGAAAAAGAGTGTGCTATTGTATGCTTTCTCTTAACTTGGTGTTGAGCACTTGCGTAGCGCACTCGCTAAAGATTTCGCGAGCGGTCCCGGGTTCGATTCGCGATGGGGGCACTCGGCTGATAAAGCTCTTTCAGGTCAACCTTTATCAATGAAGTTTTCCTTGGCTTTTCATTCACACCAGGAAGGTGCTGGGGTGGTACCTGATTAGTGATCGGTAAATTCTTGGGAAAATATTTCTCGGAAAGTTCCCTGGGAATATTTCCAAAAATGGTAATATTCCGGGAATTTATGTAAACACACAAAGAAAAATTGCATTCTATTACTATATTATGATTTCAAAATAAAATTCGTTCTTATTACAGTATACTTATTAGTGTTGTCTTGAGAGAAGTCTTTAAAACGTACATTCTGAACGATATGTTGTTTTACTATTATTTTGTGTTATTTAGAGACTACACATAAATGTAAGTTTACTTCCAATAATTTTCATGCGAGTAAATACGTAGGAAAAACATTTGGTATAGAAAGTCCACGTGCCTTTACACCGGTAACAGTTTAGCTTTATATGTAAGTGGATTTTCTTAATTTAACCCTACTAATAATATTATAATCATACTAAATTTTAAAATGTTATAAACGAATTACGTTGCTAATAGCCAGAAAACTTATGTAGTATCTCGGGAAATTCGTAACGATGCCAGTGCATATATACAGATATTTGATTTGGGATACACTGTGCTTCGTTACTGTGTTCTTAAAGTGTACTATTAAAACTCTAATTTAAGAAGATAGGCTATTTCGAACAATATTTATGGTGGTGCAAAAATTCTCCAACGACGGTTGGTACATGATTACATACGTAAAAAGAAGGAAACAAATCTAATTAGCACAAGTTGGGAAATACTGGTACTAATGAAACATCCTGAGAAGCTACCCTAATTTTGATATGAAAACATTACATTTTAAACCTATATGTATTTACGATCACATAGATTTCTTTATTCAATGTCTGATTCTTCCTCAGACAGCGAAATTCGAATCAGAGACGGCAAACAGACTGGCGTCTATTACTAATGGTGGTTCGGGGTGTATATATAGTACTTCACCTCCATCTCTAGACAATTTCTAGATTATTTTACAAACTGGATCCCTTTTATCATTTATAAATTAGTATTTTGCTACTTTCGAGTGTAAATAGAAATGGAAATTAAAAAATCACATTAATTAGTTACATAAAAAACCGTCAACGAATTTCATATTTCTAAACTGCAAATTATTTAAAACCTAGAAGTAAATGATAATAAAGTAATTATTCACATTTTTCTGATAATTTGGTAAATAAAGTAAAGAAATGGAAATAAATTCTCTCCCGGGAATTCGTATGCCAGGAAAGAAACCGGGAATATTCCCATTTTATATTTTCTTTCCCACTAGGAATATTACCACTGCCCATCACCATACCTGATATAGGTCGCAAGATGATTCGTTTCTTCCCCAATCCTTTCTTCCTTCTTTTTCCCCGGATAGTGTGATCGCCGAGTGACACCATTCTTCATACGTGATGGGCTAACATTGCCACAGATACCGAAAGCCCAGAACTCGAACTCCTAAACACACTTCACGTGATGATGTGCCACTCGAGAAATCAGAATTCTATACTGGAATTGCAAGACCGCTATTGCAGGATATGTCAAACAACTTCTCCCGACTATTATTTGCTCGTGAGAAACATCAGTGTTGATTTATTTTTACTTTATGAGTTAAAAGGTCGTATAAAGTAAAATGCTAAATTCTGTATATTAAAAAAAAAAAATAAATAAATAAAAGCAAGAAAGCAGATGATCTATTTAAAATAAATTTTCTAATATGCTCCTATCTCCAACTGGAGTTTTTTATCACGCTACTTTTGTTGAAATGGGTATCATAACGAGACGAAGGTGATTACCAATGTACGCCAAAAATTATCATTTCACGATCTTTCTTTTTACAAAAAGAAGACTCAGCACATAAGCTTAACATTTAAAATAAACAGTCCGTGCACCACTGTTTTGGAAAATACTGTATTTAAGAGGGAGATGAGGAACAATCTGCTTATTACTTCTCAGTACGTATACTTGACATCCAGATTTCTGCCATTAGCTCGTGAATCGCTTAAAATTAAAATTACATTGCAGGTAGCACTGTTCTTAACCGGCTTTCCATTTGTAACGTTACTTTGATTAGAATGAGGATACTATGAGCAAGAACAAAGGTTTAAATTATATACGGAAATAAAAGATGCCAGAAGATTGGATTATGTTAGGGAGGTGAACTTTGCAACATAAAGTCTTTCATAAAAATCAGTGTACAAGTTATCTCTTTAAGAGATGAAATCGGCAAATTTGCGTAGCATAGTTATGAACAACACTACCATATTGCATAAAATTAATATTTATTGTATGCAATCCATCACACATTGTGTGATGCAACTCAGTAACTACAGTTTTGATAGGGGACAATACATCTTAGGAAAATTAGGTTTTTATAAGGATGTCATCAACTGTTATTCAGCTGTGAACCCATACATCTTATACACAAAATATATACACTTGCTTCGATGTTTTAACATGCTAAACGTCTAGAATTCCACATCTCGTGGCATAGGACTTTGGAAATCTCTTCAGGCAAATAAAATATTTTGACCATTTTTCTTGCTAATAAGGCCATTTTCCAGTTCATCACGTGTCCTGTTAGTTATGTGGAGTATTCCACTTCTTTGGGGAAATATGTCAAAGAATAACACTTTCTTCCTGCGTAATTCACATTCATATTAAGCGTTTCATTTCCGAGTTATTACACTTAGCGTTCGCGGGAAGAAACATGTGGACCCTCTTTACTAAGTATATCTACGTAATTTTAATGGCTTTACATGATATAACGTTTTAAACATTATATAACTTTTAAACAAAGTATAACTTTTTAAACACACGCTTTAAGGACTAAAATTTAGGAAATATATCCATTTTCCGCTTTGAACAACACATTCTAAAAAATAGATATTTAATTTATGTTATAAGAGTTAGAGTCGCTTTCCTTTATCAAAATATGTCCTGAAACTGGTCAATATTTCATTCCACTAATAATAAGATGGAAACCTCACAGATCCCGAACGGGGGCACAATATGCATAAGGGTACCCCGGGTTGTATTTATCAACTGTGAAATTCAAAAGTCGAAGTTGTGCACTGGTTTTGTGGACATTTTTTTGCAGAGATCGCACCTTCGTGTGATCCGCTGGCTACAAACAGTAAAGAGCTAATTGTGCATATTTTTGCGAAAGTATGACTAAAGACCGAAAAGTGGTAATATTTGCAACACCCCTAAAGTTTAATTAGAAATTTACACTGTTCTAAAATTGCAATGTGCAACTTTTTAGAGCAATTATTAAGCACTGAAGAAAATATAATATACATTTCGCCGTTAAATACTAGAACACATCTGGTAATATACGAAATTCATTCACCATGTGATTAACCGAACTCAAAGTTTCATAGCTGCAGAACTAAAACTTTTCTATTAGATATAACCCTGGATTAAACCAAGTCACCCTGGATTCCTATCACCCATTTTCATACGATCTTAATGTATAATATTCTGTTATCGCTTCTTGAGGTACTAAACTATCTATATAGATTTTTAACAAGAATTTATTTTTCCCATTCGTATTACTGACGCAAGTGACGTGGCCCGCCTATCTTAGAAAACTTATTATTTGTGTAACAACAGTAGATCTATTCCTATTGTAAAGATCAACTACAGCGACGAAAATTTTCTTTTAGTTCTATATTTCGCTAAGTAACTCGCTAAGTAATATTTCGCTCGCGCTAAGAAACTTAGTCAAAACTTTGTGTTCAAAACATACCAGCCTTCTTTCCTGCGTGTTAATAACAAACTATATAACACGATAACTCGGTCTTGTGACAATGGAAAGTAATCCTGCTTAATTGAAAGCAACATAAGGGTCGGAAAAATCATCTCTAAGTGCACTTGCATGTGAATTGTTACTTTGACAAAGTATTATGTTACTTGCTCAACAGACAGTTTCTACTGGATTGCTCAAAATGATACTCAGCTATCAGGGACGAAGTTTTATTTCAGAAAGACACCGCTGTATCTGTTGATTCTTTCTTATTTTAATTTATTAATTTATTTTATTTATGCCCTTCAGGACTCAGAAAGTTTCAACATTCAACGGACAATTAACGAAAACTTACGAGAACCAATTTGTTCCTTTCAAATAATAATAAAAAAAAAAAAAAATACGTAACAGCCTGCTACTCGAAGTGCCCTTTGGAAACAGTATTCCGAACGGAGTGAGTGCCACTTTAAGTTATACAGAAAAAAATCCTTATAAACGTTTAAGAACATGTTGAAAAAAGGCCAGAAATCTTTCTCTCCCTTCTATGTCATGGTGCTATTTAAAAGGTATATTTTAAAAACACTAAGAAACCCCTCTATACTCGCACCTACAACTTTGGATAGGAAATAGCCTAGTTTTTTCTTAGTGCATAAGTTTACATTAATTAAACTCAAAAGTTGCATTCTAACTTATTTTTAAACGGTATCAGAAGTGCCACTATTAATCTTAGCACTCCTGAAAACTATTAATTTGACTTTAATATCCATAATTTTCAATTACTTTCAAGATGTTTCCCTTCCCGATTCCTCAGGGATGAACTTGAACGGCTCGTAAACTGTCATTATCCATCTCAGCGACTGACCCGAAAACTATGGATTCGGCATGAATATCGACCTTTCCAATTATTTTTAAAATATCACCTCTCCCATCTCCACTTCTTGGGTTGCACGGTACTCCTTACCATCCGGAGTATTTCTTTCTAGATTGTAAGACACATATGTATCAAGTTTAGTTGGAATTAAACCAAGAATTACATAATTATGTAGGAAAAACATATTTTAAAATTAATGGAGGTGACTCTTGAACCGAAAGTGGCAGAAATCAACGACTTGCGGTTTAAGATTGATAATTGTAGAGCAAAAGACGTTAGTAGGAAGGTAGAAGCGATCTTTGAAAAACACAGGAAGTGGTAGCGAATAACTATTTCCTGTTTTTAACGTTGATTCCTATGAAGAAAACTGTAATAAACAGCAATACACTGTTTACTGTAATCGATTAACCGTTCCAAGAATACACTTCATCTCCATCCTTAACCCTACACTAACACCAGGGATGATAGACACACCATTTCTGGTTTTTAACGTTGACCACTGTAGGGCAAAAACCGTAACTCGGTTTTCTACAATCGACTATGCATTATAAGAATACACTTCATCTCCATCGTTCACCCTCTACTAAAACCGGAAATGGTAGATATCAACCACTTCCTGTTTTACGTTCACTATAGAGCAGAAACGGTAATAGATAGCAAGACGAAGTTTCCTGCAATTAGTTAAGTAGCCGAAGAATATAATTATGTCACCAATCCAATCTATCTACAACACCGGAAGTAGTATAAATCTATTATCACTTCCGACTTCAACATTAATAAAAAAAAATATTATGTGAGCCTGCTTAGGGTCTTCGTCGGAGTTTATTCAATACAAGTCTTCGTCTGGCTGGGGGCTTTGCCCTCAGACTCACAAATTTGTTCAGTCTAAGGCTTTGCATTTCAAACTTGCAGTCATAAGCGTTTGCTCGGCCTACGGCCTCGCATCTCACATACCTGCAAGAATACTGAATTTCAGTTCAAATACTAGTTGACTTCTCTACCAGATCATCGCGTTTGCTCACCCTATCGCCTCGCACCTTATACACCTGCAAGCACACAAATTTCAGTCCGAATACCACGTTTCATGTCTTCAACCTTACGGGATCACGAGATAGGAACATCCTAGTATAGGGCTTAATAATAATTATAATCTTCACCTTTTTTTCTTTTCAAAATCCTTTTCTTCTCTTCTAGATTACAATCAAAACCGCTGAAGTATGTAAGTAATTATTAGGATTACGCAGTAATATTTAAAATAATATTGTACGTTAGTATGTCTGTTACTCAGCAACTCTTGAATGAAGCAGAATTTTCGAATTCTGCTTTTTGCAGTTGATAGCTAGAGTAAATATCTCGAAGAGTTCGTTAATAGAGATGTATCATAAACAAGGATCGGTAGAAATCAAACACTTTTGCCTTTAACGTTGATCACTGTAGACCAAAAAGAATAATAGATAGTGAGAAACGAGTTCCGGCAATCCATTAAGCATTCCAAGAATACCGTTTATTTCCATCCTGAATACTGTATTAAACTGAAAATTGTAGAAATAAACCATTTCCCACTTCAAAATTGGACACTGTAGAGGACAAAGTGTAATAGAAAGCGAGAAGCTGTTTTCAACAATCCACTGAGCATCTCAAGAATACATTTCGTCTATCATTTACACTCTAACAAAATCAAGAATGAAAGTAATTCACTATGACTTCTGGTTTCAATTTAATCTACATAGAACAAAACCTATAACAGATAGCGAGAAGAGTATATATTTTGAAAATGAAATGAAATTTTTGAGTTTTACGTCCCACGGTTATGCCGGCTAGACTAAAGGAGACGGTGATGATGAGAGATGAATTAAATGGTGGAATGAAGAACGTGGGAGGAAACGGGAGAACCCCGAGAAAACCCACGCACACGGTGTTTGTCCACCACAAAGTTCACTTGGCGGGAGCAGGGTTTGAACCCGGGACCCCAAACACTAGAGGTGAACGCTCTATCACCGAACTACGCGGCCCCTATATATATATATTTTGAGTTAACGTTCTAAGAATAGGACCAACTCTTCTTTTAACCCTCTAATCAAACCGTAAGTATTTGAAATCAACTACTTCCGGTATTAACGTTCATTATAGTACAACCTTGTTCAAGAAATCTTGGCCACTCACCCTGCTTTAAAAGATGTTATTTTTGCAACCGCAATAGGAAATTATAATGCTTTGACTCTAAATAAATGTCTTAATCGACCAAAGAAAACCCACATTTCTTTAATTGTAACTGTATGTAAGACTACAGGACTTTTTAAAAAGGGATGGGTGGCAAAGTTTTTTGAACAAGACTGTACATGATATAGATAGTGACGAATAGATAGTGCGACACGGTGCTTGTATTCGATTAAGCGTCCCTTGAAAATATTCCATCTCCACTGTAATCTCTCTACTATAACACTAAGTGACAGATATCTACTGGAAGTTCTGGTCTCAAGTTTAACTGAGAAGATACTGAGTAATTTCCTTTACTGCCGTTTGTTTTAAATGAGAAATTCGAAAACCAAAATTCATGTTTCTAATCTTCAGAGATTCCGAGATATCCACATGTTATTAGCTATAATAATCGCAATTTCCACCTATTTTCTTCTCCTTTATTACTAAAAGATAAAAAGAATGCAGAAGCACGTGTTAAACTAAATTAAATGAGAAATCCAAACATAAATTTCAAGTCCCCAAACCGTATGGGTTCCGGATATAAGAGTATCTTATTAAAATAACCCCCATCTCATTTCCCCCTCTCTTTGTGAATTTTCAAAAATCTTTTCTTCGGTACCCCACGTCACAAATCGTCTGTACGGTCTAAACTTCAAGCTTCTAGCTAGTCTCTAGAACAGTGGTTCAAAAACCAGATGGTGAGAGCTTCTGACAGAACTAAATTCAAATTTACAAATATCATGAATGTCGTAACAAACATAAAGTTAAATGTCATTTAAACACAAATTGAGCTCCTCCGTGGCTAAGCGGTTAGCGTACGCGCCTTTGGCTTGGGAGACCTGGGTTCGATTCCCGGCGGGAGCTCATGTGGTTCGGATTCCACGTTAAGCAGTAGGTCCACATCTCACATAGCCTCGCTGCTGAAAGGGACGCTAAACTGAAATTCAACTCAACTCAACAAAATAACTATTGAGTAAAAACTATGGTTTCATTAAGGACATAACAGATGAAACATAATACTGCACTGCAACAATGCTATGCCGAAGTCGTTCTCGAAATAAAGATAAATTCATGAGAATTTTGTTATTGTTATTAATTATTATTAACTGCAAGTCCGTTCTTCGTAAGGGGAAAATAAGTTTATAGGAAATATCTGAAAGTTACATTTGATCATCTTTCCCCGTCATGCTATTTGTTTGAACAAAAGTGAAACAAAACCCATAATTCGACCCATGCTCAAAAATGTGTTTCATATAATGCAGTATTTATTCTTTGCGTGAAATATAAATTCCGTTACGCTTTTACGATACTTTTCTCAAAGTGAGTTGATAAAGTAGAAGATGTCCCACGTGCTAAATATGTTTAAAAAAAACATTTCAGACGTTTCAAACACTTTGTCACTTCGATAATTTTATCAGTGCAAAATAACAAGTTACAAATTTTAAAAATGGCTTTGTAACTCCTTTAGGAAGCAGAATTTTCGAAATCGCTGGGGCAAATATACATGGCGACTTCGTTAATTAAAAAGTTTTATACCTAGTTTCATCTTCCTGACTAGGAAGATATTTAATTTTCGGCATATATATTAACTTCCCCATCCTCTTAGGATACGAATTTTATTGAAACTGACATGATTGAAAAACGGCTCCAGCCTAGTGCTAACTATGTTCGAAAATTCATTTCAATTAATCAGTCATTTTCCATGATGATAAGACAGAAGTGGAATTTCCGAAAACGCAGGGTTGCATGTTTACTTGGTTTTATATCAAGTTTTATCTTCATACCATGAGAGACTTGTAAGCAGCAGTATACGTAGGAACTTATTTCGGGGCGGTCCAAACTCAATATGAGGGTCTTTTATAATAAGTCCTAAAATTGCACGTAAAATTAGGCTAAATTTGCACAAAAGTCGAAATTGTAGGGGGGCACGAACCTCTGGACCCAACCCCTGCGTAGTCCCTGCTTGTAAGACACTTTCCTTTTAGCAAATGTTTTAGACCTTGATCCCCTCCCCCTTAGCATACGCGGAGTGGATTTTAGTTTAGCGTCCCGTTCAGCAGCGAGGCTATATGAGGCGTGCACCTACTGATTAACGTGGAGTCCGAACCACATAATCTCCCGCCGGGAATCGAACCCGGGTCTCCCACGCCAAAGGCGCCTACGCTAACCGCTTAGACACGAGAGAGCTCCCCTTAGCATACGCATTTCAGTGAAAGTGACATGATGAAACCTTGCTCTAGAATAGTTCTAAATATGTTCAGTAATTCTCCTCGAATATTCCATGTTAATAAGACAGGCAAAGTTGATTTGAATGTCGAGAAATAAATTCCCCCCTCTTCTGCTTAAAAGGAGAATTTTAAAAACTGAAATACGTATATTATTCTTTTAAGTTTTGAGTTTATATACCGAATTTCACGTTTCAAATTTAAGCGTATTTTACATTCCATGATATTTTCTGAATAAATAGTGATAAATTATACGAATCGTCTCTTTTCTCCCTCTTTAAGAGCGGTGTTTCCGAAAACATACATTTAATTATTTTTAGTTAAGAAATTAAATGCCACATTTCACACCTCAAGCTTAAGCAAATCCTTCCATTCAGCATTTTCTGAGTAAATAGTGGGAAATGTTAATAGATAACTATACCCTACTCTCCTCTTAGGATCAGAATTTTCGGAAACGCTGTACATGTATTCGTTTATTTTTAGTTGAGGTTAACTTTAAATTTTATGTCTCCAGTTTAAGGAATTCTTACATTTGGCATTTTGTAAAAAAAAAAAAAAAAAAAAAAAAAAAAAATCTAAAATAAAATTGAAATTTTTAATCTTATACGAATTACTCCTTCTTTGCTTAGATGTGGTATTTTCAGAAACGTCGAGAAGTATATTCATTTATTTTTTATGCTAAGTATATATGCCGAGTTCTATCTTCCTTATTTTAGGGATTCGCATTCATACTAATATGAAATTAATTTATTTATTTATACATTTTAGTGGCATGTCCGACATCTATCTTCTTAAGCCCGTGATGTTGAAGGGGTGATGTCCCTCGGCCAGCACACTATCCCGGGGAGGGGGAAGGAGGCTGTCTGAGGCCTGTATGTTGGGTACTATCTCGTCATTTCCTTGGTGTGGGTGAGACAACCCCAAGAACAACCTTACTCAGGATGGCTGGTCTGAAAAAGCTATTACTTTTTTGAACGAGTGACTTCACCGGGACCTCTCGCCCCAAAGACGAGGGCTCTAGTGACTACTTCAAGGAGATCCAAATGAAAAAAAATAATCAAATTGATCATTACGCTGAAAACAAGCTGTAGATATCTGACTTAATGCTTAGTTTTTCTAATGCAATATTTCATGTTGATTACATATAAGAAAACTATTTTTTTCTGTCACTCACAGTTCTTGACATATACAGCGTGTTCAATATACACGCAATCAGGAACTGGAGATGGTATAACTTCAGAACCGGAAATGGTATACGCAAAACGCTTATACCAAAATAAATTATAATTAATCAGGTATATACGCAAGAGTAAGGGCAGTAACGTGAAACTTCAACAGCCTACCAACTATATTTCGGATTTATTAACCTTAGATTTCAATGACAACTCTTCTATACTTTTATTCAAAATCAATGATCTTATGTCTCATTTGAAGGCTAATGTTCCGGTTCATCGTCGTGTTCCACGCGGTGCTCGTTCATCGGTAGCTGATTCTCTATGTAATATTACTCGTAATATCAACAACATCAATAATGTTGATTCTTGGGTCGACCTTCTAGTTTTCCCTTACGCAGTGCTTTGCATCCCACCGCGTTCTGAGAAAGTAAGTAATCTCACCACTTGGATGAAGCTAAGAGTCAGAAACTGGAGGAAACATCATCGCGAAGTATTAACGAAGCAGCATCGAGGGACTAACGAACCTCGCAAACCACACAAGCCGGTTCAATCAATACCAAGAGCATCAAATAAAAATTAGCAGATGGTGATGTACGTGGCGCTATCAGACTACTGATATCCGATGACACTGTGGCTACGCCAGATACGTCAGTACTACATGCTGCCAGAAAAAAACATCCAGCCCACGCTCACTCATTCATCAATCCCAAACCACCTGAAGACTCGACTACAGTAACTAAAGTCTCTTCCATCGAATTATTAAAGGCCATAAAATCCTTCCCCTCTGGTTCGGCAGGCGGAATGAATTATCTCCGTCCCTCAATCTTAAAAGATCTACTTATAAATCAAGACTTTGATTCAAGGGAACGCTTAATCACATCCGTTTGTGAATTTATGCACTTAATTATATCTGGGAAGGTGCCGACCATTTTTTTGTTTGTTCTTCACTTATAGCGCTGAAGAAGAAAAACGGAGGAATTCTCCCGATAGCTGTTGGCAATGTTTGGAGACGCTTATCAGCAAAAACTATCTTCTTCCGGATACGAGATTCATTAATTAATATACTATCACCACACCAACTAGGGGTCTGCATACCGTTCGGAGCAGAATCAGCTGTACATGCTGCCAGAATGTACTACTCATCTTCCCATACTGAAGTGAAAGCATTTTTAAAAATTGACTTCCGCAACGCCTTTAATGAACTCATCCGCGACTCAATGTTATAATCTGTTAAAACTAACTTTCCAACTTGTTAAAACTAACTTTCCAACTTACTATCCATACAACTACCAATGCTACTCCGAACCAAGCAAATCTTCTTATAAGTGATAACATAATTCACTGACAACGTGGAATACAGCAAGGCGACCCACTTGGACCAGCACTGTTCGCCCTAACCATCCATTACATTATTAAGAATATTAACACAGATTTAAATATCTGGTACTTAGATGACGGTACCATAGCTGGAAATATCGATGTAATACTATGCGCTATTAATAAAATTCGTCTAGAAGCTTCATCTATTGGATTGTTTCTTAACTCTGCCAAATGTGAAGTGAGTTTTCTGAGCGCCAGAGTTGATGAAGTTTATGAAAGGTTTAACGAAGTAGCACCTGGTATAAAACTCTTATCACCTACCAATGTGGAAATTTTAGGGGCTGCCATCTCTACCGAATCAAGGAGCAAAATTTTATTGGACAAGATATCAAATTTAGAATTCTTCTTTTCTCAATTATCAAAACTTTCTACACACTCCGCTTATTATTTACTACCAGCTTCACTCTCACTTCCAAGGTTACTGTATTTCCTCCGTTGCTTCCCTTCTTGGCAGGATGAACATTACTTTACAGATTCGACCACACTCTTAGAACAGGACTATCCATTCTAAACTATTCTTTGAAAGACAGTTCATGGTTACAAGCTTCCTTACCAGTTGAGAATGGAGGCCTTGGGATTCGTCGAGCCATGGATATCGCCATATCTTCTTTCCTCGCATCATCCTATGACTCACGAGAACTAATTGGATCTCTTCTTCAACAGGAGGTTGACTTAGCCTCGATTCGAGACGTACAAGAATGCATCGATAAATGGAGTGTTCTGGTTGGAATGGATCCCCCTAACGACAAAAGACATGTTTAGTCTGTTTGGGATGAACCTATAATCAAGCTTCGTTTATCTTCACTCCTATCATCAACTAATAACCCAGATGACAAAGCCAGGCTGTTAGCTGTCTCCTCCTCCGAAAACGGAGCATGGCTTCAAGCCCTATTTTCTCACACACTCGGTCTACACCTTTGTAATGAGAGCTTTCGTATTGCTACAGCTCTGCGCTTAGGTGCTAATATTTGTGAGCCTCACTTTTGTCCTGCTTGCAACGCATATGTTGATAATAAAGGATTACATGGTCTTTCATGTAAAAAAAAAAAAAAAAAAGTGCGGGAAGTTAATCTCGACATTATATTGTAAACATTATTTGTAGAGCCCTTGTTTAGCGGGAGTTCCTTCAATAAAAGAATCAATGGTTGTTGCCGCTCTGATGGTAAAAGGCCTGATGGCATGACCTTCGTACCGTGGAAAAATGGAAAAGCACTAGTCTGGAATTTCACATGTTCCGATACTTTTGCTCCTTCCAACTTACCCCATTCTTCAATTCAGGCAGGTCTCGTCGCCGCTCACAGAGAATCAGACAAAAGACTAAAATACTCAAACTTATTGGACAAATATTGGTTTGTAAGAGTACTAATAGAAACCAGTGGGTCTTGGGGTCACGAAGGATCTAATTTAATTAATGAAGATAGTCATCGAATAGCAATCAAAACTGGTGACCCCGAGCTACTGCATTCCTTTTCCAACGTATCAGCATCGCCATCCAGCGCGGGAATGTGTCATCAATCTTAGGCACATTACCTCCTGGTAAAGAACTGGATGAGATTTTTCTTCTATAACACACAATAAGACAGAAGTAGAGACATCCTAGGAGGCTGACTACTACTTTTGCTATGTTCATGAACAATGTTTTGAATCCAGTTTGGATAAATATAAATTCTTGGAAGTCGTGGCTAATACCGGAAAATTTGGGAGTGATAGCAACATTATCTACAGATTTTACTTTGTTGCTCAAAATCGTTAAAGACCAGAAAGATATTGTTGTCAAGCTGTCCGATGTTTATTTTGAAACAAATATGATGGCCACAGAAAATCTATGTGTTCTTAAGATGTGCTTATAAGGAAGAAATAATGACGGTATTGTCATTGTAACAAATAAAATACCGTTTTCGTATTGTTGCAATAAAACTTATGAAAGTGTGATTATTAAAAATTAATCAGGTATTTTCAAACCTGAAAACAATTTCATTCTTGGTGTTGGCTGATGTATTTTTTTTTTTTTTTTTTTTTTTTTTGTAAAATTGCACATGATGTATATTCATGGACAATTCTGAGGTTAATTTTTATTTCGTTGGATGCAGTAGATCGTATTAATGGTGGAGAAAAAAAAGAAGTGTTTCATTTCTGCTGAAACCAATTGGATGAGACTCCTATTACGGTGAACTACAGAAATGGTTGTGTTTATAAATTATAAATTTACTAATTAAAAAAGCAATAAAATAGTTTTTAGAAATAGATTAAGGAAACTACAGTCTGGTACTAATTTCCAATAAGAAACCGGGATAAAATTTCTTAGCCTCTTAGGTACCTCCTCAACTGAGGGAGAAAAAAGTCGAAAGTAAGACATGGAAGGTAAGGTAGGATTAGGAAGAAGAATGCAGCAGGTCGAGGATTTGAATAATGGAAAAAAAATATTGGTAATTAAAAGAGGAAGTTGAAAATCGAGAAAGGTGAAAGAAGCATTTCAAGACCCAAATCTAAGAAAACATACACACTCACACCTCCTATTAGTCCCAGGATGCCAACAGGCATAATACTTAATAATAATAATAATAGTTTGATCATCTGTGTGTTACTGCGTACTTGAAAGAAAAGGGTAATTTTTTGGAGTAGTTAGTTAATTGGTGTAACCGATAAACCGGAAGTGGTAGAAATCAACCATTTCTAAGTTTTAACGTTGACCACTATAAAACAAAAACATAAATAGAGAGCGAGAAAGGTTTTTGACAATCGATTAAGCATTCCAACAATACCTTTTATCTCCATCCTTAATACTAAACGAAAGTGGTAGAAATAAAAAAAAAAAAATCGTTTTACGTTGTTCACTACAGAGCAAAATAGATAATACCGACGGGCTGTTTTTTGTAATTGGTAATTCCTTTAGATTGGATCTGGCAAAAGATTACAGAGAAATAAATTACCAGACACAAATCGAGCCCAGAACTTGGCCAAGCTTGGCCAGAAAATATAGCGATCTTTATTAGTTAGGTTGAGGACTGCCGACTACCAAATGTAGTTCCGATTCGGTCAGTGGTTATAGAAAAATAAAAAATACCGATTCGGCCAGTAGTTATAAAGAAATAAAAACAAATACAAGCCGAGCTCGGTCCCAATGATAACGTTCCTTATTCCTTAAATGATGTGCTACTCGATTTAAAAAATTGATTGAGATGAGTCGGGTGGTTACTTCCAAATAAAGCACAATACAAGCTGAGCTGAGTCCGTAATTCTCCGTGATCGCCCACCACGTACAACGAGCTTTTTCGTTATGATACGGGCTAATTAAGTAGTTGTCGAGAAATAAAGTATCAAATGCAACCCGAGTCGAGCTGTTCTTGGCCGAGCTTGACCACAGAATATATAAGTCTTTATTCTCTAGGCAATGTGCTACTTGTTCACCAAATTTGGTAAAGATCCGTCCAGTATTTATTCAAAGACAAACTCTAGTAAAAACAGTAAGGATCACATAAGATATTCTCAATAAATACATAAACTAGAAGTTGTAGTATATTTCTTTCACTTCTGGTTTGAATAGAGGTGTTACTGTTTAGATGGAATATAATCTTGGGGAACATAATAAATTACATATAACGCTTCTCGCTATCCATTCTATAACACTCAATGTTAGAGACGGAAGTGATTAATTTTTGCCACTTCCGCTTTTGGTAGAAAGGTTAGAATCGAGATAGAACACATTTTTGGAACACTTAATTGATTACAGAAAACTGCTTCTCTCTATTTATTACAGTTTCTAACCTATTGCGATCTACACTACAGCCACAAATACTTGGGTTTTCGTATTTTAGGTTTGACTGAGAGTTTAAAAGAGATAATACCTATTTCCACAAAGCTAAATTGATTCCTCAAAAAAGCTTCTATCTATATCTTATAGTTTTTGCTCTATGTAGATTGTAATGAAACCGGAAGTTATGGATAATTTATACTATCTTTTTTTTTACTAGGGTGTTAAAGGATGAATATTAAAGTTATTCCTTAAACGCTTTATCCATTGTAGGAAACTGCTTCTTACTATCTATCACACTTTTTGCTTTATAGTGTTCAACGTTAAAACTGAAAATGGTTCATTCCTACCACTTCCGATTTTACTAGTGTTAAGGATGAAGATGAAAGTTGTTCTTGAAACGCTTTCTCGATTGCCGAAAACTGCTTCTTTCTATTTATTACCGTCTCTGCTCTAAAGTGACCAACACTGAAACCGGAAATGGCTCAATTCCACCTCTTTCAGTTTCACTAGACTGTTAAGTATAAAAACGAGAGTTGCGTTTCTAACGTATAATCGATTCCCGAGAATCACTTTTCCCTATCTATTAGCGTTTTTGTTCTATAATGATCAACGTAAAAACCGGAAATGGTTCAATTCTACTACTTTCGGTTGGCGAACTCCCTCGAGATAATCACTGTATCACTCTATTACAAAAAGTAAAATTTTGTATCCATTAGAATATTATCGTATGGAGTAACGGACATACGTAACATTGCGATGTTACAAGTTCCACTACGTGATATTAATAGTAAAACCCATCAAGAAGGTCACGTAGTATTTTCTCAATTGATTTGGAAATCAGAAGTTTTAGCAGGAGCGTCATTTCAGCTTTTGCTTTGGGGGAGCAAGACCCTTTGATATAAGTAAAATTTCGCATTTTTCATTGATTTACTGCTATTTTATTGATAAAATCTATATAAATCTCAAACTCAGGGGGACAACTGTTCCTCCTTTCCCCTAAATGACTCCCCTGAGTTTCAGTATATTTGTTTCACTTGCGAGTTGAATAGAGGGATTACTGTCTAGATGGAATATACTCTTGGGCACTTCATGAATTATATTAAACTCCTTCTCGCTGTCCATTCTATAACATTCAATGTTTTAAAAGGAAGTGATTGATTTCTACTACGTCCGGTTTTACTAGGATACTTTGTCAATTACCTAAATTTGCTACTTACTACCTTTTACCATTTTCGCTCTATAGTGATTAACATTAAAATTGGAAATTACTCATTTATACCACTTCCGGTTTTATTAGAGTTTTAAGAACGAAAATGATTGTTGTTCTTGAAACGTTTAATCGATTAACGAAAACCGTTTTTCGCTATCTATTACAATTTTTGCCCTTCAGTGATCAATGTTAAAACCGGAGATGACCCATTTCTACCACTTGCTGTTGGCGAAATAACCTCCATTAATAAATTCCCTCAAGATAATCACTGTATTTATCTATTGCAAACAACAATTTAAAAATTCCCTGTCGTTCGAAAGTTATCGTGCGGAATATTACGATATTATAATTTCCACTAAGTGATCTTAATAATACTCGTACACCCCCTCCACACACACACACACACACACACACACACATACACTAACACATGTACACGCGGAAGTATACCTGGTAGTTTGCGCATGCTTAAACCGGGAGCTAGAAACAGAAAGACAGACAGAATCTTATTGTACCTTTATTCTGAAATCACCATTACCAAGACGATTAAAAAAAAAAAAAAAAAAGTTGTAAATGAAATTTTCAAAGATTGGTACCATTGCTGCATCTAACACATGAAGTTGTTCCATAATGATTGATTCGTAAGATGATGTACATGGGGTTCCTAATGGTAAAATACCTTCAAATTCACCACAAAATAAAAAAGTTAAATTTATGTCTCAAATTTTGCAAAATCTAAGTCGATGGGCAGATGGAAACAGTCTACAATGACAATATATGCATATAAAAATAATATACTCTACGCTTTCCGCTGGTTACCTGAAACCTTCGGATGATGTTTGGTTTTATAATCATAAACGGATATATATATATATATATATAAATATATATATATAAACAGAAACCAGAAACAAATTTGTAAGTTGAAATATATATAGATTCTTTCGTTTCATACCACAAACATTAAAACTTGATATAACTTTGTTTAAAGGCGTAAGTTCTCTTTCTGAAGGAGGACCATAGCATATGCTAAAAATACTCGTAGTCCCTGATACAACTGTGGCGGAACACAGCATTGTAAGGGAGTTAGAAATACCTTAGGTCACATTGCGATATTAGATTGGCTATTTTATATTTTCGGAGTTCAGTCAACTAGATATGATTTGAAGTAGCCTGGAGTTGAAATTCTATATCATTTCAAAAGCTACAAAATTTTCCTCCCAGCTTATCTGCGACCATGTGCAACGTGTATTAATATAAAATGGTGGCGTAATCTATGAGTTCGCACCACTGCTGATTGTCTGTACAGTCGTGCAAGCGCAGTGCGCCCTTTACGTGTTTCGAAACAGAAATAACAGTTTCTCAAGAAACCATGAAAATGTACACGCCAATTGCGCAAATTCCAACGAAAACAATATAGTGCATTGTTCATAACCATGTTGGGTAACCAAAGCAATCAATTCAAACATAAAACTCAATAGTGCTTTAATAGGCGATATATAGAAGGAATAAAGAAATTTCTGTCGCTTTTTTGTGGAGGTCTGTTTTCAATTATGGTCACCCTGTGAGTTGAATGTGAATGGAGATAGTTCGAGAAGGTCAGGTGTTCGTGTTGATATATCCAACATGCAACCTTCTTGTGGCAGCTCAGACCATAAACTTGCGTAAGGACAGAGTGAACATAGTATCTTTACAAAGCGTCATAAGAGCGTGTATGATGTACGAGTTCAAATTGGGGACAAGCGCCACTGCAGCGCGGCGAAGATATGCAAGGTTTTTGGTGAGTATGTCGTGACTACGCGGACAGTGGAGCCGTGGTTTAACAAGTTTAAGGATGGCAACGAAACACCCCAAGACGCATCACATGCCGGGAGACCAACACTTGTACAAAATGAATATCTTCAGGCAGCAATTAAGACGAACAGTGGCCAGACACGTGAGAAATTGGAACTATAATTCAGTGTGAGTTTAGAAACCATTTGCATCACCTACGTCAGCTTGGGAAGCATTACAAGTTGGGTCGGTGTTCTACATAGTTTGATTCCGGACCAGAAGGCAACGCGAGCAGACACCTGTGTTTCTTTGCCGTTTGATCCAAGGAAGGAGCAATTTCTGGACAGGGTGTTGACATGTGATGAGAAGTGGGTCCTGTACGATGTTCCACGGTGCTATCATCATTGGTTAGCATCCCATGAACCGGTTCTTAAAGAGCCAAAACCAGCATTGCACCAGAAGAAAGTCCTTTTCTGTGTTTGGGAGACTGCTCGCGGCATCGTGAACTGCTAAAAGCTGGTCAGTGTATCAATGCAACTGTGTACTTTCAGACGTTGAGCCATTTTCAAGAATTCAAAACTCTAGAGCCAGCACTTCTGATTTGCAAAGGTGTGCTCCTCTAACAGGACAACGCTAAGCCCCACGTCGCTACGATGACCCCAGTCACCATTCAACGCCTTGGATGGGAAATACTATTGCATCCGCCATACTCCGCAGACATTGCACCGTCCGATTTTAACCCTCTCCATTCCTTGGGGAATTACCCTAGAGGACGCCAGTTAAAATTCGTGGTAGAGGTACAAAATGCATTTGATACCTTCTTCGCTTCACGACCTACCAAGTTCTACAGCAATGCAATCCATGGCCTTTCAGAACGTTGACAGGTCGTCGATCCTGATGGGGACAAATTTGGTCTTCCAGGAAAGTCTTAGGTGACATAACGAAGTACGAATTTGTTGGTTGAAAAAGCGACAGAACTTTCTTGTTTATCTTTATATAAAACGGAAATCAATATTATTTTTTGTTACGTCATAAGTATAAAAAATTCAAGTATCTAGCAATAAGCGGTCAAATGGAAGAAAAAAGATTGTCTTATTGATCAGACAAGATGATTTAACAATTTACTGGGTGATTATATCCCTAACTCTGAAGAAAAAGAAGCGTGTAGTAAGGTATGTGATTAGGTTTATGTAATTGGAGGAGGATGTCTTTGTTGAACACTACAGTAAAGATTAATGAAAAATAATCTGAGGCAGATGTGAATAAGTTCTTTTTTAAATTCACCTTCTTCTTTAAATTCGACAAAATTATAAGGATGTATGGACCAACCTAAAGATGAAATTTTGCACGGTCTGTAGCAATAAAATACAATTAATAAGGCAGATAAATAGGAAAGAGTTTAAAATTAAAGGATGAGTCAAAGATAACCTAGGACAATTCGGCCGCGCATACCGTATACGATAACATACATATACATGTGTGTGACGAGGTAGTTTCGAGGTTCGATCCAGCACCTTCCCGTTTGTGAAAATAATTCATAGGTGTCTTAGGTTCAGTTCCTGATAGGGGTGGATTTCCGTTTGGAAGAACCAATACCTTTATCACATTCTAAGGTTGAATGATAAATACGCATGAATACAGAATATGATGTCCAACATCAATTTACGGATAAATGGCCACGCCAGCCCCTGAGGTGGTAGTGTGGAATGAGAATAAGGGAAGTAAAGTGGCCAATCCAGACGTTCGTAGGATAGTAAATTAAGGAACCAGGAACATTTAGTTTCATTTCTAAGTAACATATTCAACAAATTGAAATGGCGTTATTGACTTTCATTTAGTTAAAAAAAAAGGAAAACAGAAAAATATTTGTATTGAAATAAAAATTATGCTACCAAATTATTAGCATGCACACTGAATTATTTACTCAAAATATTAATTATTTTCAGTTGGGAGCACTACAAAAAATATATTTATATTAACTGTAAATTTATTTTTTTTAAAAAAGAAATGGGTTTAAAACTTTATATGCTTATTTCATCTACATGGTAAATATACACTTGAAATGCTAATACAAAAAAATATGATCAAATAATATTTTTTACTATAGCAATTCTTTTACTGAAGCTTCCTTATATTAACGTTACGCATATCTCAAGAACCTGATAAAGTTAGTTCACAAATCTTCCATAATTTTACCACTTTGCAGCAATTGCGCAGTTGCACATCTTTACTTATTGCATGTTCTAAGGAAATGATAGTACTGCCATGACTTAAGCATTGTTTTAATCCATTGGAAGCACTGAACTAAATAAATAAAAGTATTATACGTAGTGCGAATATAACTTTAAATCATAGTAGTAATATTCTTGAAAAATTAGGCGATCAAATACGGCGCTTGAGTGCTTCACGTGCTCAAGGCTTCTTGCTTCTTGTCCTGGGTTCTCACCGCTTCGCGTTTTAGCACTATTACCAAATCAGAGGGGGAAGTAAGAATTAAAGCAAAGCATAGTTCTTCACTGAACAACAACTGACGAAAGAGTTACAGAAGGCGATGACATAATCGATGAAGGAATTACATCTTTCTTTAATTTTACCACATATAGAACAGCTTAAGCTAATATATGCAGTTGAGACTTCTAGCTGTTCTTCAAGTATATGTATGCTCGGTTAAAGCTCCTGGCTGCACTTGTAAGAACTGCGTCTGACAGAAGCTGAATTTTATCTATATATACGAAGGCTGAATAAAATGTCCTATGGAGTATATAACGTTGATAACGTTATATAATAGCCATTGAAGAAGGGTGTTTCCTGCAGAAGTTCGAATAGCAACCAAGAGTCCTGGAGGTATCATTCCAAAATTTTCACTACACTAAATCAATTAAGACAACTTGCTTGAAGATCAAAGTTGCTTTTATCAATTGAATTCCATAATGTTAATTAACAAAGAAGTCTTCCGATGAAGGGTGAAAAAAGTAACGAAACGTAACGTCTATTCGAAATACTGTTTCGAAACGCGTAGGGCATTTGATACGACGTGCTTACCTCTGACCAATAAGACAAAGTTATTTTCTTATCTCGTTCATTCGCATAATTGCTCAATTTTTATACTTATGCCGCCACAAATTTCTTGTTCGCTCCCTCTCTAAAAGTGTCACAACAGAAATGCAAAATGCAAAACATTTTTGTGCTGGCATGTAAAGAAATTGATCTCATAACAATCATGTACAGTAAGTACACATTAATGACTCAAGATCATTATCATTAAAATATCGATGTGAAAAGAATGAAATGAACGAGAATAAAGCTTGATTAATAGAGAAAAGTGCATATGCTATTAAAAAGCTTTTATATTATTAGACTTAATATTAAAGAATTAAACATTTGAAAACCCGTTAGTTTTCAGTAATAAATATATTATTTAAACTGAGGTTCAAAGAAATAAACTTTAGCAACACTTAGTACAGAATAATCTATTGTATTTCTGCGTAATATGTATGTTATATGCAAAATTGGTACTGCATATCGTAGGATGGACAATTGGATTGGATACATCCTGCAAAGAATTTGTCTCCTTCATACTGCTATAGAAGGAAACCGAGGAATAGAAAGAACAAAACTGGTGGATGATTTGAAAAATATAAGAAAATATTGGGAGTTAAAAGAGGAAGCTGAAGATCGAGAAATGTGGAAGAAACATTTCCATGTCCAAACCAAAGTAAAAAAAATTAAAAGTGGCACACCATTAGCCCCAGGATTTTTCAAAAGACAGAATACTTAATAATAATAATAAACCATGTGCGTTCCTGGAGTGAAGTTTAATACGTACTCTCAGCAGTAATTACTCATCACGGCTGGAAACTATAAAGTTGGTATTGTGTTAAATTTAGATATTTTAGCGTTCAATTAGATACTAAAAAATCCACTAAACTGACTTCATAAAATATATATAACAACATATTTCGGGATTAACTTATGGATTAACTTTTGGGATACTAATGAAAAGAGTTCAAGATTTGAACCTGAAGTATCGACTGAAAATTAGCAATAGATATAACTCATCGCGCCTGGAACGTGTAAGGTTAATATTGAACACTTTAATATTTTAATGCCAATCAGAAATAAAGAATATACCAAAAAGTTTACAAACATATTCCATATTTAAAACTAAGCAACAAAACATCCAGGTAGCTCTGGTTGCAATATAAATTAAGTAACAAATATTGAAACGAAGAACTTGCGAATACAGAAGTTTATTGTTTACGTCAATTTAAAGCTTTCTCTTTGGTCTTTTAAGTTAACATGTCTTTGAAAATACGTAAGTTTATATGTCAGGAATACCTCTGGATTTTTTAGGCGAGCCGTATATGGGAGACAATGTAAGTTAATGAAATTCCACCGAAGATACACTCACCACTTCCCACCACATTTCTCCAAGCACACTATGTACTTTAACCCTCTATGAACTACTATGACCTATTGCTCTTCTTATACTATCCCTATCCCTCTATGATCCACTGTGGACCACCGTTACTTACTCTGGTCGACGCCTAAGTAACATTTGATGAAAAAGAGCATATATATGTTAACACTAATTAGATGTATTTTATTTAGCTAAATGTAATATATGATTGAATTGAATTTTACATAGTTAAAGGAAGAAAACACAGAGAACATTTTAATTTAGTTTTCATTCAGAGTGTGATTCCCTACGGTTAATCCCCCAATGTCCACTTCCTCTACAGTAACAGTAGATCAGACTATTACGATATAAGCATGGTTGAATATTTGTTATACCTAGCCTAAACGTAAGGGAGACAAAACTGCCTGAAGCGAAGTTCTAATGATGCTAAAATGAGGAAATCATCTCTTACACAAGTCAGACATTATATCTGAAAGTCTTAGATAATTTTGAACCTATTTGGTTCTCTTTTAAATCTCCCACCTTCCATCATATGTCCCTTGTGTTATTTCTCGCCCTAGGCATAAATCTCTTGGATACCCTTGATAGTTGTAACCTTTGTCTTGAAAAATGTCTGCACATAAACCTCATATATCTCTTCTCATTTTGATCCATAGAGAACTGACATTCTTCCCATGTACAAGAGAATACAGATAAGCATTACCTATCCAATTATACAATCTACTTACAGTAAGTAAAGGTTAAGGAACAGATTTCCAATAAATATTCTTTAAAGCACCAGTTAATTTCTCACTTTCTTGAAGATCTTACATTTGAGTTACTCAATTCCTTACTGGCAATCACTCCCAAAATCTAACACTTAACTATTTCATAAACGAACCACAGCACACATTACCCTAATAGAGTGTTTCCCTAGCATTGATTTAAACAATTGTAAAGCACCGTTTGCAAAGATTATCATTAAACCATGATGTAACGAAGTATCATTGAACACTAATCAAAAACATCTTAAGTTATAATTTGATAATGATATTTCGTTATAGACCAAGTATTTCTGTCTTGACGTAAGGAAAACGAAGTATCAAAGCAAGGTACGTGTTTTTTTGGAGAAGTAAAAGCAACAGAATAGTAAAATGAATTATTCACGGACTTTAGTGCTATCGGATCCTTTCTACTCTAATCGAATTATAATTCTTTTAGATTCTTAATTTTTAAGCAAATTGCTTGTCAACATTTATGTGTAACATGGACATTTTTAAGTTTAACGCCCCACGAAAATCCACCCAGGATAAGGGAGAGGATGGGGTTAGATGCATGGCAATAGCAATGGTGGAATGAGGAAAGTAGGAGGCACAGAACTCCGAGACACCCAAGCAAATGATGTTCCTACATCACAAAGATTACTTGTCGGGATTTTGGGATCGAACCAGGGACTCCCGAAAAAGAGGTCATCACTCTACTAGTGGCCACCATGGCCCCGGGACATGATCAGTATTAACAAAACACAACAGGGGAACGCATTCGTTAAGAGAAAAGATTATTTTGCAAATATCGTACAAAAGTAGTAAGAAAAGCTTTTTTTTTTATCTATAGGCATTGCTCACGAAACAAGGCCATATCGTCGTTTAAGATATATAACCTCATATGTCCAACTTTCATGATTTTGAGCTTTCGACTTAAACCTAATGAAAAACTAATGCTTCGTGTTCTACCAAACTCTCTCACATTCCAGATATAGATTGCTGAGAAATAATCGATTATAGTCTTGGTTTTCATATCGATTGTTGAAAATTCGTGGTGATAAGTCGTATGGCAACGTGCTCAATTTATTATAGACATTTATGTTGGGATGTGAGATGCTGCATTAGAGTTTACGACATATAATGCACTTTTTAGACGAACTGAAATATTAATATTGTGAACAGATGTAGTCAAGTTATTTTCGATTCTTCAAAAATAAGCAAGTTGGACATAAGAGGCATTACGCCTTAAACGACGATATGATGGGACCCATCATCACAAGATATAAACTTCGGAGATATGAACGTTCAGCATAAAGTGAATTAAGCCATATATTAAACTATATACAAAAGCTGAATGTCAGTTTGGTCTAATAGCAGTTTGTTCGGGTTAAAACAAACATCAAAATTTGAACAATCACAATAAGTGAAACGGTTCCCTAAAGTTAACAAATAATAATAATATTAATAATAATAATAGTAAACAAACAAATATGATACTTTCTTGGGGGATCCAAATTTGACATTCTTATTAACTAGTATGATTCTGTATAACAATATGTTACAGTTTGAAATACAAAAAATAAATAAATACAAAACTTTGAGGTTTTGTATCATGAAAATATTTTGAGTGATAGTGAAAATTATAGATAAGGCCGTGAGTTAATTTTACCAGTAATAGACAAAATATTACCGAATTCTATGCAGACAAAACAAATATACTTCCTGTTGCAATTAGTGCTTCAGAAGACCACTATTAGTCTTTACTATATATGAAAATGGGTTACACGTTGTTTAAAGTATTACTGAGTGAACGCTTTATATGAGCACTTTTTATAAGAATTTTTGATGACATTACTAGGAACTGCGTTAGTGCTCATCCTAACACTCCAGGCTTGCTGCAAGGAGAAGGTTTATAGTGATTTACCGTTACGGTTTGATACTTTTTCCACTACCGAGTTGTCTCACCTCTTACAAAGCTAAGCATTCGGTTGTGTTTTTTTGTGTGCTTAAATGTTTCCGATTCATTAACTCACTATATGGTAAGGGAAAGAAGTATTTAACTAAGTATTGCAAGTGTTGAAAAGAAATATTAATGCAGATTTCACCCTGATGAAATAATTGCATTTAAACGTACCTGAGGGCCTCAGCATTGATACCTGCTTCTTGATTATCGCTTTCTTGAATGTCCACTTCGTGATTGTTCATATCTCCAAAAGTGGCAGTGATGGTACTGCTTGGCTCTTCCGTGCTGTTTGTAAAATCGGAGGATTTTAGGTTGATGTTACTGTGAAAACGTGCGGCAAGTTCTTCACCTGTTGATAAACACTTGACAAAACATATTCCTCTCGAATTTAGTTCCAAATCTAATATTGCTCCATTCTCATTACTTTCTGAAGCGATAGTCTCTCCTTCCATTTCACTTTCCTCTTCCTTACATCCCAAAGGTATTGTAAGAGGATCTTTAAGATCATTAGTGCTACTAGCACATACTTCGTAATTACATTCCTCAAACGGCTCGCTTTCTGCTTTCACTTCAGCTTTAATAGAAACATTTTCCATTTCCATTTCGATTTTATTAGAAGTAAAGTTGAAATAGTGAAAAGACATTTCATGAACACAAAAAACGTCCAAGTTGGAGATTTGAACATTCAGTAATTGATGTTAAAGGAAACCAAACAAATCTGAAATAAGAAAAGTATTATTCATTTTAACAAAATTTCTGAGGCGAGCCGGGAGTACCATTTCAGTAACGTTCAGTACCATTTCAATTAAATTGAGTTAGTAAGAGGAATGGTTTGGGATCAGACTAGGGGTATAAAAGGTACTGAAACAAGTATTTTAAAGTATTCGAAACTTTGTTAAAACTCATACCAATTGTCGAGATAATACCAAAAATACCGAACTATATAGAAATATGGAAATATTGGTCAATATCTGATTGTTTAATTTACTTTATCGCTTGCCAAAGCAAAACCGAACATATTTTTCTTCTATTTTACACACAAGTTTTTTTTATAGCCCTATATTATATTTCATATACATAATTATCTTTCTTTTTGATATACATAGCTACATTTTATGAAAGTAAGATTCATGGTTTTATCTGTTGTACTTTTAAATAACACAGTCTCTCTTTCTCAATTCTTAAACTACGATCAGTGTTGCATGCGGATAGAAAACGCCGAAAACAAATCTCTTCTATATAGGCTTACATTACTAAAATAAATTATGAAAAGAAGTGGTATACAAATTTTCCACTTAAAAGTGGATAACATTTTTAAGACGTACTGTAACATTTTAAAGATAGACCTAATTGTTCCCTCCAGTATTTTGTCTTTATCCAAATACATGTAGCGCAAGCAACTTGTAGCGAAATTTATTATGATGTTTTTTCGCATGCTTTAATTTGCAGGTATTGTCTTTTTTCAGTATTTTTGGTGTTCCAGTAATTAGTTGTCTCCCGATTTATGATATTTCTTGGTTGTATTGATGTATAGCATCGATTTTAGTACCAGTAATATGAAACATGGAACTACTGGTTAAGGTTGGATCCTAACAACTCGAGTACTTACGAAAAATGAACGGATCTTTCGCGCAGAAGGCGCTCGGTTCAATCAAAGAGCATAGAGAGAGCTTTTATGTAGTGTTGGAATGGGGGATATACAAACTTAGTCCACTTATAGTCCATTGAGCGCGGTGGCGCAATGGTAGATCATTAGATCATTTATCTTTTACGCATGGTGTATTCCGTTCCACCTCAACTCGCAGCAAGTTAGTGGATAAACATCGTGTGCGAGTTTTCTTAGGGTTCTCATGTTTACTCCTACTTTCTTCATTCCTCCATTTTATTCATTTCCCATCATCATCCTCTCCTTTAGCCTAGCGGGCATTATCGTGCGACATAAGACTTAAATATTTCAATCCATTATTTTATAAACAAGCACATCTCTACCTTAAATTAACGAATGAATGAACGTAGTATTTTTTGGGATAATATTTAGTATATCTTAAAGTTTTGCAACACATATGACATTTTGCCTGTGCCATAAAAGTCAATATAAAAAAACAACATTTTCAACAAAAATTATGTGATTCTATCATTAAATGTTTCTAATGATATAATTAGATCATTTCTAAAAATAGCTTCTTTCTTTTCCACTCTAGTCAAAACTGTGGATAAAACTCCTCGGGACCAAAAGAAAGAGTGCTTCAAAATGAATTTTCCAGTGTTTTAGTTATTGCAAAATTATAATAGAAGCATATAAAGTTATAGTTAATCGTATTCCAAATAACCAAAACGCTTAAATCTGTGAAAATGAATAAATGTGATTTTCTCTCTTAATAGCATAATACTTTATATAATATGGTTGGTTTCGTTAATACAAAAAGATCAGTGGAAATACATCATTTACAATAATTATTATGAAATTACTTTGCAGTAAAAATAAACGCACACTCACACACACAAATCGTAAAGATATCCTAGTAGCGGCTGAGCGAAGAAAAACATGGCTGGGTATACGCAGTTTTGTCATCATGGTGTAAATTATAGTACCTTCTTTTTTCATCAATTCATTGGAAGGAGTTTCTTCTGAAATAAAAGGAAAGTCACTGTAGGTTAATACTACTGTCGTAACTGGATAAATATTTGTGGTTCACATTAATATAGTGCCGGATAATAAATCGTGCATCCGCGACGGGAACTTATAGAAAAGGGGCTAATAATAAAATAAAAAAGAAAAAATAAGTACAGTGATTATATATAATAAAAATGTGAAATATTGAACGTATTTTCATGTGTTAGTGCCATTGTATTTTTGTGTAATTTTTGGTAAGTGAATAATAATATACGTCTCTATATATTTATTAATAATACAATTTCCTTTACAGCTTCCTAAGGTAATAATTGCAAAGTGAAATACATAGTTAATTGATAATTATTGCATTGTTGTATTTAGTGTTGTGTAGGTACAAGGTATTAACCTTTCGTTTACTAGATATTACTTGAACAAAGAGTTGTTCTTAGCATTATTAGTGACTATAGTTTCATTACGTCCAGCGACCCGTAACTTTTGGACCGTAAAAGCCTAACCATAATAACCTTAAACCGTTATCGAGCGTTCAACAGGACACGAACCCAGGACTGTTATATATGGCTAAGCTTTCACACGGACCCATGGGACACGAAATCAAAACTTATATATGGCTGTCTTTCGAACAGGAACGCAAATATAAAATTGTATGCTAGTAAAGGTGTCGGCCACCGCTGATCTAGGCATAATTAAACTTTTGCAGTGCCAATTTTATTTCTTTCCTTTGAAAATTTTCATTTATTCGTTGGCAACCATGTCGATTTCAGAAAGAGTGACAATAATGCAAGAAATGTTCAAAGGTAAGGATTATAATAAAATATGAAAAAAAAATATGAAAATGCCCAAAAGTTTACTACTTTATCTGGAAGAGAATACGCATTAGGGTTACACAAAGAAACTAATCTAGTTAGAATTAATGTCAAGAAGCCAGTAGAGAATTCACTTCTCAAAATGAATAATTCGCGTATGTCTAAAAGTGTAAGAAACATTGCTAACGAATGTTTTGAAAGAATACCATTCGAGTTTGTTAGTCAGTATCATATATTTCAAGATATAATTTCGCAACAAATGCACTGACAAACGTATCGTTTTAAAACGTGTTCTTGTAGAACCCTAGCTACTGGTTATTAAACAAGCTGAAATACAAAAATTACATGTCAAATTTGAAGAAGTTAAAGAAATATGTGAATCGCGGTTTAAATTCCCATCTATAGATAGTGTAAAGGTAACTGAAAACAAAGGTTTGGAAAAATCTAGCATATTACAGCCAGTTTTTACGCATTAACTACCTGTTGAAACCTTCGAAGTTAGGGATGAACAAAACAAGTTTAAATCAGATCTGGAAATATTGCTTCAAGTAATCGAGGATTTGTCAATAAATGTAGACGGAAAATTTGAAAAGTCTAATGCAGAGAAGCAGAAGAAAAGTCTAATGCAGAGTGAAAAGGCTAATGCAGAAGTTAAAGGTAGTTGAGGAAAATGTCATTAAATCTAAAGTGGAATTACAAAAAAGGTTACAAAAAAATGATACAAGACTAAGGTAGATTTTGTATTTACTAGTGACAAATTTACGGAAGAATTAGGAATTTACGAACTACCGTTGAAAACAAACTAGTTGTTGAAGTAGGTCATGTTGAAGAAATATGCGAAAAACAGTCGAAATGGTAAATGTAGTGTTAAAATAAATTATGTTGCTAAATAATTACAAGGCAATGAAAACTAAATACCTGTACTAAGAGTGTGGATAATTATAAGTTATTTGTTGTTACTCAAGAGGTAGAAAGTACACCCACCTCTTCAATTTTATTGAAAACTGTAAATGCAGGTAGAGCTAAAGAAAGGGCGAGTAAATTGTTGATGTGTCTCGCAAGAGTGCGGCCTTAAAGGCCACAGACTTTACGAATATATGTTTTTCAATAAAATACTCACTTATCATTATGAAACGTGTGTATTTCATGTGATATAGCTAATATGACAGAGGAAAGTATTCGTGTCGACTCTGAAACAAAGAAAAATGTTTGTATAGCCTCACCACCTGTTTGTAGCCTGCTTGTAAGTTAAAGGTCAACTAAGATAATATTTGGGAGAGGAAAAAGTAAGTACAATGGCAGTGAAATTGCATGTGCACAGAATTATCCATTAGGAAAGATTTTAGTTATTGTTCTTGCCATTGATAAAGTGACTTACATGGTACCTACTGTCAAAGAGAGGTCACATATTAAAGTTATGCATCCTGTCGAGTTTTACAATAGAATGAACAAAATACAATTGAAATATTTTGCTAATCAAAAACTAGGATATAATTTCTTAGTAGAATATGTTCAAAGATTGAAAACTGAACGTAAATTTTCCGAAAAGGCTAAAAATAATAGTAATGCTTGCAAAAAGGCTCTGAAAATTAATAAAGGTGTCATAAATATGAAAGAGAAACGAACTACGGAAGTTAAATTAACTTTAAGGACACCAACTACGGAAGTTCAACCTCAACTTCACTATTCTAAAAGTAAGTAAAAGTAATGTAAACTAAGAATTATAAGAATGCAAGAATTTTATCAAGAACCTCTTTTGCGTACCAAAAGTAAAATCTTTCTTGTTATACCGAGTAAATCGAAATTTTTAAAAGAATGCATGAGTTGTGAAAAATATGGATTATGTAATCTGTTATTTAAGAAGTCAAGTAGATTTTAACCTAAGAGGGATAATGGAGGCACTTATACTGCTTTTTCTATGAAGTGTTTTCGTGCTCAATTTCATTTAGGGAAAAACCACAATAAAAAATTAGTGAAATTTAATTATAGATCAGCTGTTTGTCATGCGCAAGTGCGTGTAGGTGGAGTGAAAGAATTCATAGCACGTAGTATGCAAGTGAAGCTAAAATACGTAACGTCATGTACATGTAATATTAAAGATCCCAGTGCAGATTTACAATCTCTCAGCAAGCTAAACCTTCACCACAGGCCTACCAAAGAAAACTTCAAATATTTGCGTGTCAAATGTAGAAAATTGTTGCAAATTAACATAGTTGTTATTTACACACAGTGTGGAAGATAATTCGTAAATTTTGCTTACAATTTTCGAAGGAAAACAAATGGAGAAATTTGTTATGAAATGCGCCCGTGTTGGTGATGGATATTTCATATGACATAATCAACCAGATTGCGTGTATATGAGAACGACTATGCAATATTTACGATTCAAGGATAAATCTTAATGCAAATAGTTTTTTTTAGTGTTCAAAATAAATACATTTCAAAATATGCTACAAAAATAGTTTGCAGTTTTTAAAAGGTAATTATTTAGTTTTTCTAAAATTATTTTATGCATTTTATGAGATACTATAACAGTTGCTGCATAGATAGAAAATAATTTAATTGTAAAAAGATCATCAATGTGTAAATATGTGACAAAGTTGCTTAGTTGTTAATGTCTGTAACAAAAACGCATGTTTCTTATTGTACTTACATCTGACATTTGAAGGAGGCTATAACTGGATTAATATTTGTGGTTCATATTAATAGTGTCAGAAAATAAATCGTGCATCCGCGACGCGAACTAATCAGAAAAAGGGGCTAATAAATAAAAAAGTAAAATAATTACAGTTATACATATATATATAATAAAAATGTGAAATAAATAAAGTATTTTCTTGTGTTAGTGTCATTGTATTTCTGTATAACTTTTGTAGTTTCACCCATAATATAAGCTTCTATATATTAAATAAATTTTTACTAATAATATAATCTCCTTTAGAGCTCCCTTAGGTAACAATTGCAAAGTGAAATACCTAGTTAACTGATAATTATTGCATTGCTGTGTTTAGCGTTGCACAGGCACAAGATATTAACTTTTTGGGTACTAGACTGAACTTGAACAATGAGGTTTTCTTAGCAATATTAGTGACTATAGTTTAATTACGTCCAGCGACCCGTATCACTCTGACCGTAAAAGCCTAACAATAATGACTATAAACCGTTATCAACCACATGCCCACAACAGGACACAAACACAGGAGTAAGCTCGCACAGGGTTCCACGGGACACGTACCAAGAACTTTTATAAGCTACGCATTTATGACAATTTTTTTCATTCACGTTATCTACGCGTATACCCACTATCGCTGATGCGTCTGCTCCCTACGGAAGTACCCTTCACTATCTTCGGCGCCCTGTGTGCTCCTGCTCTAACTTGGTTGGATAACGTTTTCTTTTTGTGGCCACCTAGCGCAAGTTGGTTCGTTTAATGCACTACTTTATATACTACACTTTCAACTGTATTTCAAACAATAATCACTACCTAGTGAACGAGGGTCACAATCTAGTATTTTGAGGGATAAAGTAAATAATATTCACTCTTTTTTTGTTATTATTTTCGTGTGGTTCAGGAATACAGAAGTAATGCTATTGTTAATATTGAACCCAGTATTATCACGCAAGTTGTTACCAAGTATTTATTTAAAAATTATTCCTGGTAGATCCCGGTTATTGCATCTATACGGAGAAGGTTACTGCAATTTATATAAACTCACGTTGGCATACTTCTTTTCCCTGAAAACAGGAAGTTTTACTTTACGGATACATAATATAAGTAGTGGCAGTAGTAGGAACAGGTTAGAGAGGGGTGTAGCCAAGGAGCTTTTTCACGTGTGCACCCACTATTAATCGGTGGTCCACGAGGAAGAGAACTTTGCGTCGTTGACACTGGCGAACTTCAAATGCACGAAGCATCCTGGATCTCGGAAGAAAAGACCGATGTTATTTCTTTAGATCCTGTTTTAACTGCATCTTCCGCAGTACTTTCTCCTTGCCAATCGCCAGTGACCTAAAATGATGGGTGCGATTCCCTTAGGGAAACTACAGTAGCTTTGAATAATTAGGATTGGTTAATTAAACAACCTTATGGGGTTAAAATATAATTACAGGTCTACTATTTTTTAATACTTTTATTTGTTGGCGAAAAACGCTACAAATATATTCACAATAATACAAGCATTTTGTAATAAAAAGTTCTACCATCAGAAACAGTTTTTTTCTATTGTAATAACCCCCAAAATAATCCAAATTGGTGAAAAAACTAAAATTAAAAAGTGTAATGCAACAAAGTTGAACAGGTTCGGCCTTGCGTTACGAAGTTTGACAAAGAGGAGAAGGGGGTAAAAATTTGTCAAAAATAGCGTTACGAAATATGTGGAGTGCCCCTAAAACAGTACATGAGATATAGCTTTTAATAAAAGTATGGTTTTGTTTTAGTGACGAATAATAAATAAATATTTTTGTCAGGAAATTTTAAAGAAATTAAGTGAAATTCAAAGAAAATCAGTCTTATGAAGATACAAGGGCTTAAACTAAAATAAATAAATATTTTTGTCAGGAAATTTTAAAGAAATTAAGTGAAATTCAAAGAAAATCAGTCTTATGAAGATACAAGGGCTTAAACTAAAATAGCTATGCAGAAAGGTATAACGTTTGGCGGTGACAGTAGTCATTGGTTAAACATAATAAAAACTACTTGGAATATAAGTTATGGAGAAAAATGGAATAATAATAATAATAATAATAATAATAATAATAATAATAATAATAATAATAATAATAATAATAATAATAGTAAGCTAAAAACCAGCTTTTTAGTTTTCCGAAAGGAAACTAAAATTTTCCGTTTTTACCAGGCTTCAAGAGCACTAACTGCAACACAATTCCTTTGGCTTTGTACATTGTAGCTGCCCTCCTCCTAGAAAACGACGGGCCCCTCCTACTTAAAACTGCTGGCAACACCTCTGGGGTTAGAACCCCCGCAGGGTTTCGTTTCGTTCTGTTCTGGACAAAAAATGAGCAAATTAAAGACTTCCCAATTTTTCTCGTACATTTTACAATCTGTGGATCCGTATTATAAAACTACACCGAAATAAGTACCTCAGACGTACATTTTATAGGTAATAAATGTAAAACTGTTTTATGCATATTTTACAAGGAGGATTCTTGATATTAAAACCAAAGTCTTCGGGTGATAATGGTTCCTATGACTGGTAGTTGTTTTTATAAACTTTACACTCAACACTCCTGCCCCTCGCTATCTTGTCTTCTCATGATACCATTCTCGGTCTGATACGCCAGTGCACCAGCTATCGATTCATGTGTGCTACAGTTGCAATAATGGCTTATGTGTACGTCACACGCACGAATTATTATTTAGATAATAATGAAATAGTTAGGCACAAGTACTTTCCGTTTACGGAAAAACGAAAAACCTCATACTTTTGGGAATTATTCATTTACTATATAGCTTTCTAAAAAGTATGTAATATACCAACTTTTAATTACTTAATGAGTCATTGAAGAGAAAAGAATAACGTACCAGTATTCAGCTGTGGTGTTTGTTTTCGTCGGTTTGTTTGTATTCACGACTAGTGATTTTCAAATGTTTGAGGTGAGTGGATTAGTACCAGGTCAAGCGTTATTGCTTAGCGGTTTTTGTGCCGAGAAAGTAAAATTTGGGCGTCATTCCGCAGTGATTTATTGGATAGAAAGCAAATTTTACGTTTGATTGTTTAGTTGCGTTTGATTCAGGTAATTTGCATGCGAATTGTAATACTTGGGATTAGTTAAGAATATAAGAAGAAGAGAAACAATACTTCTGTGTACTTACTTGTTAAATTACTTTTTTCTGGTCTTTTATTCGGTACTCCGTTTTGACCCGTGACACATCCAATTGTGAGGTCGAATGAAAAATATTTGCTTCTTCTGCTTTGTCCGTCGATTGGATCGTCCGAATAGGGTAATTGGGCTCGTATTTTCCTCTCGGCCCCTGGGTTCTTTCTTAAGGGTTCCAGTTGCCGGAGTACATCTATTAGCAGGTCCGGGTGTACACCGTTCACGTAGCCGAAAGTGGCAAGGACCATTCACTCCCGATAGTTGAGATTGCTCCTCTAGAAGGCTTTTCTGATGAATTGAGGAAATTTTCGCGCTGAACCGATCACGTCCTGTAATTCCAACCATAGGTTTGGTCTTGTAGGAGGTGCGATTGCTACTGAACAGTGTCGGCGAATGGAACTTGTAAATGGGTCTGCCTGCTTGCCTTTATTTGTCCGCTAGAGGTGTTGAAAGAAATTACACGTTCGTAAACTTGGCGACTCCACTTAACGCATTAACGATAAAATTAATGCCAATCATTATTGCATCTTTAGTGCTTCTTAGTGCAGCAACCCCTAACGTTAGTAGTTCATTAGTGTACTTGCTGCAAGTAAAAAAACTTAGGCTTGCTTCCAAATTGACGCCTGCCCCCACTTTAAGGACTAACGAAATAATTAGTGCCATTCGTTAGTGCATCATTGGTGCTTCTTAGTGCACTAACCGCTAACGTTAGTGTTTCAGTATTGCAGGTTCTAGAGCCAAAGCAATGGTCCACGCTGATCTCTCCATACTATACACTAATGAAAAAATTCGTGCCATTCCTTTGTGCATCTTTTGTGCTTTTACTAAATACTAGCTGCTTCGATAGTGCTTCACTAATAGTGTAGATATAGCCAATTATACGTCACGAAATTCCTTAAGAAATACATGGGTAAATTTTCATTGTGTGAAATTTCCGGCAAATTCAAAAGCACTAATGACCTCTTATAGTGCAATTGTTAGTGCATATTTAGTGTTTTTAGTGCACCAGCCCCTAACGTTTGTTCTTTATTAGTGTCGATGCAACAAGTGAAAAACCTTTGGTGTCAGCGTGATCTTGGTCATTTTAAGTACTGACGAAGAAATTAGTTTTTTTGTTAGTGCATCGTTAGTGCTTTTAGAAAACACTTATTGTTTCGTGAATGCTTCACTATTAGTGTAGGTATAGCGAATTTTAAGTTCTAAAACCCCCATAAGAAATACATGAGGAATTTTTTCATAGCGTCAAATTCCCTCCAAATTCAAAAGCACTAACGATCTCTTCTATTTTAATCGTTAGTGCATTGTTAATGCTTCTTAGTGAAGCACCCAAGAACGTTAGTCCTTTTTCACTGTAGATGCTACAAGTAAAAAAAAAAAAACTTTGGGGAGCCTAGTTCACGCTGCCTCCACTTCAAGCAGTAACGAAAAATCTGTGACTTCATTAGTGCGTCGTTAATGCTTCTTAGTGCGCCAACCAATGACGTTAGTGCTTCATTATTGTATTCTATAGATCCAAACCAATAATAGGGAGTAATTACCCTTTGAGCCTCACTTTAAGCACTATCGAAAGGATTAGTGCCATTTCTTAGTTCATCATTAGTGCTTCTTAAAACGCTAATAGTTTCGTTAGTGCTTCGTTATTGTTGTAGATATAGATATTTATATGTCACAAAACTCCCAAAAGAAAAAAATGCTAATTTTTCTACTGGTCAAATTCTCGCCAAGTTCAAAAGCATCTCTTCTAGTGCAATCGTTAGTTCTTCGTCAGTGGTTGCTAGTGCACCAACTTCGAACATTAGAGCTTCTCATCGTGAATGTTTTTGTAGGGAAGGGCTAGCGTGTAGTTAGCGTCCCCAAAGTTTTATTTTATAGCATCCATATTATTGAAGCACTAATGTTGGAAGTTCTGCAATAAGTCCTACTAACGAAGTAGTAATTATTACAATACACGTAGACATTAGTGCTTTTAAATTTGACCTTAATTTCACAAAATAAAAAAGGCTACGTCTCTAAAGTTTGCCCCGCATGGTTCTCAAATGCTACTAAAACCTTTAACATTTTAGTGCTTCTTTAGCGCACATTAGTGCACTAAACGCTAACCTTAATACCATTATACTTTAGAAGTTATTAATGAATAACTCGGGCAGTTCTAAGTTTAGATTTTTCAACTTTCACACAATTTTACAGTAATTGTGCCACAAATGTGGAACTAACACAAGCGGTTAGTACATTATTAGAGCTCTATGAAACAGTGCTAAGATTAGTGCTAACATAATTTAGGAGTTATAAGTGAATAACTCACACAGGACTAAATTTAAAATTATCGAATTTTAGAATAATTGTCTCGCAAAGGTAGAATAAACGTCGAATTTTTGTGCATCATTGCTACTCCAAAACGTTCTAACGGTATTGCTATTTAAGTTCTAAAGTTAGTGCTATCACAGTTTGGGAGTTACTCATGATTAACTCGTGCGGGGCTAACTTTAGATCTTTCAATTTTTTGTAGAATTTTATACTAATTGTCAAACAGAAATAAGATAAACACCAGCAGTCAGTGTATTGTTGGACCTCCATTAAACAGCAAGCACTAACGTTAGTGTCATAATTTAGGAGTTATTATTGAATTACACGGACGGTACGGAATTGAAACTTACTGAATTTTACACTATTATCTCATAAAGAATCAACAAACGCTAAAACTAAGTGCATCGTTAGTGCTACATGAAACTGAAAGCACTAACGCTAATGCTATCATAGTTTAGGAGTTATTAATGAATAACTGGGACAGAACCAATATTTAAAATTATCGAATTTTACTCCAATTGCCTCACAAACGTAGGACAAACACTGAAGATTAGTGCATCCTTAGCAGTCAAAAAATACTAGGTACTAACATTAGTACTATTTCATTTTAGGGGCTGTTAATGAATAACTCAAGCGGGGCTATTGATTTCACACTAATTTAGATTCACCTTAGAGTTTTCACTTACACAATTTTACACTAATTGTCCTACAAAACTGGGACAAGTACCAGAGTTTACTGCATTGCTAGAGCTCTATAAAACACTAAGCAAAGTCGTTGTATTTTCATGAATAATTTAGACAGGATTGAATTTAAATTTATCAAATTTTACTCTAATTGTCCCACAAAGGTGGGCAACCACCAAAGCTTAGTGCACTGTTGGTGCTCCATAAAACACTAATCACTAACATCAATGCCATCACAGTTTAGGAGTTATTAATAAATAACTCGGCAGGTAAAAATTCAGGTTTTCAACTTTTACACAATTAATGTAAAATTCAATGAGTTTTAATTGAGTTTCGTCCTAGTTATTCACTCATAACTCCTAAACTACGATATTATCGCAGGTACTTACTATGTTTCAGAGCACTAACAATCTTTAGCGAATACCCTACCTTTTGATTTACAATTATCGTAAAATTCGATAAATTTAAATTTTGCCTTGCGGGAGTTATTCTTTAATAACTCCTAAATTGTCATAGCACTAACGTTAGTGCTTAGTTTATGGAGCACTAACATCTGGTTTTGTCTCATTTCTGTCTGACAATTAGGTAAAATTGTATAAAAACGGGAAGATTTAAAGCTAGCCCCGCCCGAGTTGTTTAGCAGTAACCACGATAGCACAGCACCACTTCTCCTATACGGGACAATTATTGCAAAATTCGATAAATTTAAATCAGCCCCGAGTGAGTTTTTCACTTATAAGTCCTAAACTATGATAGAACTAATATTAGTGTTTAGTGAACGAGGCACTAAGACAAGGGAGCCGATTTTTCTATAAATTTGAGGGGCCCATTCAGATGCAGAAGGTATATATATGATGATTTTAAGGCAAATTGTATTCAAATTATTCCAAATATTGTATATTCACAAATACAACAGGAAGGCCCACATGAACTTTGGAAGGTCCCGGGCCCCCGCAGGATTGGCGCTCTTGCACTAATCATGTGAAATGTTTTGGTAGTAATTCAGATGCGTGCGAGGCTAAATTTAGACACGTGGCCTTTTCCATTTTGTAAAATTCCCGCAAAATTTAAAAGCACTAATGAACATATATAGTGTAATGGTAGCTATTACGTTAGGGAGTCTTATTGCAGAACTCCGAATATTAGTGTTCCAATTGTATGGACGCTAAAAGATGAAACTAAGGGGAAGCTAACTACACGCTAGCCCCTCCTCACAAAAGTATCCACGACAAGAACCACTAGTGTTCGGAATTGGTGCATTAGCAAACACTAACGATTGCACGAGAAGAGAAGAGATCATTATTACTTTTGAATTTGATGGTAATTTGACTCAATGAAAAATTCCGATGTATTTCTTATGAGAGTTTTATGATATAATTTGCCATATCTACACAACTGCTGAAGCACTAACGAAACTATTAGTGTTTTCAAGAAGCACGACCGATGCACTGGGTTTCATTGTTAGTGCGTTCTCGGGAGACTAACATGAATTTAGGCCTCCCAAAGTTTTTTCGTTCTAGCATTCAAACTATTGAACCATTAATATTGGGAGTTAATGCTCCAAGAAGCACTAACGAAGCACTAACGATTTTGCTACAAGAGATTTTTAGTGCTTTTGAATTTCACGGTAGTTTCAGACAATGAAGAAGTGCCCATGTATTTCTTATGGGAGCTTCGTGACATAAAATTAGCTGTTTCACTAGGTTTAGTGTTTTCTTAACGGCTAACGATTTTTGCTTCTAGCGTCCAACCTATTGAAACACTAATGTTGGATGTTGGTGCTCTATGAAGCACTTACGAAGCAATAACAATTGCACTAAAAGAGACCATTAGTGCTTTTGAATTTGGCCAAAATTTGAGCCAATTAAAAATTCCCAACGTATTTCTTACGAGTGACATGTAATTGGTCATATCTACACTAATAGTGAGGTACTAGCGAAACTTATAGTGTTTTCTAGAAGCACCAATGATGCAATAACGAATGGCATTAATTGTTTCGTTAGTGTTTGAAGTGGCGACCAGAGTGTAATTACACACTATCATGTTTTGGCTTTAGAGCCTACACTAATGAAGTACTAACGTTAGGAGTTTGTGCATTAAAAAGCAGTAACAATCCATTAACGAATGACACTACTTACTTCTTAGTGCTAGAAATGGGGGCAAATTGTTTTGGCCCCACTAATCCCTACTATTGTTTTGGCTCTAGAGCCTACACTAATAAGCACTTACGTTAGTGATTGGTGCATTAATAAGCACTAACGACGCACAAAAAACGACAGTATTTTTCGTTAGTGTTATGAGTGTATGTGGTTCGTGTCCTGCAGTTCCCTAGGAGGGGTTGGGCATTTACAACAGTCCGGGATTCGATCCTCTATGTCTTGAGCGTCTCCTTTAGACTTTAATAACAATTTGGATCTTTTGCCGAAGCCGACCATATAGCCACTGTACAACAGGGTTCAGAGTTTGGGTCAGAACATTCTGGGAAATCGACATAAAAGCTGATTCTAATTGTATTCTCAATCCCGATGCAATTTAATAATGTGAAAATTATTATATTGCATAGGCACTGGTTATTTATACTGGAAAGAAAAATAAATTAGATTATTTCTTAAAACTAGAAAATATAAATTTATACCATGATAATTATTTTGGTAAAGGATATGCAAGATTTCACTTTTCACTTTAATAAACAACACTAAAACTGCACAAACACATATTGCTTTACCTTTTTGCACTTTGATTTGAATAACTGAATATGATAGTAAAATTTAATGCTTGACCAATTATTATTATTACGTTCGCGGAAGGCGCGGGTTACCGGTTATATTTCACTACATCGTTAGTTTCCACAATGTTGCACCGTTACTTTTCACTCACTTTGATGCTGGAGGAAAACTATTTTGCTGGTTACAAGGGGATGTCACTGAGGTTGCGGGGTGAGTTTCCTTTCCTTCCATTTTGTCTTCTTTCGGATGAACTGGACGCTTTTCACTGCTCTGCTGCTCCTCCTCGTCAAGATGATTTTAAAATTAACAATCACGTGCAAATGTTTTAAGATTTCAAATTTTCTTCTTGAGGCCACATTTTTATAATTATTAACGCACCATATAATTTGCATTGGTTCACCGTTGCACCATTTACATTTTTGATGCGCTCAACACTATAGTTAACTATTATGAATGTACCATTGTTCGCGCAGTGTTATTCGTCTGCCCGTGGTCGTACCAGAAACAAACGTCAGACTGATTTAATTTTTCTTCTCGTATCCTCGCGTTTCTACGCAGTGGACAGGCTCATAATGCAGCCTGGTGATGTCAAAGTTCAAATTGCTGTGACAACCCATAGGCAGGAATTTTTGGAGACAAAGTTTGCTCTCTGTGCTGAATGTTAGCACCTTATTTGGAGAGACGAGAGGATCACCAGACGCGACGCACACACACATATATGCATATTCGTCTGTTTGCTGAGAGAAAAATTTCTACGAGTGCTTTTATACGAGGTTTATTTAAAAATTAAAATTTTCTTCATTAATATTCGATTAGCTGTGCCATATGGTTACAGTGTTTGAAGTGGGGGCTGCGTGAACTTGATTCCCAAAGGGTTCTTACTTGTAGCACCTACACTAATGAGCACTAACGTTAGAGATTGCTGTATAAAGAAGCACTTACGATTACACAAAAAGAGATCATTATCACTCTTCAATTTGGCGGGATATAATCGCAATCAGAAATTACCCATAACTACACTAATAATGCAGTATTAACGAAACTATCAGAAATTTCTAGAAGTACTAACGACGCACTAACGAATGATAATAATTCATTCGTTAGTGCTTAAAGGGGGGCTAAGTTTACGCTGCCCTCCAAATGTTTTACTTGTAGCACCTACACTAATGAACCACTAACGTTAAGTGTTCATGCACCAATGTTGTACTAATGATCGCACTAGAACAGAGCATTAGTGCTCTATAATTTGCCGGGAGTTTGACGCAATCAGAAATTACCCATGTATTTTTATGGAAGTTTCGTAACATGTAGTTAGCTATAACCTCACTAATAGTGAGCACTAACGAAACAAACCATGTGTTTCCATGAAGCACTAACTAATGCCACTAATTTCTTCGTTAGTGCTAAAAATGCGGGCCAAGTTCAAGGTAGCCCTCCTAATGTGTTTACTTGTAACACCTACACTAATCAAGAACTAAAGTTAGTGGTTGGTGCACTAAGAAGCACTAATTATGCACTAACGATTGCACTAGAAGACGTCATAAGTGCTTTTGAATTTACCGGGAATTTGACGCAATGAAAAATTACCCATGTATTTATTTAGGGAAGTTTCCTGAAATGTAATTTGCCATAATTACACTAATATTGAAAGACTAACGAAACGATTAGTATTTTCTACAAGCACTGACGATGGACTAACGAATGACACTAATTATTCCCTTACTGCTTCAAGTCGGGGCCAGCATGAAGTTGCAGCCCTAAAGGTTTTTATCCTTGGAGCATGTACGCTAATGAAGCACTAACGTTAGGTGTTAGTGCACTAAGATGTACCAAAGATTGATATTATTTTTATCGTTAATGCCTCAAGTGCGGGCCTAGTTCACAGACCTAAATTTCAACAAAACTATCGGACAAATGGTGGCACGACCAAGTACTAACGTAGGAAAAACGTTTGGCATTATAAAAATTCTACTTCAAGTAGGGAAAAAAGCAAGGCCAACTTGACGCTAATTAATTTCGTTTTAACGGCGTTATTTGATGAACACTAACGCTCAAATTTATCTCTAACCAGCACTAATATAGCATAAACGTTTGGCGTTAGAGAATTCATTCTATCTCAATTAGGGAAAAAGCGGTGCCAACTTGACGTCAAGTTGGCCCCGAAATTTACATTTTCATAACTTTTTTTTGATTGCACAAACGCTGAAATTTCGGCACTAACCAAGACTAACGTAGCACAAACGAATAGCATTATTCCTTATTTATTTTTCTCCGTCCAAAAGTGATCGGGCCAACTTGATACTAATTCTATCACCGAAAAATTTATACGGAGAAATTGAAGTTAATTGATGAACAGAGCATGATATTGATGAAAACATGTTTTTTTAGATGATGTAAAAGTTATTATAACTATTATGTAGATTATCGTCAATTAGCGTTACCTCCCGCGAACCATTACTGAATGTACGCACTATCTTTTCAGAGAATCTTCTATTGACAACTAGAAATTTATATGGGGATTGTAGTTTAAATAGAGCATGTTATTGATGAATAATTGTTTCCATTTTAGGCGTCCTGAATTTTATTATAACTGTTATGCAGATTATCGCAAGTTTGGCGTTGTCTTGACGCAAAGCATTACAGATCTCTCCACTGTCATTGCACAGTCTTCTATCGGCACCATATAATTTACATGGTACTAGCACCCTGCGTCTAGGAGACCCTCTTCCAGTTACCTTAACTTCTCCCGGGTCAGAAATATTGACTCCTTGACTATAAGCACATAGTTGTTATCCTTTTTAAATGCTTATAATAAAACATAAAATATCGTTTAAACACAGTGCCTACTTTTTATTAAGTATTACCTTTAAATCTATAATACCTGAAATATTATCGTTACAAAACATTTCAGGAGTAACTTATATTCATGTTGTTTATATTCAATCTAGAATCTTCTGTTTTTAATTCTTCTCTTTTTCTTCTTTTTGTTTCAACGGTATGTGTATAATTTCATAACATATTCTGCCCTTTGATTTATGTGCCCCTAACATCCTTCTTTCCTCAAAAAAAATGTTTATTCATACCCCATCTGTCCGGAGGTCTACGTAATCGTTGTGGTCTTCTACTTGTTTCATCTTTATCTTCTAATGTCCTTTCCTCTGACAAGTTCTTTTGAAGAAAAGCATTATCAATTCTTCTAACTACGCCAGAAGGACCTAGTCTATCCTTACTGTAACTCCTTCTGAAAAATGGCGTTGTAAAGTTTACTTTTGTCACTCTCTCATTTGGTTGAAAAATGGGTCCGTCATCCTAACTTGATGAATATGACATCTCCGAACTGAACCATTAACAAGAACGTCCATTGTATTAGAACCAGTGTATCTAATGAAATTTTCTGTAATAAATTTAGGTAAGTTTGTCTTGTAGTTTCTTACCCAAATAATTTTATCTTCCATAGCAGTACGTTCGGGTTTATCTTTACTTATACTCCAGGCTCGGAACTGTTATACCAACATTATACCAAGTAGTTGGTTTAAAAGTAAATATCAGCGAAGCAAGTGATTATTGTATAGTTTTCAAAGGAGTGTGTAACAAAGCATAGTTAATTTCCTTTAACCACTGAACCACAGCTTGTTTGCTAACTTTGTATCCATTTTGATATACCGTTTCCTTAGTAACCTTTCAAATGTCTGCACTGCTCTTTCAGCACTACCATTGCTCTCCGGTGAATAAGGTGGTGTATTTAATAACTTAATATTTCGCTTTCTACAATATTCTTGGAATTTCTGACTATTGAAAGGTGGTCCGTTATCTGTTACTATAGATTCAGGAAACCCAACTAATGCAAACAGTTCCTCCAAACATTCTAAGGTAGTTTCTGTATTTGTAGAATCTACTCTCCACACCTTAATCCAATGTGAAAACGTGTCGACAAAACTAGAAATAGAAAACCCAATAATTGGCAATGATCTATATGCATTCGAGCAAAAGGTTTACTAGATGCAGGTCAAGAAGAGTAGTTAGTCTTAGGAACATTATTAGCCACTGCCGAACAAATCTCACAATTTCTTAAGAAACAACGTAAATCATTCATCATATCAGGCCACCAAACTTCTTCAGATGCTAATTTTAGCGTAGCATATTCCCCCATATGATCTTGGTGCAATTTTTTCTCTTGGTGCATGTATTGGTCTCTTAACCTTCTACGTATTAACACTCTTCCTCTCCAAAAAACACAATCTTCCTGCCATTCTAACTGAAAACGTTTTTTAAACATGTCTTGATTCCTTGAAATCGAAACAAGAAGGCAATTTCTTTGGCCAACATCTCATCATCCACTCTTTAACTTTCAAAATCGTGGGATCCTTCCTAGATTCTTCCATTATATTCTCTTTCTCCAAAATAGTGGACGAGATTTCGCTAATAAATTCAGGTGCTACCTTTTCCTCCTCTGTCGGCACTCTCAGAGGGAATCTTGATAAAAAATCTGCTAATTTCACCGATTTACTGTATACAATGTCAAAATCATAATTTGTTAATAACAGAAACCATCTTTGTATTCTCGGAGAAGTCCCATCAGGTGCAGTTTTCCACCCGAAAATCCATTTTACAGGCTGTGAATCAGTTAAAATTTTAAAATACCTTCCGAAAAGAAATTTGTGGAATTTCCGCACCCCAAAAATTATGGCTAAAGCTTCCCTTTCAAACTGAGAATAATTTTTTTCTGCCTCCGAGAGTGTAGCTGATGCACAAGCAACTGTCCTCAGTTGACCTTCTACTTCGTTATATAATACTGCCCCCACTCCATCTGGTGAAGCATCCGTCATTAAAACAACTTTAGCACCTTCTTTAAAAGGATGTAAGATCCTAGCTTCCTTTAACAGGTCTTTTGCTAATTGGAATTCTTGTTCATGCTTACTGGACCACTCCCACCTGACACCTTTCTTCAATAAACCGTATAACGAAGGAATATTAGTAGGTAAAGAAGGTAAATGTCTATGATAGAAATTCAACATTCCCATGAACGACTGTAATTGCAGAATGTGTTTTGGAGGGGGCGTATCCAAAATTGGCTGCATTTTGTCTTTCGCAAGTAAAATACCTTGTTGTGAAATGTCATAACCTAAATACGTAATAGATTGTACAAAGAAAACACTTTTGTCTCTATTAACCTGAATACTGTACTCCTTGAATTTTTGCAAAACTTGAGTAGTTCTTTTATGACATTCTTCTAAAGTGCTTCCCCATATTAGCACATCGTCCAGATAACAAACTATTCCTTCCAAATCTTTAGTTACTATATCCATGAACTGCTGAAATATTTGAGCTGAGCAGTTCAAACCGAAAGGCAATCTGTGATGTAAATATAAGCCCCAGGGAGTATTTACAACTAAGTATTTTAGAGAGCTTTCTTGAACTTCAAGTTGTAAATAGGCCTGCTTTAAATCCAGCAATACAAAATATTTAGCTTCTGTTAACTTATTAAGTACGTCCTGTGTCTTCGGCAAAGGATAGCTTACTCTTTTCGTAACTAAATTAAGGGTCCTTTTGAAATCTAAACACAATCTTATGGAGCCGTTTTTCTTTTTAACTATAACCATAGGCGTCGCCCAATCCGCTTGCGTAATTTTCCTTAAAACTCATGCGTTACATAGTTTATCTAACTCGCTTTTTACTTGATCTTGTAACGCATAAGGTATATCATATGCTTTTCTAAAGATAGGCGTAGCCCATGGTTTAACCGGAATATTCACTTTAAAATTCTTAACAAGTATATCAATGGATCCTTTAAAAACTTCCTCAAATTGATTTAATAATTGTGCTTGCAATAAATTTACTGTTTGGCTAGCTACTGCTTCCATATGTCTCAGATCACTAGTAATATCAAACATCTCAAACCATTGTTTCCTCCACTCAGGTACTATCTCGTCAAGCCAACTTCTTCCTAAAATATGAAGGAATGTTTCTTGTTTGACTACCATTAAAGTTAAACGATCCTTGTAACTTTTGTGTTCTACCATAACACTACACTTTCCCTCAGTGTTAATAGGAGATCCGACCCTGATCCAATATTCAAACGACCCTGAAATTCTTCAATCAAAATTCCCTTTAAATAAAGGCGATTGATAACCTATAGCAGAAACAGCTGCTTCCGTATCCACCAAAAACTTAACCATTTGGTCATCACACTTTAAATAAACAAAAAGAGGTTTTCGGTACATGGCTTTGTTACTAAACAATCCTACCGACTGCGCCATTTGTTATCTTTTTTAAATGCTTATAATAAAACATAAAATATCGTTTAAACACAGTGCCCACTTTTTATTAAGTATTACCTTTAAATCTATAATACCTGAAATACTATCATTACAAAACATTTCAGGAGTAACTTATATTCATGTTGTTTATATTCAATCTAGAATCTTCCGCTTTTAATTCTTCTCTTTTTCTTCTTTTCGTTTAAACGGTATGTGTATAATTTCATAACATATTCTGCCCTTTGATTTATGCGCCCCTAACAATAGTGATGGGCCGAATCGAATTACTATTCGAATACTGTCAAAACGAATCGAATTCGAATTTAAATACTACGAATACATCAAATTATATATATATATATTGTTATGATGTTTTGTTCTGAGATTGGCGTAGCAATTGTGTACACTTTCTTTTGTGAAATCGTATTTGAGATCACTCCTCTACTCTCCACCCAGTATTACAAAGTTGGTTCGGAGTCCAACTCCCTTTCAGCCTCGGTATTGAAAACGTCTTTGGCTTACTGGTTCGAAGATGATGAGAAAGTGCACTAACAGTCTCAATAATGGGGGGAGACTCGTATTTCAGTGGTAGAGCTTATACTGGAGATCGAAACCCAGGTAACATATGAAGACTGTGAGCTGAATCTAGATAGGTGGGATAGCTTGTCTAAATTAAAGAGACCATTCCATTTTATATTTTATTTATAAGAATAAAAAAAATAAAAATGAGAATACAGATGAATTTCACAAATCGGTTACTTGGAATTACAACTTGAAAGTATTACTACATCACGAAAGAGGAGCACAACCCCTATGTTATCCAATGGGTGCTAGAAGGTTTTTATGCTAAACCGCGATTTATTGAAAATAGTGAAATTGAACTTCGTACATCGCAACTTGCATTGGCTCAAAGGGAAAAGTGTTAATTCTCGAAGAGGGAATTTGGTCTCGAGTTAAAATAACTTCATATTCGTAACTAAACATTCTCAAGGTGTTTCTAACAAATCTCCTGGTACTCATCTTAAGTCGAGGGGGGACTTAGAAAAAATATCACATACCTGATTTTATACAGAGCGGCCGTGACTAGGGAAGACACACACTCGTCGACTGTCGGCTGCAGAATCAACCGGAGCGGCGAACAAGCCTCGTTTATATAGGCGCTTCGTCCCACGCATTTCTGCCAGTTCTGACGTCGCTCGAACTCTACGTCACGAGCCTCGGCGAGCTTGGAGAACTTATTCACGCGCATGCTCAATAGTGGCTAAGACATCCAGTTTCTCTATGATTTTTCCCTATCACGCCGGGGTGGGAATTCCTATTTTACATTTATTTTTACAGTTTTTATTTCACGCATAGCTCCAAATACATAATAGATTTCATGTATTTATCGCTTGCGTGGTATTACCTAAATATTGCATCCGGGACCCGGCGCTGTGATCTGAGTAAATCAAAGCCAGGGTCATACCACTATTACATGCGTGAGGGTTGGTGTCAATGAGGCATCAGGTTGCTAATTCAATCTGAACCTCAACTGACTCCGTTCTCCCTTTCTCTCTTTTCCTTACTGGACACACAATTTGAAAAGCGCGGGCGTCTCGCCCCATAATTTGAGTCCGGCTTAGGACTTCGAGGCACAACTGTGTAACAATATATATATATATATATATATATATATATATATATATATATATATATATATATATATATATATAACAAGTCATTCAATAAGTCCGTAGGATAAGTAAGAAGGAAACAAAATTTTGACAAAACTCGTTTTCATTATTCAACATAGTTGCCTTCGAGGGTGATAAAAGGAGTATAGCGATTTTCCAACATTTTGATACCACTTTTATCGTACGATTTCTCTTTCTCGTCAAAATAGGCCCGGTTTCAGCGATGACTTCATCTTTGGACTTAAATTTCTTTCCAGCAAGCATTCTCTTGAGATCTAAAAACAGGAAAATGTCGCTGGGGGCTAAATATGGAGAATATGGTGGGTGGGTAAGCAATTCAAAGCCTAATTTTGCAATGCTTTATTTAAACTCGAAATTCACTTTGTCCATTGTTTTTGCACTAACATAAGTTGCTTCACACAAAAAGCTATAACTCACGAATCAATAGTCAGATTGCTGTCATATGTATACACGTATCGTTTGAAGGTTAGTACTTAATAAAAATCATATGGAAGAAAGTCTAGTATCGCCATCTCTGTGTCATCCTATGGACTTTTTGAATGGACTGATACATACATACATATATATATATATATATATATATATATATCGGGTGTTGCAAAATAAGTGTTACAACTCTTGAGAGGTGACTCCTGACACTAAGACAAGAAAAAAAGTTCTCTTGAACTTTCGGCTATCGGACATAGTTTCAGATCTACAACGTGCCGAAAGCGTGGGAAGTGACTTTCGGAGGCCAATAGTTCGGAAACTATCCAACGTTAAGAGGGCGGGTAAAAAATTCACTGAAGAAGTCATACCTGCTGTATTGAATTTTGCATGTTTCACAATCCTACCATGCACGCGTAAGGGATTCCCCAAAGGAACGTAGGGAGTCCAGGATAATCTGTCAAATGAAAATTGGTCTAAATGGATATGAATTGATAGGGTTTCTACCAGGTAAAAATAATTCGTTTGTGTTAAGTCGATATCTGGAACAAATACAAAATGGCGGACACCTTCATGCCCGTTGTGTGTGGTTTCATAATCGCCAGGTGCGGATGCTGGCCAACAGTGAATTCTGAGTACTAAGTGTAGCGAATTTGTACTCAAATGCTCTAGAAAGACATATGGAGTGTCGGTAGAGCACAACAGATTAAGCAGGATGATTCACATGTGTGGAAACACGTAACGAAAAATGCTCAGAAATACACTCATACTCAGTAAACGTGAGTTCAAAGCGTCGGAAATGTAAGGATTAGCGTCAAGAACATGAAAGCCAATTCACCAATAATATTCTCTCAAAGCGACGCAATATGATGTGCATGGTTGCATATCAATAAGGATGCAACAACTGAGGCCAAGTAGAAATTGTGTAAGAGGACTTACTAAGAAACTGGGTAAACTAAATGTATGTCTCTAGTGGGATCGCATGATCGATATTGAAATGTGCCCAATTTGTGTGTTGATAAATCGGCATGTAGCTAATGGACAAATGTCAACATGTTCTACTACTGCTGGGACACCGTCACACGTGGGAAAAATAGGAAAATAACTACTCGGGGCTTGAATCTGAGGCCATGGGCTCCCAGTAGAATTAGAAACTGCGACCACGCGAGCGCACTAGCCCTGAGGAAGCCTGACTTTCTCTGTACTCATTTCTTTGAGGAGTACCCACTTTGTTTGGCAAGTGCTCTTGTACAGCCTCCCGACATGCTTGTGTGTTTCATTTTGTTACTCCTACTGCACATTTGTAAACAATCAGAGCTTTTTCTTCCTATTTCTCTTGTCGTTTTATTTTCCATATGTATGGTGTTCCAGCTGTAGTGTTACATGTGCACAATTGGTTCATTTTCGTCTTTGTCTTGGCCTGTGCACTGTGTGTAAGATACGAATTCTGGAGGTATTTTCCTATATTTCGAGTACGTCATATGTCCCAGAAGACGTGGGACATGATACAAGTTTGTTAGTTTCACGCTCTATCAGAATTTGAACCATGGATGAAGAGATTTCTTTTGATATGTGTCGACTGTGGGACAATGTCCCAAACAAAGAGGGACATTGATACAATCGTGTACTAGTTACGTTCTACCAAAAAGTGCACCAGATGTAACAGCAGAATGTAGAACGTTATTTTCCTAGTTTTCGCACGTGAGACGAAGTCGCAGCAGTAGTGGGACATGTTGACATTTGTCCATTACCTACATGTCGATATCAACGCACACATTCATCACATTTCAATATCGATCATGCGATCCCACTAGTGATATTCATTTAGTTTACTCAGTTTCTTAGTAAGTCCGCTAGCACAATTTCAATTTGGACTCAGTTGTTGCATCCTTATTGCCCAAGTAGCACAGTCACGTCATAAACACGTCTTTTTTGGGGGTTCGAATTCAAAATGACGTCTTTTGAAAATTTGGAACGTCTTTATCACGTACCAAAATGGTAACAAAAATGACGTGTCAAACATGACCTAAATTGTACGTATTTATCACGTGCCAGAATGGTACAAAGAATCACGTATTGAGCATCACCAAAAATAGACGTCTTTTTAGGTGCTAAAAAGCGCGGACGTTCCCCGTACTGTAACTGCAGTTTGAACAATGCATGCTGGGAATCGTGAGCCATTTGCGGAATCGTGTTTGATGGTATTCTGTGTGAATATAAATAATGTGTTTTGTTAAAGGCACCTGTGATAAAGGTCAGCTTTAAGACAAGTAAGTATAATTCCTATCCTATTCCTATCTAGGTGCATTCTGTGTAAAATTCAGCTGATTGAGTATTGTAATTGTGAAGATTAGCTCCTCATACAGCGTTGCCTACGGTTTCTTATTACACTGTATTAAAATACCGTAGAAAGAACGAGGATACCTACATTAGGTTAACATTTGCAGACGCCAGTATCAAATATTTTAGGTAGAATACTATATAAAATATTAATAGTGAAGGTTGTAAAATGATAATGTATGTGTTTTTATTCTCAATAAACCATATATGGGAGTGAGTATGCATGGGAAAGTATGTCATTCTGTTGTGCAGTTTTACTATATAGAACCATAGATTGTAAAATGTACGAAAAAAGTGGACAAGTCTTTAATTTGCCTATTTCATGTCGAGAACAGGACCAACCAACCTCCGCGGGGCTTCTAACCCGTTCCTACTACTACTACTTATACTATGAATCCGTATAATAAAAGCTGCACGCATTGTGGTACTATTTGCCAAGGCGAAAGACTGCTAAATACAAGCAAACAACGAGATGACAGTAAGTGTATGGTTTTGGAGGCATTACTGGAACAGACGGTTCTACTAAGTTTTGATACTTTTCTTACATTTTCAGGTTAGGTTAGAGCATTGTATTTTCTACAGCAGAATATGCACTAAATGAGGAGCTCCATTACTACTTGCAGATTGACTTCACGGGGGTTAGTATAAATATAGAGTAGACGCATGGGGCAAGGTTCTAGAACACAGGTCTCCCTTCCCACTTAATTGTAACAAAGACAGAAAACAACGTGCCGTGCGGGGCTCTAACCTGCCTTCACTCGCTGACCTCGCTCAACAATACTTTGTGAATTAAATGTTGAACTTTGATACAGAAAAAAAAACAATCTAGCTGTTAACCTATATGGGAGGACTTGTGTTGTAGAACTTTCCCGACGCGTGGCATATTAAGTACAGTGCATAAAACACGAAACAACTTTTGCTAGGTGCCCAATAAAAAGCACAAATGCATTCTATTGGAATCAGTGCAGGAGCACAGCAAGGGGGCCCGAGCGGAAACGAGGGGGTGCGTTCGTAGGGAACAGGCACGTCAGCGACGGGGACTATGCGCGTAAAGAAGGATAACGGAAAAGCACACTTGCGCTTACAATGATTTCACTATCACTCAAAATGCGGCTTCACTCGAGCAGCCGGTTCTACCAAATAGAAAATTTATAGGTAAAATATTATAAGAAACATTTTTCGATGTGAACCGATTTGGATAAAACTACGTATATGGAAGTTTTCGGACATGCTGATTACGAATATCATATGTATTTTTACCTGGGTCTTATAGTTTATGTGGGATACGCTCTTTCTATGACAATTTTAACCGATTTGGATGAAACTTGGTATATGGGGTTTTGGAACATGCTGATTACGAATATTATATTTATTTTTACCTGGGTCTTATAGCTTATGTGGGATACGCCCTTTGTATGACACTTAAAACCTAATAACTCGGAAACGGATCGACATATTGAGATGGTGTTTCCACATTTAGTAATTGGTCATCAACTACTACAAGTTCCAAAAACAATGACCATCGAGGTCAAAGATCAAAAACTCGGAAGCGGATCCACATATTCGGGTGGTGTTTCCACATTTAGTAATTGGTCATCAACTACTGCAAGTTCCGAAAATAATGACCATGAGGTCAAAGGTCAAAAACTCTTAAACGGAGCAACGTATTGAGGTGTTTCCAAATCTAGTAATAGGTCATCCACTACTACAACTTCAAAAAATAATGACCATCGAGGTGAAAGATCAAATATTAAACCCGAATAACTCGTAAACGGAGCCACATATTGAGATGGTTTTTCCACATTTAGTAATTGGACATCAACTACTACAAGTTCAAAAAATAATGACCATCGAGGCCAAAGGTGAAACTCGTAAACGTAGCAACGTATTGAGGTGCTGTTTCCACATGAGCAAGAGGTCAACAACTACTACAAGTTTCAAAAATAATCGTAATCGAGGTCAAAAGTCAATCTCGTAAACGAAGTCACATATTGAGATGACGTTTCCTCATTTATTAAATTTGTGGCATCTACTCAATTTTGTAAAAAGCAGAAAAAAGTGAAGAAGGAATTGATTTGAGTGGTTTATTTACTTTTGTATTAATGAGAAAGAAATCAAAGAAACACAATTTTAACTAGCGCAGAATTTCTGTACGTTTTTGGGCTATTCAAATAAACGAAAAATTAATTTGGATAGAGTATTTATTTTTTGACTAACAAGAAAGAAAGCAAAGATATGCCATATTAAGTAGCTAAGAAGTTTATATCATCTTGTACTATTTAAACAAACGAAGCGATAAATTTAAGTGATCTATTCCATTTTGTACCAAGGAGAAATGCCCTTTTAACTAGCTCACAATTTATAAATAAGCGAAAAAGGTCCATTTTAACTATTTAAATAAACGAAGGGATACATTTAAGTGATCTATTCCATTTTGTACCAAGGAGAAATGCCATTTTTTTCTAGCTCAGAGTTTCTAGTACATGTTGTATTATTTAAACAAACGAAGAGCTAAATTTGAGAAAGCGAACATGGACAATTTTAACTAACTCAGAATTTTATATCATTTTGTAATACTCAAATAAATGAAGAAATAAATTTGGATGGAGTATTTAGCTTTGTATGAACCAGAAAAAGTGATGAATGTCCATTTTAACTAATTCAATATTTCTGTACAATTCTGTACTACCCTAATAAACGAAAGAATAAATTTGGATAATCTATTTTATTTTTGTACCAATCAGAAGAAAATCAAAAAAGGGTCATTTTAACCAGCTCAGCATTTTATACCTTTTTGTGCTATTCAAATAATAGAGGGAACAAATTTCAGTGGTCTATTTTATTTTTGTACCAATCAGAAGGGCAATTTTAACTAGATTAGCATTTTATACTTTTTTGTACCATTAAAAAACTGATGATAACTTGAGTAGTCTAAGTTTTTGTACTTATTCGAAGAAAAGCAAGGAAGAACCATTTTAAGTAGCTCAGCTTTTTATACCTTTTTTGCCATTTATATATGGGTGTCCTATTTCCTTTTGTACCAACGAGAAAAAGGCGAAGAAGAACCGTTTATAACAGGCTTAGATTTTTATACCTTTTTGTAATATTTAAACGAACGAAGGGTTAAATTTGTATTAAGCTGGAAAACGCTACACAAATAAACAAAGGAATAAATTTGTAATAACCACAAAATACGAAGAAAGACCATTTTAACTGGCTCAGCTTGATATACCATTTGAGCTACTCAAACACATTTGAGTTGCCAAATGTATTTTGTACCAACGAAAAATCTTATTTCCAGACCATGTTTTACTATTTAAACAAACAAATGGATAAATTCGATAATGCGAACATGGACCATTTGAATTTTATATCATTCAGTAATACTCAAATAAACAAAGAAATATATTTGGATGGATTATTTAGTTTTGTACCAAGCAGAAAAAAGGAAAGAATTAACACTTTGTACTAATCAAGTAAACAAAGGTATAAATTTGTACTGACAAGAAAAGCGAAGATTTTAATAAGCTCAGCATTTTATACTTTTTGTGCCATTTAAAAAATAATAAATTTATTGGGTGTCCTACTTTTTGTACCAACGAGAAAAAAGCCAGCAAGGATCATTTTTAACTGGCTTAGAATTTTATACCTTTTTGTAAAATTTGTACCAGACAAAAAGCAAGGAAATACCATTTAACTAACTAATAATTTTTGTGCTAACCAAAAAAGCGAAGAAAAACCGTTTTAAATAGCTCAGCATGTTATACATTTTCGTACTATTTAAACAAACGAAGGGATAAATTTAAGTGATCTATTCCACTTTGTACCAAGGAGAAATGCCCTTTTAACTAGGTCAGAATTTCTTGACCATGTTGTACTATTAAAATAAGCGAGAGAATAAATTTGAGTGACAAATTTAATTTTTCACCAACGAGAAATGACATTTTAACTAGCTAAAATGTCTATACCTTTTCGTACTTTTTGAACAAACAAATGAATAAATTTGTACTAACCAGAAAAAGCGAAGAACTCAAAATTTTATATCACTTTGTAATACTAAAATGGACGAATGAAGAAATTTGTGTGACCTATTCACTTTTGTGACAAGCAGAAAAAGGAAAGAACTAACATTTCTTACTAGTCAAATAGGCGAAGGAATAAAATTGGGTGGCCTATTTAGTTTTGTACCAACCACGAAAAAAGCGAAGAAGGTCAATTCTTTAAGTAGCTCAATATTTCAGTGCCACTAACTCAAACAAACGAAAGAATAAATTTGAATAGCTAAAGCAAAGAAGGTCAATTTGTAATTTTTTGTGCCATTAAAATAAACGAAGGGTTAAATTTGAGTGACTTATTCAATTTTGTACCAAGTAGAAAAAATTGAAGAATGAATAAATTTTGTTTGTAATTAAAAAAAGCAGAGAAAGTCTATTTTAAATAGTTCAGTATTTATGTACATTTTGTACTACTCAAATTCTACTTTCTGTACCAACGAGAGAAAAACAAAGAAAGACCATATTCTGCTACTCAAACAAACGAAGGAATAAACTCAGAATTTCTATACCTTTTTGTGCTATTCAAATAAAGGAAAAAACGAAGAAGGCAGTTTTTATATCCTTTCGTACTAATCAAATAAAAGGAGGAATAAATTTGTGTGACCTATTCACTTTTATAGCAAGCAGAAAAAGCCCCTTTTAGTTTTGTACCGACCACGAAAAAAAGGGAAGAAGTCCCGTTATAACAAGCTCGGTATTTTAATACCATTTTGTACTACTCTAATAAATTTGGGTGGTCTATTTCATTTTTGTAACAATCAGAAGAAAAGTAAAGATGATACATTTTAACTAGCTCAGAATTTTATTCCTTTGTGAGGGATTAAAATAAACGAATGGTTCATTTAGTTGTGGTGCTACATTTTGTATATTTTGTGCCACCCAGATCAGTTTATTTATTTCTTTTAAAGAAAATATTACGTTACTCTCACTGACAATTCAATTGCCAGAGTCCAATGTTTGTAATCTATTAAATTCTTAATATTATAATACTACAAATTGATCCATTTATAAAATAATATAGTTCACAATTCAATTCTCAACTTCCATCAAAATATTTAGCCCTAATATGCTCTTCTATTCATATACAATCAAATGCATATGCTACAGTGTCTCAGTGTTCATTTACAGAATTAAATAATTGTTTATCTTTCTCTAAAAACATTTCTACTATTTCTTTGATATAACAATCAGTCTGTAATGTATTCATATACCAGATTAAATTTTTTCTCCAAAGTATAAGTGTTCTTAATATTACAACCTTTAAAATGCTTCTTTAAATAGAGTTTATAGATTTTCTCTCTCATTTCACGTTTAGTTAAGATTGTCCACACCTTTTGTAATAATTCGTAATCATACTGCAGCAAACAGTTGTGCTCTTTTTCATTTTCATTATGTTCAGAACATGCTTCACATAATAATACTGAATAATGTGTGTACTCATTAAATAATTGTATGACACCTGTATCACTAATACTTTCACTAGTACACTCGCACTCATTAGCTTCCACTTCAAAACAGTTAATATTTGAAACACTGACATCACCAATTTCCGGGAGTATTTCATCATTATATCTATTATAGAGTCTAAAATAATACACTTCTTCTATTAATTGTGATGAATATATGATTCTCAATTTATCACGTAATTCATCTGTCAAATCGAGGTTAGACGGGTGAAATAACAGTATAGGTTCTTCGTTTTCCCGCTGAATTTCTTTTTCTCTAGGTGAAACATAAAAGAATCTCCATGCTAGTCATTTTTTCTGCTCCTCAGCCAAAACAAATCAAATAAATAATTTTTCAAGTGTGATCTATTTATATACTTACAATAAAAGCATTCTATGGATTCTCCGTTTTATATTACAATCAAATAATATGTTTCAAGGCAATACAAATAAACAATTCGTTAACATAACATCATGATGTATGTTCTATTATTTTCCAAATATAATAAAATGTATAAATGCAAAAATATATATTTGTCTTTTTGGACTTAGACGAAGAAAGAAAGTTTAAAAAAAAATTGAATCGTTGATCAATAGGAAGTACCTTAGGACCCTCACTATACTAGCAATACAAATGTTAGGTAACGCATTCGAAACGTTGCTTAAATATCTGCAGCACTCTTTATAGATGGTGCGCAACAAGTAACTTTCAAAATTTTCTTTTGCTTGGTGAGCTGATTTTTACTTTGATATGATCTCTTCTGCTGTGATCCAAAATGACCACGTATGCTGTTTCTTCTTTCTTTATTAATTGCCATGATTCGTCGTCATTCATCAGTTTTATTTAGAACGCTAATTGCTATGGAGTCTGTTCTACACAAATTATGACGCAACTCTCTTCTGTATCCAAGGGCAATTCTGGTTTGCTAAATCTCACGTTCAAATATTTTGTGAGCCTTACTTAGTGACGGGAGAGGCAATTTAAAATTTATTTAGCAATGCTACTTTAAAGTGGCCCTTTCTTTGGATGACACAAAAATATACAAAATGTAGCACCACAACTATTTTAATCCCTCACAAACGTATAACATTCTGAGCTTTTATTCTGATTGTTACAAAAATGAAATAGACCACCCAAATTTATTAGAGTAATACAAAATGGTATAATGGGCCTTCTTCCCTTTTTCCGTGGTTGGTTCAAAACTTAAAGGGGCTTTTTCTGCTTGATATAAAAGTGAATAGGTCACACAAATTTGATTAGTACGAAAGGGTATAAAATTATACTTCTCCGTTTTTCGTTTATTTGAATAGCACGAAAAGGTATAGAGAGTCTGAGCTTATTTCTATGTTTGTTTGAATAGGTGAATATGGTCTTTCTTTGTTTTTCTCTGGTTGGTACAGAAAGTAGAATTTGAGTAGTACAAAATGTACATAAATAGACCTTCTCCGCTTTTTTAATTGCAAACAAAATTTATTCATTCTTCAATTTTTTCTACTTGGTACAAAATTAAATAGGTCAGTCAAATTTAACCCTTCGTGTATTTTAATAGCACAAAAAGGTACAAATTGACCTTCTTTGCTTAAGCCACTCAAATTTATTCTTTCGTTTGTTTGAGCTAGTTAAAGAGTGGACAAAACTAAATAGGCCACCCAAATTTATTCCTGCGCTTATTTGATTAGGGCAAAATGTTAGTTCTTTCCTTTTTCTGCTTGCTACAAAACTAAATAGACCACACAAATTTATTCCTTCGTCCATTTGAGTATGGTTAGTACAAATTTATTCCTTTGTTTAAATAGTACAACATGGTCAACAAATTGGGTAGACCACTCAAATGTGTAGCACAAAATGTTATAACATGCTGAGCTAGTTAAAATGGTCTTTCTTCGCTTTTTGGTTAGCACAAAAATTATTAGTTAGTTAAATGGTATTTCCTTGCTTTTTTCGGTTTGATACAAATTTTACAAAAAAGTATAACATTCTAAGCCAGTTAAAAATGGGTTTCGTTGCTACAAAAGGAAATAGGACACCCCAATAAATGGCACAAAAATATAGAATGCTGATCCTTCTTCGCTTTTTTTGTCAATACAAATTTATTCCTTTTTCTGCTTGGTACAACACTAAATAATCCATCCAAATACATGTCTTTGTTTATTTGAGTATTACAAAATTCTGAGTTAGGTAAAATGGTCTTCTTGCTACAAAATTGAATAACGACTCAAATTTATCTCTTCGTTTGTTTAAATAGTACAACATGGTTTAGAATTTCTTCGCTTTTTCTGGTTAGCACAAAAATTATTATTAGTTAGTTAAATGGTACTTCCTTGCTTTTTTGTTCGATACAAATATTACCAAAAGGTATAAAATTCTAAGCCAGTTAAAAATGGGCCTTCTTGGCCTTTTTCTCGTTGATACAAAAGGAAATAGGACACCCCAATAAATGGCACAAAAAGTATAGAATGCTGATCCTTCTTCGCTTTTCTGGTCAGTACAAATTTATACCTTTGTTTACTTGATTAATTCTTTCCTTTTTCTGCTTGGTAAAAAACGAAATAATCCATCCAAATATATTTCTTCGTTTATTTGAGTATAACAAAATGAGTCCATGTTCGCTTTTTCTAATTTAGCCCTTCGTTTGTTTAACTAGTAAAACATGGCCTGGAAATGAGATTTCTCGTTGGTACAAAATGAAATAGGACACCCATATTTATTTATTAATTTCCTTAGTCATTGCAACAGTAGGTATGAAAAAGCTGAGCTACTTAAAATGGTTCTTCTTTGCTTTTCTTCGAATGAGTACAAAAACTTAGACTACTCAAGTTATCCTCAGTTTTTTTAATAGTACAAGAAAGTATAAAATGCTAATCTAGTTAAAATGGAACTTCTTTGCTTTTCTTCTGATTGCTACAAAAATAAAATAGACCACTGAAATTTGTCCCCTCTATTATTTGAATAGCACAAACAGGTATAAAATGACCCTTCTTTGATTTCCTTCTGACTGGTACCAAAATAAAATTTTGTTTATTTGTGTAGTACAAAATTGTAGAGAAATATTGAACTAGTTAAAATGGACTTTCTTCACTTTTTTCTGGTTCGTACAAAGCTAAATACTCCATCCAAATTTGAGTAAAATGGTCCATGTTCGCCTTTTCAAATTTAACCCTTCGTTTGTTTAAATAATACAGCATGTACTAGAAATTCTGAGCTAGATAAAAATTGCGTTTCTCATTGCTATAAAATTGAATAGACCACTCAAATATATTCCTTCGTTTATTTAAATAGTCAAAATGGACCTTCTTCGCTTTTTATAAATTGTGAGCTAGTTAAAAGGGCATTTCTCCTTGGTACAAAATGGAATAGTTCACTTAAATTTATCCCTTCGTTTGTTTAAATAGTACAAGATGATATAAAATTCTCAGCTAGTTAATATGGCATATCTTCGCTTTCTTGTTAGTCAAAAAATAAATAGTTCATTCAAATGCTTATTAGTTCATCCAAATTAATTTTTGCGTTTATTTGAATAGCTCAAAATGGTACAGAAATTCTGCGCTAGTTAAAATTGTGTTTCTATGATTTGTTTCTCATTAATACAAAAGTAAATAAGCCACTCAAATTTATTCCTTCTTCACTTTTTTCTGCTTGGTATAAAATTGAATAGATCACACAAATTTACTAAATGAGGAAACACCACCTCAATACGTGGATCCGTTTTCGAGTTTTTGACCATTGACCTCGATGGTCAGTATTTTTTAGCATGTACCTGTTAATGACCTATTACTAGATTTGGAAACAGCACCTCAATACGTTGCTCCGTTTAAGAGTTATTCGGGTTTAAATATTTGACCTTTGACCTCGATGGTCCTTATTTTTTGAAGTTGTAGTAGTTGATGACCTATTACTAGATTTGGAAACAGCACCTCAATACGTTGCTCCGTTTAAGATTTTTTAACCTTTGACCTCGATGATCATTATTTTTTGAACTTGTAGTAGTTGATGACCTATTACTAAATGTGGAAACACCATCCCAATATGTGGATCCGTTTCCGAGTTTTTTGACCTTTGACCTCGATGGTCATTATTTTTGGAACTTGTAGTAGTTGATGACCAATTACTAAATGTGGAAATACCATCTCAATATGTGGATCCGTTTCCCAGTTATTAGGTTTTAAGTGTCATATAAAGGCCATATCTCACATAAACTATAAGTTTCAGGCAAAAATAAATATAATATTCGCAATCAGCATGTTCGAAAACCCCCATATACCGAGTTTCATCCAAATCGGTTAAAATTGTCATAGAAAGGGCGTATCCCACATAAACTGTACGACCCAGGTAAATATAAATATGATATTCGTAATCAGCGTGTTTGAAAACCCCTATATACCAAGTTCATCCAAATCGATTAAAATTGTCATAGAAAGGGCGTATGCCACATACACTATAAGACCCAGGTAAAAATAGGAATGGTATTCGTAATCAGCATGTCCGAAAACTTCCATATAACTAGTTTTATCCAAATCGGTTCAAAGGGGCGTATCGAATCGGAAATGTAAATGTTTCTGCTATGTGTTCGTAGTTTCTGCTATGTTAAAATAGGGGTTGGAAAATAAGCCATACTCTTGTATTACCTCTGCTATGTTTAAATAAGGGTGGAATGAATACAGCCCTACTATGTTAAATAGTTGTGTGTTGACACCCCCTTTGCTATGTTACATCGGTATTCATTGTCTTAAAATAGGGGTTGAAAAAATGCTCATAAAAGGGAATGAATACATCTCTGCTCTGCTATGTCTTCGTAGTCTTATGTAATTTCTGCTATGGTAAAATAGAGGTTGGAAAAGTGATCATAAAAGAGAACGAGTAAACCCTTAAAAGGGAATGAATCTTATGTATTCTCTGCTCTGCTGTGTGTTCGTAGTCTCAGTGTTAATTTCTGCTATGGTAAAATAAGGGGTGGAAAAAGTGGTCATAAAAGAGAAGGAATATACCCGTAAAAATGCGCATAAAAGGGATGAATCTTATGTATTATCTGTTCTGCTATGTGTTCGTAATTTCTGCTATGTTAAAATAGGAGTTGAAACGAGTACAGCCGTTCTATGTTAAATAGTCTTATGTACTATCTGCTGTGTTCAAATAGGGGTGGAGAAAGTGATCATACGAGTCCACCTCTTAAAGATTATCTGCTCTACTATGTGTTCGTAGTCTCCATGTATTTTCTGCTATTGTAAAATAAGGGGTGGAACAAGTACGTAGTCTTATGTATTATCTGCTATGTTCAAATAGGGGTTGAAAAAATGCTCATAAAAGGGAATGAATATTATGTATTCTCTGCTATGTTTAAATAGGGGTGGAAAAAGTGATCATAAAAGAGATCGAGTACACCCTTGCTATGTTACGTAGTCCCTGCTATGTGTTATCTGGTCTTCTATGTGTTCGTAATCTTATGTGTTATCTGCTTTGTTCAAATAGGGGTGGAAATGAATCTTATGTATTATCTGCTTTGCTATGTGTTCATAGCCTCCATGTATTCTCTGCTATGGGGTTGAAAAAGTGATCATAAAAGAGAACGTACTCTTATGTGTTATCTGCTATGTTAAAATAAGGGTTGGAAATTATGCTCATAAAAGGGAACGAGTCCACCCCTACTATGTACGTAGTCTTATGTGTTATCTGCTCTTCTATGTGTTCGTAATCTTATGTGTTATCTGCTATGTTCGATTAGGGGTTGAAGAAAGTGCTCATAAAAGAGAACGAGTTCACCCCTAAAAAGTGCTCATAAAAGAGAACGAGTACACCCCCTAAAAAGTGCTCACAAAAGGGAACAAATTCACCCCTAAAATGGAGGTCGTAATATACCGTGGGTTGACGGTTCAGGGTGCTCGATTTCCTAGGGCTCCTGAGTAAGCCTAATATGTTCCAGATCGATTCATTTTCTACTACTAATATACTTTGCTATAGGGCTGTTCAAAAAAAATGTTTCGTTAATCACAACGTGGGGTCGTATATGAACCTAGCACTCAAACAACCACAGAAATTGCTGAACTAACACATTAATACAATATACACATTCAAAAGTGTGCTCTGTTCTAAAGGTAGACGAAATATCACATTTCACTCTCGAACGGCGCGGATGCAGAATGCATTTTATATGAACTGTTGTCTCAGGTGACCCCACGTTGTGATTATAGGGTTAATAAACGAACGAAAGGAGATTTAAATTTATCAAAGAAATCTAACAAACGGTTTCTCATTGTTCTCCTTTTCTCAAATTTTGTAAGATCACAATTATCAAGTATTTACCAGGGTTTAATAAACCTCAATAAGAAAAATAACTCACCTAAACCTATGTGGATTTTATCGAATTCACTTTAAGTCTCTGTGAGCTTGAAAAGTTAAAATGTGCATATTTGAAGATAATATATCGGTAGTTATAAACTTCACATTTTTTTCTTCCCAGGTGGACTAGTTGCTGGTATACACACCTTTTTTTGCACAGAATTCTGTGTTTAATTTGTGGGCGGATTAGCCTTGAAATTGATCACTCTGTGGTGGTTCAGATTTCATCTTAACCTTAACGTTAAACTTTAATAAATAAAAGCAACAATTTTCTTTTCAATGTTAGATCATTACTACAAGATTCTAGTAGTTGAATTCGTGCTTCTCTAGTGTTGAGCGTTTCTTTGTTGAAGTTGAACGTACCTTTTCAGACCGAAGCTATATGAGACTTGGACCTACAGTTTAAGGCGAAATCCGAACCACCATGATACGTTCAAATTTCAGTGCTCTTACATGGAATCGAACCTGAGAGCACACGCACCAAAGATTACGTTATCCACCAGATTAGTGGGGAACGCTGGCCAGATGTATGGGAGTTTTTCTTTCTTTCTTTTTCTTTCTTGATCACATCTTATCATTTGGCTCCAAACAGTATAATTAAATTTCACACGTCTGAAGACCAAACGGCATCCAGGAGCGATAAAGTCAAGCTGTTTTCTCATAATGTAGTACAACTGTTATGTAGTGGCAACTTACAGAAAATAATTATTTGAAAACAATAACTATTATTGATCATAACGTATGGATGTCTAATGTTTATTACATGTATATCAGTTTGTATCTTACAAATGATGTATATCGGATTTAATTCTGCCCATGCGGTTAGCGTACGCAACTTCGGCGCGAGAGGTCCAGGTTCGATTGCTGATGTGAGTTTTTATGGTTCTGATTTAATGTTAAGTTATAGGTGCTTGTATCATGTAGCCCAGTTGATGAAATGGATATTATACTCTGAACCAAAACCAAATAACACGTAGTAAAAATTATTTCTGCATTATATGTACAAAATATCTGAGTTTGCCATTCGTATTTCGTGATGCACTTTTTTTAATAGTATAAATTAGAATTTAGAGAAGGGCATCTTCATTTGGCAATGTCTAGTAATAACAAAACAAATAAGAACAATGAGAATAGGAAATAACCTAAATTAGTCTTCTCCTTTGATCTAGTAGTTACGTGGTCCCTGATTCGATTCTCTGTGAGAGAACATTATAAAATTTGAATACCTCACTGTGGTTGTGGATTCTACCTGTAAGTCCACGTCTCACAGAGCCTTGCTGCTGATTGGGCGCCAAACTTCAACAAGCTAAATCTTAAGTTACGTTTGTTGTGTATCTTATTGCTATATATTAAGCAAAATTAGAAACGATTGATATTTGAAGCTGAAAAGTGTTTTTCTGTTGCCACATTGTACGTAACCTGCTGAGACTATCTGTTGCAACTACATATTAAATATATAGAGCTTTGGTGGCACTGGTAGAGCGCTCACTACTGGCATATGTGGGGTTCCTGGCTCAATCTTACCTCCCGCCAAGTGAGGTTTGTAGTGGACAAACGCCGTGTGCATAGATTTTCTTGAGGTGATCCTGTTTCTTCCCACTCTGACATTTTTCGTTTCACTATTTCTGTCACTATCATCACTGTCTCTTAGTTTCAGAGCATAATCGTGAAACATTAAAAAGTATGGCGTCTTCCCTAGGATTGATTTCTGATGAATACGTGTTACAAGATGGTAAAATTGGGATGTTGTGCTCCTTTTGTAAGGGAATTCTCCACTTGTGATTGCCACCATGGCGCTTATGATTAAGCTCTATCTTGTTCACCTCAATTGTTACGCGACTTAGATTACATTGTGAGTAAAATGTTGCACGTGTAAATTCAATTTTCTGTGGGGTTAATAAGAATATTCGTACTAAATATTTGAAGCCAGTAGTGCTCATTGTAATTAATTTCTTTTTCGTATTATGAGTATAAACAAATCATGCCCAGCATGTTTTTGTCATTATAGTACTGGTAATGCTAATCATTACTTCGAAATTAAATATTATGTAGTCCTCTAATATTGTAGGTGGCAACATTCATTTACTATCCGGCTTTAAGCTTCTATATTCCGGGAGCCCTGTTTTTGTTCACTGGTCCCTGATACTTTCGAGAACCTTGTTATAATTTTAGATCTACTAACTTTTCCGAAGAAAAGTTATGATATACGAATATTACCGGGATGAACGGAGACCTATGTACCAGTTATTCCTATTAGTGGAAAAAGTATTTTATCGAGTATGATTCCCTTGAATGGGGCAAAAAATGTGAAACTTACTTGAAACTAAGTTAGTTCTAAATTCTGGCTGTTGTATTTGGTGAGCTTGTCAACCGTCCGATATCTTGATAACGTGACGAGAGAATAGCTGAAATTCGAAGCTTCCACTAACAAGTGTACGCTCCCTTTGGCATAATTACGTGTTTGTAACTGATGTGCTCGAATTATCTGGATATTTACGAGACGCATTTCGTATATATCAATTTGAATTGAGATTGATGTCTTTAATTATTTGCTTCGGGTACTCAGATCAACAAAGAGAATCAAAAGTAGATTAATAATCTTATAATTTGGAACAGTTAAGCAGGGCACATTTTGTGTGATATGTTAAAGTGATAACAGCGGGTTTTGGCTTGTTTCATATTCCGATATTGTAATGATATTACAAGTAACAAAAGTATTTGTAATAAGCCACTTACCGTGACGTTTTAACCACTTACCATATTTTTGTTGTCTCTTTATTTTGACAGGTGTCAAAAATGGATAGAAGCAGCGAAGAATCCTCGATGGTTAGAAGCAGCGAAGAATGCTCGATGGATAGAAGCAGCGAGGAATCCTCGATGGATAGAAGCAGCGAGGAATCCTCGATGATTAGAAGCAGCGAAGAATGCTCGATGGATAGAAGCAGCGAAGAATGCTCGATGGTTAGAAGCAGCGAAGAATGCTCGATGGATAGAAGCAGCGAAGAATGCTCGATGGATAGAAGCAGAGAAGAAGGCTCAAAGTGTAGTCAATTGCACGTTCTAATTTAGTTGCGTTGAATTGGGATTTATGGTTCCATTCAGCAGTGAGACTATATGACAAATTTGGACCTACAGCTTAAAGTGGGGGGAAATTATTTTTTTCAGTTTAACTCCCATGATTATACTATTTAAGCTAAGGCAGTTGAGTTAAGCAAGTGAACGATGACGGAGAAGTTGGTGGAATGAGATGTGGAAGGAAACAGGAGTGCCCCGAGAAAACCAACGAACACTTGTTGTCCAACAAGCTTAATGTGGGATTCGAAGCACTTGAGATCCCGCTAGGAATCGAGCCAGGGTTATCCGCTGGACCTTCATTTAAAGAAGACGTTAACAGTTTTAATTTACGTTTTTATTAAAGGTACAGTGCAAATGTAGTAGTTTTCAATATTTTTTTGTAAATTTAGAAAATATGTTAACTATGATATGTACAGTTTTTTTTAGTCTTTTTTTTTTCTGTAATTTTCTGCACAGAAATTTTAGAATTAGGACAAAGGTTATAGAACGACTAAACAAGTTTGAAAGTTATTTGTTTCACTTTCGCTTGTAAGTAAGAATAAGATTTTTAAACAGATTGGTGAGCAGAACGTCTTTTTAAACGACACTGCATAGTTTTCAGCTTTATTCTATGCCATAAGTTATTTTTGTAACATGTACATAACTATACAATCATTAAAAAAACTTTCTGTATTTATTTTGACTGATTAAAGAAGCCGAATAAGACAAAACATTAAATTTATCAGGTTGTCTAAAAAGTATTGAGCCATTGAAAGCCACAATTGAGAAGATATTTATTGTGATTTATGAAACCACATATGCATATATATATATATATATATATATATATATATATATATATATACAGTGGCGGATCCAGGATATGATCAAGGGAGGGGCTAAACCATAGTTTGCCGTTTTATCCAGTGTAAAGCAGGATTGAAGTCCATTTTATCCAGTGTAAACCTGAGCGTCAAGGGGGGGGCTATAGCCCCTTAGCCCCCCCTTGGATCCGCCCTTGTATATATAAATCCGCCTCTTTTAAAGCTAACTTGGCATCATTCAGTGTTCCGCAGAAATCAAAATAAATAATAATCTGACTGTTCCAAGTTCTGCCTATATGGAGGAGGTATTAAAACCTCACAGCCAAGTTGTCTTGATTTTGTTAATGATGTATGCACTGTCGTTGTCAGCGTTGTATACGGTACACTATTTGTTGACCAGTTGCAGCAGTTTCTTGTAAATTGTTAGATATAATTGCGTTAATTGTCAACAGTACAGTTCGAGCTTATCGTTCTACCCAGCAGCAGCAGCTCGTCATGCTTGATGTTCTAATCTCACTAAACGCACAATTCAACATTCATGTGCGATCATGTGAAATTTGCCACCATGATTGTTGGAATTTTCCCCAAAATACCTAGTCGTTTTTTCCCTTTTCTTTAGGGGTGGGGTAAAGCCCACATAAGAACAGCCACAATAAAACCACCCCCAAATATGTACTTCAAAACTATATTCAAATGAGAACCTTAGTGCGATTATAATTACTTTCTCCTATCGTGTTTCTCAGCCCGTGTCTAGTTTCGAAATCGGCTTAAAATGTGTATTTAATAAGGAGATCTCCAGAAAAGAATACTATTGAGGGAAAAAACTGTGAAAGCCATCCTTAACTTATTTTTTGTCTTCTATCAAATTTGTTGTAACTACACAATTGTGCTCTCTAAGAAAAGAAAAAGATACCATTTCCTTTCTTTTTGTAGTATACATATTAATAGAAATAAATAAAAAGTCTTTTTCCACTTGTCAGTTGACTACAAATTGAAAATGTTCTTTAAAAACAAAACTATTAAAGGTCTACCTCTTATGTTTCTAATATTAGTAAAACAACTAACAAAAGCACTAAATATATGTTAATAATACTTGCGTTACATTGCCGAAACTGTAACATAAGTGTTACTAAATATTTTGTGCTTTGATCAGTTTGATTTTATTAATGCTCTCTGATATTTCCAATTTTATAATCTAATATAAATAAGATAAAGAGTTTGCTTGTTAGTCTCTGTGTGTGACCTGGGAACCAGACGAAGTTTTTTTCCTTCTAAATTCGAACAGTGGGGGTGTGGTCTCACGAGAAGCGTTTACCGGGACATGTAAAAGTAGTAGAAAATGAGCGAGATTAGTGTTGATTTCAGTTTTCGTGGTCGCTGAAATCCACAGTGAAACTCCGATCGCATTAACTTCCAAATTCAACCCATTCAGCTGCGGGCCGGGGATCACCGGGAAGGGTACCGAGACATGTAAATATAATCCAAAATGACCGATATTAGTGTCAAATCCACAGTTTCCGGGGTCGCTGAGATGGTAATACTCCCACAGGCGTTGACTTCCAAATACAGCCCCCTTCGGCTGGGGGCCAAAGGCTATTTTTTTTCAAAATTTGAACCAGAGGCATTTACCGGGATATATTTTGTTTTTCAGTTTGTTTACATAGATACTTTGTGTGGCCCATGCGAATAATGGGTATTTCAGCTACTTAAAAATATTTTTCCAACAGTGCATTTGGATAATTACACATACAAAAGCGAAAAAAAGTTGCATTAAAAAGGAGGTCTGGAAGGATGCGACTACAAAACGATTATCGTATGTAACAAAGGTTCTGTAATCGTGAAACCTATTGTAAGGAAGCAGATGGGCAACTGATTTTCTTTTAAATATCCAACATTTCGATTCTTTCCAATAAACTACTTTTTATTTCAGAGAACGTCCATCTATGACTCCCGATACATGGGTGTTTTGAAGGAAACAAAAGAATTCTTCAGTCAGAACAGCAGGCTTATGGCTCTGAATCCTTGATATAATGAAAGGTTTTGTTAGTATTCTATATTATGTACCTAGGTAAAATTACCTATCCTTTCGTTACCCTACAATTGTCTGCTTCTTCGTTTCGAGAAATCTGTATATAAAAGCAAGTGCAAATGGTACAAAGTGTGTTCCACAAAACTCGATTGGAGCTTCACGGATTCCCTTTTTGTGAAAAGTAAATTCAATAGTTTTATATGTACCTCATGTCCAAAATTATTGTCGCATGTCTATAAATGTGTTGTTGTAGGAATATAATTTGATAACGAATTCGCGCGGTATTTCTTATACCGCTCGGTAAAGACATGTATGTGGCAAATTTCGTGTCAAAAGAGCAGTAAATAGGAACAATAAAACTTTTGATTATGCAACATTTTATTTTACTCATTCTAATTTCCGTATTTACATCTCTTTTACTATGAAATTTACCACAAATATACATTTTCCGATTATACACATAGTATCAGTATTAAAAATACCCTGCAAAATCATTATGAAATTATATTCTTACAAGAAGACACTTATAGATATGCGACAATCATTTTGGACATGAGTGTACAATAGAATATGAATGCTTAAATTTTAAGTTGGAAGTAGCACAGCTTGAAATATGCCTTTAAAATTTAGCAAAATAAAATTGTGCCAAATAAGAACAACAGATTTTTTTAAACGTTTTTCACAACCACACTGTGGAGCTTTTCCCCCCGTTTATCACTATCTTTTTCGCGCGGTGTTGTTGTGGGTTATCCACTTTTCATTACTCGTGATTAGCCGCTTCAGAAATAGCTAGTCTTTCAGTAAAATTTCGATCGAGTAAGTGTTTGAATCAGATCATGCGATACCCAAACTTTAAACTTATTTTTTTTCAGGAGGTTTTTCCAAATGGTTGGATGTTCAACACTATGCAACACACTACTCAACACTATTTATGATGGATGATAAGGTCCGTGGCGATGTCATGACTACTTACATCCCGATCTTGCTCGACTTTTGCCAAAAAAATACAATTCACTTTTGCCGGGAATGTCGCCCACTGCAAGGAGCATCTTGGCTGGCCTAATCTCCAGAACGAAGGCGACTGAACCATCTTTTGATTTGCTTTTCATAAGAGATTTTCACCCTAAGCAATTAAGTTTCTTCACGAACCTGCTCAGCATTTGAGCTTTTATCGAAGTAAAACGTTAAAATGTACCGCAGTTCTGAGGAAAATTCACTCATTTCTGCGGTGTTATACTTTACGCCTGATTATAAGAATTCCAACAGTTTTTACCCATCCATAGTTTCAAATGTTAGCTGTCAAATTGTTAGGCCTGATCCACTGCAACTCATATACCCAGAGATTTTAGGACATTATGCCATCTTTTGCGCCGGAAGCTTAATGCGTTTTAGACTACCTAATATATTACTTAAAAAATAAATAAAACTTCATTATTAATTTATAAGTTTTTGATTGATAATTGGTTGTTTAATGGGGACGTCAGGAGTGAGGATATTTGTCCCTGTCACTGTATACATTTTTCTCTTCATTGCTTCTCATATTGAAGGTATTGATTTTTTTCATAACGATTTTCTACTGATTACTATAGATTTTTAGTGTGTTATACAGTATTTTGTACACTATATATCTCAAAAATATTTAAGAAGTGTTTTTTTTTTAAAAACAACTGGTTTAAACAAAAAAAAAACAACGAAAAATGCCTTAAATCGTATGGGCTTAATGGTGACGTTTCCACATATCAAGTAATGTGCATTAGTTTTATCTCCTTTTCACCTTTTAATCAAGACGTCCCATGTTCAATTCTCGGTCGAACCACAACCCTTCTTTCAAGTGTAAACCAAGTACAGGTTCGAATGTCACTTAATCGAAAGTCTTCTTACCTCAGTATTACATTAGGATCGTAAGTCTAAACACGTAACGAAACTAAATTGTATGCCTGAATGCCTGTTTTTTTATAAAGAAGCCAAAGTTGCTTAAATGTAATGGTAGACATTGGCAAAATTTATCGACTGCCTATATAGCTTCCAAATATTAGCTGGGATTGGACTTTCAGTTTTAATTTAATTGAATGATATCTACATACTAAATTTGTAATTTAATACCTCAGTTTTAGCGTACTGCTTATGATACGTTGACCAAAAAATTTTACATGCCAAGCAATAACGGTACTTTTCATTATTAGTTTGCATTTGAAGTAATAACAGGATTTCCCAATGTCTGAGGCGGTAATTTCCCGATTTATATATAATTCTGTATAATCGTTTCAATTGTGCAACTGTGTATCTTTTTGTCCTTCTGAAATGACTCTTGAATGTACAGGTATGTAAAGATCAGTACAACGTTTTTTTTAAAATCTGGAGTCCTTCGTAAGAGTCGGGAGACTCATCGCATTTTTGACCAATTAGTCCCGGTTTCATGTCCGAATGGAGAACAATTTCTCTCGGATATAAGCCGAGAAGCGGTTTGAATTCCGCTTTAAGCTTATGTGACTTCTTCCAGCATAACCCTGTTGCTGCATAATAACACCGAGGCGAAACAAACTTATTTCTGTTCATATGTAATACAAATATATAAATTATTTAAACCAAACAAGTTTCTTTTGTTTTTTAAATAAAAACAATGGTTTTTGCCAACCCTGGTATACATATTTCTTTGTAGATTTTACAGATTTGTGTCCTTTGTAACGAGATTTATATATGTATTGCAATCTTAGTTTCAGGTGGAAATAATCAAAGATAATGTAAAGATTTTGTATCTGTAAAATTGAATAAAGGAAAGTAAGGCCAACCATAATATGTAAAAAGTAGGTTTAAAACTATATTTTTTAAAAGTGGTTTTGTTATATAATAAGTGTGTAGTGCTAATATGAAATAAAATGAACTGGGATAATTTGGTTCTTTTTTACAATCGGTCATGTCCCCTGATCATGATTTACTTCGGTACTCGAATAAAGGATCTTTATTATAATGTATGTGCTTCATTACATAACAATATTCACAGAGCTTGCGGATTGCAACAAGCAATTATAACTGTCCTACAGATTATTGCAAGATAAAACTCAATTTTTACGTGACGTTAACGTAAACCAATAGATAGGAAAGAGCAAGCATAAAAAAACAGTTTTAGGTGAGTTCTTTTTTACACATAATGGTTATGCACTAAGAGGAACGGAGGCACTGATGGTAATGGTTTAATGAGGAAATGTATGAAACAAGACAACTCCGAGAAAAACGATGTCCACCACGAAGTTCACTGAGTGCGGGTTGGGATCGAACCATTGACCCCACGCACTAGAGGTGAGTCTACCACTGAGGTACCGCATCACTCTGAGGAAGTTTTCAACACAATGCGATGATGCTTTAAAAGTGATAAAATTTACGAATTTATCAGCTAAGGTAAGATATTTTAAGTATTCTTATCTATAGGACAATTTATTCCTTGTAGACTATAGATAATACAAGTGCTTTTAGGGAATTATTGTCTAGCGATTATTTTAGTATTGGGCTGGAAATCTTTGATTCGTGGCTTCGGGGCGCTATAACGATTATTTTTTGTAAAATATAGAGATTTAAAATCAACAGTCCTGCGTGTTCGAATGGAATAGAGTGCGCCTGGAAAAGATATACCGAAAATATTATTGTAAGTAAAGTATATGTTGAAAACTGTAATTTTATCTAATGTTAAATAGCTACAACTACCTCCAAGTAGTTCTAATTTTGAAAATTTTCCCTTCACTCTGATTTCGAACGAAAGTTGTGTTAATATTAAAACATAGTGTAAATGTTTAGTGTATATAATATATATCTTCATGTATTAAAAAATTGGTGCGAAAACTGAGGTGCGAGATCGATAAAATTGAAACTGTGAATAGGTGTGGCTGGCTAGAAGGTCTTTGGCTTTACGTTTTGATAGGCTAATCAATTCCTATCCAAACCAGTCATAATTCAGTGTTCAGGGCCGTGCAGAGCCAATGTTGGAGGGATCGAAAGCATATTATTTGCTCACCGGCGTTGTAAGATGAAGGTCGGATATCATTGCCAGGCTTTTTCTTTTTTTTTAATGATTGAGTTAGCATTTAAACAACGACGCGAAAAGAAATTTCTCCAAATTCTCAGTACATAAAATTATACGTATAGTGTATACACTAAACACCTTTCTGCTCTTATTAATATAACTTTGGATTGAAATAATTGATTGAAGATAAAATCTTGAAAATCACATGGTTTCGAATTTTGAATTTTATGGGGAGGTATTTATCTGGTTCGTGGTAGCTTCTTTTTCTAATGGAAGATATAAATAACAGTTTCTAAGCAGATCACGATGTTTCTATTTAAATGTCAATGTATAACAGTTTCACAACTAAATAAACCTCTGGCTTCATCAAATATGTCATAGATACGGTGTTTGATGAAGTCAGTGATTTAGTTGGCGAAACTGTTATACATCAGTAATTTAATAAAAACATTGTGATTTGCTTAGGTACTGTTTTATTTCTATTTTGAAATATATATAAATTGCGCCGAAATTCTATATGGATACACTCCCACTATTGGTGACTAATTCACGGCTATGGATCTAATGCAAATGTTGGTGAATAGTTTAGGTGGATGGTTACACTGCTAGCAAGTAGTTACGTTTACCTGCCAGTGAGAGTAGATGTCACTACAAGCGCATCAAACGTGATACGCTTTTTTTCCACGTAGTTACGAATCTTACCGTTATTGTATGTTGATTTGTGCTCAGGATGGCGTTGAGTTCCGTATATGCAACGTAAAGGCTTACTTGCCTTCTTAGTATGTCTAATAATGAATATTATAGTAGTTCATTTGTAGAAAATAAAACTAGTTCAAAATCGTTGACATAAACACAGAACGTCCACACACAATAACAGTATTAGTAGCCTATCTTGAAATGTCATAGGCAAAACCATGATAATTAGCTTCAACTTTTAATATTTTAAAATACCATTAGGAAAATATCAATCAGTAAACTCAAAATTATAATATTTTTTAAAATATAGGCTCTAAATCTATTAAATATATAAACAATATTGTACAAATCTAAAGTATAAAATACGCCGTGCATTATATAATTTACCCTTGCACTACAAAGTTAAATGTCGATTATAGTATATTTACAGAAGACGTTAACTAGTTTAATTAACATTATTAGTTGTACAATAAATACTAAATGTTGCTTTCTTTTTCATAAAAATATTTTTAAAGGCTCTTTACAACGTATTTTCATTTAGGCTATACGTAAATCGAAACATATTTGTTCGCATGTATTGATATCATCAAGAAAATGTTTAGTACTATTCGTGCGAGCTTCAAATGAACGTTTTTCTCGCATGACGGATTTTGGTACGCACTCGCGTTTCTTCCTTGCACTATCTTGGTGTATGCCAATTATGTTCGCAGGCGTTGCTGAGTAACTTGCCACTTGTGTATTTGAATTAATTTTCGAAACAGTCTGTGTACTTTTGTGAACTTTTTGGCCATTATTTGATATCGTTATCGCAGACTATTCATATTCAAGCGTTTCGGCTGTAACTCGTTGATTATTATTGAACTTGTTTTTCTCACGTTTCTTGCATGCCTTGTAAATAATATAAATAGACGTAATAAGAAGAATAAAAAGTAACGTAGTTATACAACTAATCACTACTGTTTCGAAGTTGTTCATGATATCTGAAAAATAAATAAATCGCGTCTTAATATCTTCGCTTTGTACGCAAATACGTAAGTAAATTTACAATGCCATAAAAATGTCTTAGCAACTATTTTATCATAACATCATATAAAATTCAAGTGTATCCTGGATATTACAAGCTCTGCTCATAAATGATCAAGATGTATATAAGGATTTTTTAGAACACTTATGGTAGTCTTTGACTGCCTTGCGTAAAGTTTTGAATGTTGTATATGGATCCTAGTTCCATCAGAATAACCGGCTTCCAACAGATAAGTCTGCAATGGAATGACCCCATTAGTTAATATGTACTTGGCATTTGATATGACGTCTGTATGACGCACCTATATCAGGTTGTCTATTGAATTTTAAATATATATTTTATTAAGGTTGGTTCCAAGGCCAAACTGAGATGTGAAGGAAAGAAAAATTGTTTACAACTTTTTCACTTTTAATCTCAGAATGCAGAAGACATTGCATTTCTCCTTATTATTCATCTTCTATGTCTATTCGCTTCTTGTCTATAAAGTAAATAATTAATTGTTGCTTACATTTTGATTTTTACAATACTTAGTTCTTTAAACAAGGCATTAGAAGTCTCCTATACGTATATAAATATAAAATCTTTGAAATAGCTTAATGTATAAAACTTATTTATTTATGTTTTGAAATAATAGTAAAATGACTAACAGTTTCTGTCTTTCTGTGCTAACATAAGCCATTTATTACGCCACAAAAGTACTAATATGAGTGTTACTTTCTTTTCTCTTTTTTTGGGTAAGTAACTTGGTTCATCAAGTGACATCTGGTTATGCTGTAAGATGTGTAGCGCTGGATAATATTGAGGCGTGTTAGATATGTATGTACGTTGTACTGTAAGTAGCTAGTTTCTCGTTTAATTATAGGCTTATTCCGATTATGTCGATTCTGTTCCTAGCTAAAGGAGTATGAAAGATAGTGAAGTAACCCAATGTTAGTTCTGCATTTACTTAAGGCATACTGTTGAAAAAAAATAGACCGGGTTTAAATCGACCTGTTTTAATACTGTTATATTATACAGCCGCAGTAAACTCGGCTGTGCAAAGTCTGCCTAATGTAAATACTCCTTCACAAATAGGTATTTCATTATAGAAGGCCTGTCTAACCGTATTCGGATAATAAATAATTTCAATAATTTAAGTTATATGGTTACAAGGTTGTTAGTATATTGCGTACATATGTGACCTCTAGCAGGCATACTAATTATATACTAAAGTCATGCTTTTAGGCGGGTTTTCATCTGTCCTTTACCTCCGTGAGTTGCGAGCGATTGTGCTAAACAGCCAATGAAATCACGAATCGGAGATGGCGCGCTACACTCGCGTCAGAGTAGAAATTTGTTCAATTCTGACGGAAAAAGCGCGCGTACACTGTTGTATTCACTGACTAACATGGCGGAGGTAAGAACAACGTTTGAAGAACTGCTTGTAGAACAAGTGAGTGAAAATGAAATTTTGTACAACCTTAAGCATCCGAAATACAAGGATTCAATATTAAGGACAAAAACATGGCATCAAATTGCTGAGAATATTGGTATCGATGGTTACTTTCTATTTTACGCATGCGCATTAGCTAGCGAGTAGAAATTTGGCGCAATACACGCACGCATGTATGAAAACGAAAATAATTAACGGTGAATACGCTACATGTGATGCTTCCGTTCTAACCCGAGCATGAAAATCCGCCTTTTTCTTCACCTATCTTGTACGTCAGGCGCTTGTGCAGTTTGTATCTGAGCAATTTGCTTAGAAAGTTTATGTATTTAAAACCATGCGAATAATACCAAAAGCCTTAATATCAGTGCAATGCAATAACTGATGGTTTATGGCAAGAAATCATATGATATACGTTGCTATCCTTAAGCTTCAGAACATCTAGTTGAGATACGTATTTATCCAATTCCTAATATTTATCCAATTATTATTATTATTATCTGGCATTGATTCTTGTAATATCGTTCTCCTGTAATATCGATCTTGTATCCACAATAATAATAATAATAATAATAATAATAATAATAATAATAATAATAATAATAATAATAATAATAATAATAATAATAATAATAATAATAATAAATTTTATTGTCGTTAAGCTATACATAGCAATAGACAACGTCAAAATGTGATACAATATTGAAACGTAAGTATAAATAAATAATGATCTATAACTAAATTAATGATGAAGTGACATTACAAAATAAATTACAATAACAATATGCATTTTAAATACAACCTCACCACGAGATTACAAAATACGTTACATTTCTATTGAACAATTAAAATACTCCTGGAAAGAATAAAAGGGCGTTGCAACTAACCAATTGTAGAACTTACTTTTAAATTTATCTATATGTTCATCTTTTTGTGATGCAGGCAACTTGTTATACAGTTTATTCCAATTGTCTCATAACTATTTAATGATTTAGACAGTCGTTGATATGAGACATTTATGAATTTACTGGTTCTAGTATTATACGAGTGGATGTCTTGCCTGAGTTTTAAATTTTGGTGATTACTTGTTATATAGAGGAGTACTGTGTAAATGTATAGATTGATTATTGTCATGATTTTAAGATTGATAAACAAAGGTCTGCAATGAGCTAATTTGTCTACGTTTGAAATAATTCTGATGGTCTTTTTTCTGTATTAAAAGAATGCTATTTACATGATAATTGTTACTCCAAAATAATATACCCATGGTGGAAAGACTACAAGGTGGATGCAATGCAGTGCTACATTCTTGTCGCTCTGGCGCATGACGTCATATTGGTCGCAGACGTGGCCAACGAGAGTCAGGTGAACATTTAACAAGCGTTTGCTCTCTGGTATCTTACACGCAAACTTCTCTTGTATTTATAGTGATCTTCAACGAAGTAAAAATTTTAGTACAAACAATAATTATATGAACGTAATGTAATCAATGTTTAAGCTAAGTGAATTCAAAGGAAGATATTTACAATAGCAAAAGAAACAGCAATATCAGTTCATATTAAACAACTTTGAAGCTTGAACAACCCAATATTGCTCTTTACCAAGGTATATAAAATAACGCTCATTACATTTTCAGCTTTTAATTTCTTTTCTTTTCTTTCTTTCTTTCTTTTCTTTTTTAAACATCTGAAGTAATACACTCGAGTATGTATAGGCCTGAATAATATATAACACAGTGTGTTGTTAATGCATTTCATTATTATATATTTATGTATGCTCAAGTATATTTTCGTAACATTGATAGGTTTCGATTTACTGTTATTATTATTTTGCTTGAAAGAGAATTCTTTACTGATGACCCCATATAAATTTTGAGAATATCTCAAGGGAAAATTCATGGTTTTCGTAAACAGAGATGCACGTACGTATAATTTTCGTTATGCTTGGACAGTTTCTTTTTAAGAAGTTGCTCCCACGTAAGTTTCATCAGAATCTCAGGGGAGGTAAAAAACTTTATTGAGCAGGGACACACGTATTTAATATTTTAAACATTTTTATTTTTTATTTATAAAAAACATCTTATTTGAAATCGCTGATCGCTTATTTATAGAATTTGTATTTGAACAAGAGGATTCGTGAAATTGACAGTTTTCTGAATATTAGTGTTAAAATTTACGCCATAACAAACTGTATTATTAACCATTTGTACGAAATAGAACGTTGCATATACTATTGTGTTCTAAAAATATATAAAAATAACTATGTATATAGAAAGCACCTCAAACAAAGAAATTGCAACAACATGACTATCTCAAGCAAGAAACAAAGCACTAGGCGTAGGTGAAGACGATGTAAGGGTCTTACAGCTAGACTAAAAAACATAAAATTACATAATTTTCTTAATTTTCTTGATAAGTTTTCTCTTTTCTGTCTCGTGGACTAAAGAAGACAAAAGATAACTGTAAGTGTATGATTATATGGAATTTGGTGGAATGAGAATGCGGGAGTACCCCGAGAAACTCACGGACACGATGTTGTCCACCACATACTCACTTGACTGGGAAACGGACCAGTACCTCTTGCACCAGAGGTGAGCCTTCTGCCACTGAGCCACCGTGCTTCCTTGATTGGTTAAGAATCTACTATTTTTTTAAATTTACTGCAGTCATTCTTAATTTTGTAACTCTGGAGGGGGCCCCTAAATATGTATATATAATTATCCAAAGTTATGATTCAAATGAACAAAGATTTCAAAATTGGAGTGTAAAAATGTCCCGACAATGTCGCCCTGACATGGTAGGTGGATACTTTATCCTCTTGATCTAATACATTATTATGTATCTTTGTAACCGTTAATCGTTATTACGAACCTTCCATTCGTTAGTTAATTTGAAGTGCAAGGTCCCGTTTTAACACCGAGGCTACAGGGAATGCAGACCTCCAGAATGAAATGGGATCTACGCGTTCAATGCTCTCCATATGCGTAATTCCATATCGTGCCTCCCTTCTCGAGTTACATGCCTGCCTCTGTGGGGAAAATTTTGTCTCAATATCTTATGTAAAACGAAACGATGATAGAAATGATCACCTCTGTCGCTCTCCCCCCTCATGATTTCGAATCCAGGTCTTGCCTGAAAGTTCGTCTTTTTAAATCGTACTATTGGATTATGTATGCAGAATCAACACAAGCTACTGTAGCCCTATATACTATTATTCCATACTGTTAATACTAAAAAGAAACTACATAATGAAATCGCTTTTTATAATTTCATTTAATATTGCATTTATTTATTATTTTTATGTGAAACTTACCATATTTTAGGTTTATTTTGTCCTATTGCCTGCAAGCTAAAATCCATTTCTGGAGGCATTCCCCCTCTTTTTGAAGAAATCTAAAGTACTTTATATTAGTTCCTTTAGTTTTTCTGTAGTAATTACCACAGCCGTAAACTGCACAGTTAGGCATTCTCAATATCATTTAATAGAACAAAGTAACAAAGAATTTCCACTTGTCACTTAAAGCCGCGCCTTTTCCCGTTGTCTGTTGCAAACTAGATGACGTCACAGCCACGACAGCGCTCCAGGCGACATGCGCATGCAACCACATTGTAGTCTTTCCACAGGACTAGCTCGGGAGAGTAATGCTCCCGGAAGTAGAAACGAGAAACACAGTTCTGATTGGTTGGCGTTATCCACTTCTTGCCACGTTGCATTAAAATAACAGAAATCAAACGTTTGCTGCTGTTGGCCTTGTTGGCCGAGTGGGCTAGTGCTATATGCTGGTAATAAAAGTCTCTTTTGGCGCGAGTTCAAACCCGGTCCGAGGAAATTTTTTTTACATTTTTTTACATTTTTATAACACATTAAATTAAAATAATATGAAAATAATACTTAAAAAAGTGATTTATTTATATTTGTGCCGATAAGTAGCTGTAGTACTTATGCCCTTTTACTCCAAGTTATAGGGCTCGTTTTGTTCCCCTTGTACTTCATGATATAAATTTTGTGACTAACTTAAAACAACTGGCTAGGATAGCGCGTAAAACAGCTGGCTAGAGTAGCGCGCGGAAAAACGTACTTCCGTGAGTATTACTCTCCCGAGCGGGTCGTCTTTCCACCATGAATATACCATAGAAAATTATACTCTGAAAAAAAGCAAAGTAAGCCGATCTGACAGTTAGGAACATGATTTTTTTAGTTGTTTTAGCAGATATATTACTCTTGAGAGTCTTCCAGAAATATAATTAATTTGCTGTTCCCAAGATATGTTGTTGTCAATATATATACCTAGGAACTTCACACATGTTGAGTTATTCTCAGCAGGCACTTCTTTTAGACTAAAAGTTATATGTTGAGTTTTATTTTCGTTAAATAAAAAAACCATTGGCCTTAAACCTAATCACAACCTGATCCCATGTATTTTCAGTTAAATAATTAAGTCTACTAAGATCAGGACTAGTATTTAGGAAGGCCGTATCGTCAGCATATAGTATATAGTAAGCAGATAAAAAGTAAGGTAGATCATTTATCATTAATAAAAATAGAAGTGGCCCAAGTACTGAACTTTGGGGGTACTCCGTATTTAACTGGTGCAATACCGGATTTATTGATATTTACGAAAACAATTTGTTTACGGTTTTCTAAGTAAGACTTGAATAATCTAAAACTTAAACCCTTGATACCGTAGTACTCTAATATTTTAAGGAGAATTGCGTGTTCAACACAATCAAAGGCTTTGGTTAAATCACAAAATGTTGCCTGAACAAAATCCTTGTTTTCAAAGCCTGTAATAACGTTCTTTACCAACGAATCAATCGCTCCAACAGTAGATCTACCCTTTACAAAACCAAACTCTGAATCACTAATTACGTTATACTTATCAAGATAATCACATAACTGCATATGTATCACAGTTTCAAGAATTTGTGAGAAGACTGGTACCAGAGTATTTGGTCGATAACTGGATGGACAACTCTCGGGTCCCTTTTTATATACAGGCACAACTCGTGATAATTTTAAAACTTCGAGGAAGATTCCCTGTGTTAGACATTGGTTAATGCAATGGATAAGCGACAGAACAATACAATCAATAACTTTTTAATTAGATTACTCGACAATCCATAAATATCAACACTGTTTGAACACTTAAAGTTATTTACAATGTTGAGAACTACTTGGGGAGATATATTTCTGAATACAAAACTATCGTGTATAGGATTTACAGATTGTTCCATTAGATTGAATGCTGTTACATCAGGTTTGTCAATATTACTGTGTACTTCATCTACAGAGTTCAAAAAATAATTACTAAAATCTTCTGGATTGGGGTAAAGACAGTCCCGATTACTATTAACTATAGAATTAATTACATTCCAAGCTTGTTTACACTTATTAACAGACGATTCGATTTTTGCCGAAGTATACTGCTTTCTCGCTTCATTAACAGCTTGCTTATATGTATTCCTAGCTTTCAGATAGAATGACCTAGTTACATCATTTTTCTCTCTCTTAACTGTAACATCACCTCACACTACATTGAGAAAACTTGAGGGGTATATCACGTGGGATTATTTTCTTTATGTGGCCTTTTAAGTAGGCTCCGATTAATTTTACAATATATTTGTGGGATGAATATATCAAAGTTATAGAGAAACAAATTCAAGATGCGTTCAAACAGTGCAATAGTCATTGTAATTCGACAGCAATTGAAACCAATTCATGGTGCAGAGTGACCTCTTAAACTCAGATATTTTACCCTCAGTGATTGGCCTAGAGACAACTATTTTACATTCTGTGGACAAGATATCAACCTTCTTACTTAATAGCTTTATCCAATTTTATCCATACACAATTATGATCAGAAAAAGGAAATATTGATACATCACAATGAATTTGACATAAATTAAAATTTATAAATATGTTATCAAGACAAGCTAGACCTCTTGTTAGCTTCATATTTGTAATACTATAATTAAATAAACTTAACAATTTTTTAAATTCATCTACACTGTTCTTTGTTGTTGTTACGTCAAAATCAGAGTTTAGATCACTACCTATGACTATCTTAAAATTTCTAAAACTTGGCCTACTCAATAGGTTTAACAGTTCCTCGATCCTATCTAGAAAGACTATTGAATTACCGTTTGGGGATCTGTATAGTGATACGAAAACCAACTTAAGACAATTAATAACAATACCTGGGGCTTCGAAATCGATTTCAGTACATAGAAAGTCAAGGTCTAATTTCTTACGCTTAAATGATAGCTTGTCTCTTACAGAAATAGCTACCCCACCGTGAGCACGGTGATTCCTACAGAAACTATTAACAAGTACATAGTCATCTAATTTATTAAACACAATTTCATGCTCTTTGCACCAATGTTCACTTAATCCTACGACATCTAAATTATTTCCATTCCCAAAGTCATTTAAAACTACGTGTTTATTATTGATCCCTTGAACATTTAAGTACCACACTTTAAAATCAACAGCGTGGCTTTGTTTTACATTATCATCTTGTGCTATAACCTCTTGTAGATTTTTGGCTAAGTCAGCATCATTAAACTCTTTTGATCTAAAAAAATAGCATGAGGTAGAGGTATGTAATAGTGAATTGTCTGTGAGTGTAATAGTGAATAATCTGTGAAGAATGTGAAAGAGTTAAATAGTGAGTAATCTGTGGAGAATGTGGTATAGCAAATAGTCTGTGAAGAGTGTGACACTACTGTCAATAGTCTGTGATGAGCATGAGGATGGCCGGCTTTGGCATGGGTCAAAGAGTTCGTGGGAGCAAGAATGAAGTTGGAGTATGCAAGTGGGCTAGTTAGAAGTACTGTGAAGAATATTATTTAGTAGCATGGTGATAAAAATTAGTAAAGTACTTTTGAAGTTTGTGTGCATGTACCCGTGTCCTTAAATAAAGAGTATCTTAGTTTGGAAGTAGTTATTTTAATAGTAAAAGTAATAGCAGTATAGCTTGTATAAGTTTCAGCAGTATAGCAATTCTGTATTTGGATGCATGAAGTGTTATTGTAACATCCGACAGAAATTCTTTGCTCCTTAAAAAAATTAAAGATTGAATGATTTTAGTAAAGAATTAAATTAAAATTGAAAAAAAAACCGGGGGAAGAGTGTAATAGTGAATAGTCTGTGAGTGTAATAGTGAATATTCTGTGAAGAATGTGGAAGAGTTAAATAGTGAGTAATCTGTGGAGAATGTGGTATAGCAAATAGTCTGTGAAGAGTGTGACACTACTGTCAATAGTCTGTGATGAGCATGAGGATGGCCGGCTTTGGCATGGGTCAAAGAGTTCGTGGGAGCAAGAATGAAGTTGGAGTATGCAAGTGGGCTAGTTAGAAGTACTGTGAAGAATATTATTTAGTAGCATGGTGATAAAAATTAGTAAAGTACTTTTGAAGTTTGTGTGCATGTACCCGTGTCCTTAAATAAAGAGTACCTTAGTTTGGAAGTAGTTATTTTAATAGTAAAAGTAATAGCAGTATAGCTTGTATAAGTTTCAGCAGTATAGCAGGTATTGCATCACCTGAAGTTGTAGACTGTGAGATTATGAGCTGAACAAATTTATTACACATAAGGTGCTTCCCATTGCTGTTTAAATGTAGCCCATGTCTTGTGAAATGTGACCTATCTAGCAACTGCAAATCGACGTACTTTACATTTGGGAAAAACTTACATACCTTTGCTATTTTACGATTGGTACAACGTTCATGTTCATGTAGTATTATATTTACACATACACATGATTTTACGTTCATGTAGTAGTATATTTACACATGAACTGTCTGCCAGATCATGTGTATGGAATTCCCACTACAAACACATAGTCTTTGTTAACGTACGCAGCACCTCGTACAAGTTTCGCACTGCCTCCTCACCCTCATTCCTTGTCACATCATTTCCTTCCGCAATCACATTTTATGTCTTTAATGGTCATGTTTTTGGATAGCAATACATAATCTTTCAACACTTCGCTGGTTCCGGCCCCAGGCTTTGTAATGCAGCTCACATCATAACTTGACTGTAGTTTTCCTTGTAGTAGGTTAGCTATATTTCTAGCATGACTATCTCCAAGAATAAAAACGCGTCGTTTGTTACTTAATTGCAATTTGCTAGGAGTACTTTTTTTTACCTTGGAGTTTCGTTTCACTTCTTGGGCGACGTTCTTTTGTTTCTTTTCACTTTTCTTCCCTATGTGCAAACGATGATGCTTTTCAGATGAAAATTTCCCTTGCACACAGACTGTTGTTTTTCTTGAGTGTGCAAGGGCATAGTTCTTCCTTGCACTTGAATTTTCTACTACTTCAATATATGGAACATCAAACTTACTGTTCACTGGTACAGAACATAACGCTGTAGATAGATCTCCTTCCTCCAGCGTATTACCTTTTTCAAATACCATGTTTTCAGCTCCCCTTTTGTTATCTCATACCTGTGTCTTATCGTGCGCAGCAGTATCCTGTACTACAGAGTCAATTTGTATACTTACTTCGTTAAGTTTCTTTTTTAACTCCGTGTTTTCAACTTTCAGAGATTCCACACCACATTTTAAAGGACATAGTTCTTCATATAATAAACTTAGTATTTCAGGTGTGTTAATTTGCATTCAACGTTTTCCAATACACATTGATTGTCACTTGTCACTGTTGAACTGGAATTTAGCATTTTTCTTGATGTTGTTCTTGTGATAATTGTATTTTTGTTTCTAATTTTAATTTCACATGCTTCCCATACCTTTTGAGCACTATTTGTTTCAGTTTTGTCACAAATGTCAAACTTAATTTTATTCTTTACACGGGGAGCCTCAAAACTCTTACCTACCAGTGTAAATGTTGGTGTCCCTCTTATGGCCAACTATTCAAATTTTCAAGGTTATTGACATATTTTATCTTTTTGATTCGGCTTTATTATTGAATGAGTACAGGATTTATTAACTTTTCATAAGACAGGTGTATTTGTGTACCAATCATAAATTTTGGGAGTGGTACATTTCTTATTGTTAATTAATAATTGGTAATTGTTCTTAGAATTGGGTGGTATCTTTCTCTGGATACATCATTGTCAAATACGAGTTTGGTCATGTGATCTGTTATTGACTTATGATGAGATTAGGTTTCCAGGACTTTGGTACATTTAAACTTTGTTGGATAATTTGAGAATTTTCAAAATGAAATTATGTCATTGGTTTTGATTATTCCCGACAAACATAAACGTAATCAACACGATGTACCATGTGATTGACCTTGGTGAGGTAGTGTACAGGGATTTATTTCCTTTTCAAAATTCGTGGAAGTTATCAAATAACACGTTTCTAGACAACAGTTGGTTCTGCTAAGATAAACAATTGACCTAATTGAGACCTAACTACAACAGGTAATTATAAGATTAATTCTGACTTAGGTGTATCGAGAGAGGTACGTAGGACCATTCTTTGAATTTGGGAATTGTGATAAACATAATTTTAGTATGAGGCGCGAAATATGAAACAATACTTTGAACTTTAGTTAAGCTCATAGTCGAAGATCATTGGTGGTGGTTAATTTTACCTTGAGTTTTCAGATATCTGATAGGTAACCTTATTGTATCTTATGACTCATAGACGAAGGGTAATACATGCTACAACACTTTGAAATTTAATCACAATGTGATTTAATCTGACCCTGGCAAAGTTATTGTTGATGCAATTTGATTGGCTGAGCACTATTACAACGGTATGTTGTATGTGTTGTACTGTTGTACTATTATTTATCTGTACAGGTCTTAGAAAGACGATCAGAGGTGCGACAAAGGAGCATTTTTTGTAAAAGAAAAAGAAAAAGGAAATTGTAAAGATCATTATTGCTCCTTAGTTACAGTAAATGAAAAATAAATAAGAGAAGTTGTAGTGTGAAAGATTACGAAGTTCTCAGAAGAATTGATGTTCAAGAAATAGAAATATTAAACGAAGGTCCAAATAAATAATATTTACGTTTCAATGTTCTGTTATAGATATTGTGGCTCAAGAGATATTTATTAAGAACAAGCAGTTTCATAATTAAATGGTGCCTTCATACCGGGAGTTAGTGTATCGTTCCGAAGTAGAGTAACAACGAACACAATTGAGCCCAATATTTATGTTACTATACTAAGAAGTGGTAAACGAATAAACCGAGGTATGTCGGAAACTGAAGGTATCCAAGACAGACATATGCAAAGTGGTAGTCCTGCTCCTGAAACCGTGACAGATCTTTTAAAGCAGATATCATGCCGAATGAACCAACTTCAACAGAATCAACAGGAGTTCCAGCAGAAAATGGTTACTCAACCATAATTTGAGGAATTTCAGAATGTAACCCATCAACAATTTGAGGATTCCTTAAAGCAATTGCAACTTAAAATTGAGGAACGACTGGAAGATAAAATGGACCAATTACAATGCAAAATAGAAGGTCAATTGGAGGAACAAATTTCTACGAGATTTAAGCAGTATGACCAAAAGATGGAACGAGTATCCCAAAATTATACTGAGATGCAGGATGTGGTTAAAGTAATGGAATCGGTAATTAACGAACACACCCTTCACATCCGAGAACTTCGAGAGGATATGAATTGTTTCCAAGAGTGGTACCATGCTACTAAGGAAGAGCACGACGGTGGACATAGACATCAGTCCCACAGTGGACATAGAAATCAGGCTGCGTATAATGGATTAGAACCAGTAATCCCTCATGATGGTGGACATAGAAATCAGGCTGCGTATAATGGATTAGAACCAGTAATCCCTCGTGATGGTGGGTATCGAAATCAGTCTCCTTTTAAGGAACCAGAACCAGTAACATCTCATCAAGTTTTGGAGGATAGTGAGTCTTCGGGATATAGTGAAGGAAGTGCCGAAGTTGGAAGAAGAAAGAAATATTCATCCTGTAGGAATTCAAAATATTACGGTAAATATTTTAAATCCCATAATAATGACAAACCTTTGCGATTTAGCGAGGTAAAATCATTGACCAAATTTAGTGGTGGACCTGATGATATTCCTGCACGGGTATTTATCGAGAAGTTTGAGGACGAATGTGAGTTAATAGGAATAAAAGAATCAAAATTCTTGAAGATACTTCCGCACGTGCTACAGCCTCCATGTTTAACGTGGTTAAAAGCAATCCGAGAAAATCTTCATGCTTATTCAGATTTTAAAGCTGCCCTATTATCCAATTATGAAAACGACTTTATGCTTGCCAACAGAGATGCTTTATTACGTACCAAAGTTTTCGATCCTCGAAGCCACAAGAATGTCACGGAATTTGTAGTATCGACATATAATGAATTAAAAGCACTGAATCCTAATCATCCTGAATCGCGTATAATTGCTTCTATTCGCATCCTATTGCCGTTCCGATTGCAACAAATGTTAATGTCTGCACAATGTGTCAATTTTAGTCATATGGTCATGCTAGTGCAGAACTTTGAGGGTCAATATTTAATGCAGAAGAACAATAAAAATCCCAATAGAGGTCAGGGTAATGTTAGCCGCAACCCTATTAATTATGCTCATGTTCGCAATCTAAGTGTACAGAATGGAAATAGCTCCCACAAACAAGGAAATGGCAATCGTCGTTTTAATGAACGAGCGTGTAATCTAAATAGTACCGGTAATTCAACGCAACCTAATGGTAGAAATAGTAATAGGAATTTCAGAAATAATCACAGAAATTATAATCGAAGTAACAACAATTACCGTAATTTTGCACAAAATCGGTTTGCAAATGGCAGGAATTTCGTAAATAGGAATCAAAATATGGTAACTTCCTGTGAAAGACAAAGAAGTACTATAGATTGTGCTATCCAATGCTGCTTAAATGTGCCCTTTGAACGAATAACTTGAACCATTAAAAAAGGCGTCCGAAAGATTTGTATTAGATCAACCTTTGCTTACGTCTATGGTTAATGTGTTCTTTATTCAATTTATTATTAAAATGTACGTTAAAAATATATGTAATTTGTGAAATATTACGAAATGTCGATGAAATAAAGTTATGGCAGCCTACCGAAAATACTAGAAAGAAATGGATGGACTTAGTCAAAAATGTAGTCCCTCCTGAGATCATAAGTAAAGTTAATATAAATAATGTATAAAAGAGGGAACTTAATCTCAAATGAGATAAACACAGTATTTTATAGTTATATAATTTAGTTATTGTATTTTTCCTCATGTTATTTTAACTTAACTATTTTTCTAGTAAAACAATTATTTTCTTCAATGTTAATGTATGCTATATTGTTTTATTGCGTTCACAACACTATAATTACTCCATAATCACTTTATGTGATCTATATGTATATTCACGTAGAATGTTTATTCCGTTTTTACATCCTAATGATGTTAAAGGAATTAAAAGAAAAAAAATGGATCAATTTTAATAGAGAACATATTTATATTTAACTCTTTGTAATTATGCTCAATTCCATGAGCTAAACTATATACATTATAGTAAATATATCCCAATGAATCTAAAAATAAATGTGGACCGTATTATTATAGTTATTTTTCTGTTCATATACCTTGTTATTTATATTATAATGTGAGGCCAAAGAATATGCTTAACTATGCGATTAATATATGATATTGATATAAAATGTAATCTTATATATATACACAAGGGTTGTTCAAAATGTGTATTCTTGTACTGTCCAGGATTCTTTTCATTTATTGTTAATAAATAAATGAAATCCATGTTCGTGACGCCAGATACAACGGTATGTTGTATGTGTTGTACTGTTGTACTATTATTTATCTGTACAGGTCTTAGAAAGACGATCAGAGGTGCGACAACGGAGCATTTTCTGTAAAAGAAAAAGAAAAAGGAAATTGTAAAGGTCATTATTGCTCCTTAGTTACAGTTAATGAAAAATAAATAAGAGAAGTTGTAGTGAGAAATATTACGAAGTTCTCAGAAGAATTGATGTTCAAGAAATTAATGGTTTGTAATAGGAATATTAAACGAAGGTATAAATAAATAATATTTACGTTTCAATGTTCTGTTATAGATATTGTGGCTCAAGAGATATTTATTAAGAACCAGCAGTTTCACTATCTTTCATGCAATCTGATCGGTTGATCACTATCTTTCGTGCAATCTGATTGGCTGATGATTTTCAAATTTTCGCTTGATTCAGTTTTAAGTTCTGTTTAACATTTAAAAATCTAAGATTAAACACTTTTGTTCAACATTTTGTACTCTGATAAATATGATCAAAACCGTTTATTTGTTAATCGAATACTTAAAAACCGGATGTTTGACTGTTAACCGTGAAACGTGAAATTATTTTAGTTGAATTTTTTGGTTTGAAAATTTTTTCGCTTCAAACTTTGTTCGGAATTTTTGTTTGAAATTTTTATTGAATTTTTATTTTCAAAACTTTGTTCAAGTTTTTGACTTTAATCAAATTATTTGAAAATTTTGTTTGAAATTTTTGTTTGAAAATTTTTTGTTTGAAATTTTTTGAAATTATTTTCAAAATTTTTGAACTTTTTTGTTTCAAAATTTTGTTCGAAATTTATTCCTTTGAAACTTGTGTATAATATTTTGTTTTAACTTTTTGGTTTCAAAACTGAAAATTTTTTGTTTGAAATTTTAGTTTGGATTTTATTTTAATTTTTTCGTTTGAAAATTTTTTGTTTCGAAATGGTTTTTTGAAAATTTTGGTTTGAAGTTTTTAAGTTTGTGCACTCATTGGTAGGGAACCGTTTCGTAACTGTTTAGAACAAAAACCTTTAGCAACATTGTTTATCGTTATGCAATAGTACACGTCAGAACATGGTAAAGCAACGTCATCAGTTGTGCACCATTATTCGAGATAGTATTCATGATAACGTCATCATGACTATTTGTCTGCAGTTTTTAAACTCACGTGATGTGATGACATCATTTACCAAGATTACCGATTTACAACAGAATGTACCTTATAGAATCTTAGCTAGCCAAATGATTCCTACAAAGTTTGGACAAAGAATCGTAGTGAGGCTTGAAAATGATAAGGATATTATTTTACTGGCAAGTTATTTACCAATGGAGTCATCAAAACAAGAAGAACTATTACGTTTCTTAACATTGGATCTGTATCTTTATGCTATAAAAGACTCGTTAGACAGAGTGATCAATTTGAATTTAGTACACAGCCGGATCTGTGAATTTGGTTTCGTGAGCAAATGTGATGAAATCATGAACTCAAACGTCAGCACATTCCTTTCCAACGACGTCAGCCGTAGCTGTATGAAATCAGCAAATACCATGTGAGCCCATAACATCATTCGATCATGTGCGTTTCAGCAGGAAAGATGTGTACTTCTAACGATAAAGAATTCCTCTTCGCAAGCTATTATCCGATAAATATATTTAAAACAAAACATGTTATAGTTGGTATCTGCGCTACAACGTTTGAACTTGTGATTCGAGTAAGCAAAGCACAACAATTTGGTGTACAACAAATTTGAAGAATGATAATATTATGTTCACGAATCGACTAAGTGAATGATTATTTTCATGATGAGCTAAAGTGACCATAGTCAAATCATTAAGCTCAAATCAAGAAGTGGTGCTGTGTACGGTCCTCGAGAAGAAGGTGGTGCTATTACGTAAGAAGAGTACATTGCATCAAGCCCGCAACATGGCGTATCTAACGCAAGTGGAATGGACCAAATTCATCAATGAATTCCAGCGTGTTAAACATCAATGGAAAGTGTTCAACAAAACAAGTATATTCCTGAAAAAGTACAATTTTGAGAAACGTGTGATGCATATTTTACAACATGTGTCTAGATGTTGTGATGGTTCTCAACATCGTTCGTGTGTGCATATCTATATTCATAAATAGTTTATTTGTGATCAAATGGACATTGAGTATCCACCAATTCATATTGCAATAGACCTTAACCCCTTCAGTGTGGGTGGCGAGATAACTCGTTTCTTCAAAACGCACCTGCTGTGCGGGTGGCGTATATATACGCTTTCATTTTGCTTTGGCTATTTTGTATTGCGTATGGCGAATATACTTGCCCATAGTATGATTAATGTTATTTCTGACAATATTTATCGAGTTTGCGCTCACATAGGAACCCCAAGAGGCAACACAGAAAAATTGGGCTTAATCTGTTGAGGCATTCCCAAATTTTGTGTAACCTAACAATATGATGATGATTATGATGATAATAATCATAAATACGACAATGACAAGTTATACTAGCTAATTAGAAGCAAGAAAGATCATAATGCAGAAAATTTCATTGTGATTGCTTGAGAGGTTCAAAAGTTATTAAAAGATAACAAATTCCAAAGTTCTAAAAAAACTACACTTTTACAGCGGTTCGCATCTGAAAATTACGTACTGAAGGGGTTGAAATACATAATTTGGAATTAAAGTTATACGCTAAAGACAAACATGTGCAAAAATTTCAAAATACATTGTATCGACAATATCCAGATCCATTATCTGATATGGATGTATGTAATGAATCAGTGCAGTGTAATAAAATGATCCATTTCAATGATTTGTGTTTTTCACTTCAAGTACAACCCCATGAACTGCCTGTACTATTGCATCATGATAAACAATGTTGCCAGAGGATATTGTTCTAAACTGCTACGAAACGGTTCTCTACCAATAAGTGCATAGACTTAAAAATTTGAAACCAAATTTTCAAACAAAAACTTTCAAACGAAAAAATTTCAATCCGAAATTTTCCAAACTAAAATTTCAAACAAAAAATTCAAATTTTTAAACTGAAAATTGGGAAACGAATAAATTTCAAACAAAAAATGTTTCAAAAAAATTTTGTAAGTAAAAAGGTTGCAACAAAAAAAAAATTCCAAACAAAATTTTCAAAAAAAATAAACAAAATTTTGAAACAAAAAATTAGCAAACAAAAATTTAAAACAGAAAATTTCAAACAAAATATTGTAACAAAATTTTGAAAAAACTTCAAAAACTTGAAACTAAATTTTGAAACAAAAATTTAAAACAAACATTGCAAACAAAAAATTTTGAAAAAACTTTCAGACGAAAAAATTTTTAAACCAAAAATTTCAACTAAGATAAGTTCACGTTTCACGGTTAACCGTCGAACATCCGGTTTGAAGTATTCGATGAACAAATAAACGGTTTTGATCATATTCATTAGTGAGTGCAGAATGTTGAACATAAGTTTTCAAACCAAGATTTTTAAATGTTAAACAAAACTTAAAACTGATTCAAGCGAAGAATTGAAAATCATCAGCCAATCAGATTGCACGAAAGATAGTGATCAACCAATCAGATTGCATGAAAGATAGTGATTATCAAATCTAATTGAATCAATAATAACTTTGCCAGGGGGCAAAGTCACCTTGGAATTAAATTTCAAAGTGTTGTAGCATGTATTACCCTTCGTCTATGAGTCATCAGATACAATAAGGTTACCTATCAGATATCTGGAAACTCAAGGTAAAATTAAGCACCACCAATGATCTTCGACTATGAGCTTAACTAAAGTTCAAAGTATTGTTTCAAATTTCGCGCCTCATACTAAAATTTTGTTTATCGCAATTCCCAAATTTAAAGAATGATCCTACGTACCTCTCTCGATATACCTAAGTCTTAGAATTAATCATATAATTACATGTTGCAGTTAGGTCTCAATTAGGTCAATTGTTTATCTTAGCAGAACAAACTGTTGCCTAGAAACGTGTTATATGATAAATTTCACGAATTTTGAAAAGGAAATGAATCCCTGTACACTACATCATCAAGGTCAATCACATGGTACATCGTGTTGATTACGTTTATATTTGGTGGGAATAATGAAAAAAAGACGTAATTTCATTTTGACAATTCTCAAATTATCCTACAAAATTTTAATGCACCAATACTGTCGACTGCTAATCCCACCATAGGTCAATAACAGATCACGTGACCATTCTCATATTTGACTATGATTTACCCAAAGAAAGAGATACCACCCAATTCTAAGAACAATTACCAATTATTAATTAACAATAAGAAATGCACCCCTCCCAAAATTTTAGATTGGTACACAAATACACCTGTGTCTTATGATAAATAATAAATCCTGTATTCATTCAATAATAAAACGGAATCAAAAAAGATAAAATAGGTCAATAACCTTTAAAATTTGAATAGTTGGCCATAAGAGGGACACCAGTATTTATAACGGGCATTGGAAAACGTTTACCGAATTTTGTTATTTGATAATTCTCAAATTTAAAAGGGAACATATACATGTAAAGGTAATAAACCTCTCTACATACCCATAAAACGTGCTAAATCCTTGTCATAGGGGGTTAATAACCTCCGAAATTTGATTTTTGGTAGTTCTTTAACCATGAAAGGAAACGAGGTGGACCATCCAAATTTATAGTGGTACATATTGAAGTCCTCTACTATGATACCAAATGCTTATATTAAACAATTTATAAAACCTAGTCGATGAGCCAAGATACCCGTCCCAAATTTTTCAAGGGGTGCATCAATGTACCCGTGTCTTGTGATAGGAAATTAACCCCTATACATGACCGTCTAACTATGTAAGGTAATAAGACCTAATCAAAAGGGATAAATTGGGCTAGAAACCAAACACGTGGTACAATATATTGCTTATGTTTATATTTTGTCAATTTTTTACCCATGAAAGGGAAGAAGGTGGACCACCCAAATTTATCATGATATATGTTGAGGTCATATACTATGATACCGAATGCTTAAATTGGAAATTGGCGCGGGAGACCCGGGTTCGATTCCCGGCGGGACCTCATGTGGTTCGGATTCCTCGTTACTCAGTAGGTCCACGTCCCATATAGCCTCGCTGCTGAAAAGGGACGTTAAACTCAAAATCACCTCACCTTAAATTGGAAAATTTCAAAAATTTAAGGGGTTGGCCAAGGTAGCCCTCCCAAAAAATTAAAGTGTGCATCAATATACTTATGTTTTGTGATAGGGAATAGACATACACATTATCATATAACGATATAAGGTAATTGGATTTCATCAATAAGGAAATAAATTGGGCCAAAACAAAACACGTGGTACAAGGAATTGCTTACGCATATATTTTGGCAATTTTGTACCCCTAAAGAGAATGAGGTGGACCACTGAAATTTATAGTGATATTTATTGTGGTCCAATACTATGATACCAAAAGTTTAAATTTGGCAATTTCCGAAATTGTAGGGGTGGGCCAAGGTGCCCCTCCCAAAATTTTAAAAGGGTGCATTAATGCAGCCGTGTGTTATGATAGGTAATGGACTCCTGTATACGCGCATGTAACTATATAGGGTAATAACACCTCATCAAAGTGGATAAGTTAGGTCAAAATCTCCGCAAGGGTATCATACCAAGTTTTTAGTTCCTGCAATTTCCAAAATTAAAGGGGGTAGTCGTATGTACTCCTGTCAAATTTTAGGGGATGGACCAAGGTACCCCCGCCAAAATCTAGAGAGGGTTGTCCTAAATACCCCAAAATCATCGGTTCCGGGCCACGGGCATTCACCTTTGACCTATGACTTCACAAATGTTGGGGTTAATGTCCAAACTTCAATCAGGTCAGGCCATTACTACTATTGCCTTGAATTATGCATTAATACTAATTTAAAACAAGTATAAGGATTTTCAATTTGTTATTATTAACTTTAGTATTATTACCTAATTGATGGGTTTCACGATAGTAATAAGAAATATTAATGACAACTAAAGACCCTGCACCTTGTGCAGAGTCGTTCTGGAGCGTAATTAGATAAATATTAAAGCATTTGACTATCATATGTTTCCAGCAGTAGTCAGGCTTTTAGTATGACCCTAAACACTTTCAAGACGACACTGAATAAGATACCATGAGGTTAAAAGACTAAACATATGACACTAATTAAAGCAGAGACTCTCCGTACATTATTAAGAAATCTGCGTACACTAACGCAACACACACATGAAAAGCAGATTGTGCTATTGTAAATACTAAGACGATTATAGGAGATTTATTTTTGCCTTTACGCAAACCGTTACTGAATGTGCCCGCTGTCTTTGGAGACAATCGTAATTCTTGACTAGGAAACATTTATACATAGAAATTGAAGTTTAAAAGGGAAGGTATGATGAAAACCTGTTTTTATTTTAGGCGACGTAAATGTTATTATAGCAGATTATCGTAAGATTAGCGTTGCCTTGACACAAATCATTATTGAAGGTCCCCACTGTGCTTACACAGAATATTCTCTTAAAAACGAAAAATTTATACGGTGATTCGTTTAAATAGAGGGTGTTATTAATGAAAACATATCTTTACTTTAGGCAGTGTAACTGTTATTATAACTAATCTACATATTATCGCAAGATTATCGTTCCCTTGACAAAAATCATTATTAAATATCCCCACTGATATTACAGTCTTCTGTCGGTACCAAATAATTTACATGGTACTGGGACCCTGCGTCTAGAAGACCATATATCAGCGATCTTATGGTTCGGCAATGGCCGCTGCGGCGAGTGCGTCGTTTGTGGTAGTATTGTATGAAGAAGAAAGTTGAGTAGGATTTCCTAAACGCCTACACTACACTTACACTTTCTTTGGAGTATGTTTAGTACAAGGCGTCCAGAAGCACGTAAAACACACAAAATTTACAGGAGAAATGAGTGATGCAAGTACTTCGACGTAACATAACGTAACCAAATCTAACCTAGCCTACCACAAACTAACTTAAAATAACCTTAACTAACCTAAACTTACCTAATATTAGTAGAAATAAGCGAAATTCTATCGGTTTTTGGAAAATTATGCTTGACCCTTACACTAATTTAACATAAGCTAACCTAGCCTAAACTAAACTAAACTAATGTAAGCTAGCCTAAACTATCCTAACGTACTCTAAACTAACCGAATGTGAACAGAAATGACCAAAATTGTAACATTTTTTAGAGAAAAGAGCGGACCCCTTCTGCTATACATAGGCCCTTTCTTTTACTTCTACACGTACATACTCCCCTTGTTTTTTTATACTCTTTCTTTTTTCATTTTACACTTCCCACTTTTCTCCAACTTTTTGCCGTGTTCAACTTGGCTTTCAGCTCTCTTTCACTGAAATTCTTTCTCGATTTTGACCTTATCCTGACTTTGATCCTTGTCCCGTTTGTGTCCTTTTTTCCCAATTATGTCCTGTATTTTATACAATTTTGTTCCTGAATCATAAATCCTCCGTGTGAGGTACTCATTTGAGAATTTTTCATACATTGCACACGTGACTAGCGAGCTGGTGCACCTACCTCTTTCACCAGTAATGGTCTACGACAAGGCAACAAAGCAGACAAGACCTTGTTCAGAATTTCTTACTTGTAATCAATACCAAACAAGCCCACAGAAAGCAAGGAAATGTTAGTGAGGACAGCCATAGAAACCACTAACACATGAAGAACTTAGTTTTAACTTCAAAAATCTTCTAGTGAAACACAGATAAAACAATTTTGCATTAGTGACCTCTATGCTTTAATATTTGAAGCGTTAGTTTTTTTTTGTATAAGAAAATTACCAACGTGAGGGGTTAAGTTCCAAGGTTGGGCGTCCGTTTCAAGCAAACTTTTTACAATTTACAGGAAAGATATGGATAATTTGATCGTTTGTGTGCTTGATAATATATAAGGATTTCGAAAAATCTGTTTATTTGTTATATATAAACCAGTGTTGGGAAGTAACGTAACGCAAGTAACGCGTTACTTGTAACGCGTTACTTTTTAAGTAACGTTTCCTAGTAACGCGTTACATTTTTTTCCAAAGTAACTGTAACGGTAACGCGTTACAAATTTTTAAGTAACGTACCTAGTTTGCGTTACTTTTTTCGCGTTACATTTCGGATGAGTAACTACAATATATGTATATATTTTTTATGTTTCTTTCCTGTAAGTGAATTTCTTAGAATGAAACAATCGAGCATGAACTATGTATGTCAGTGGCCGACAGTCACAGACACACAGAGAAACAGATAAGTTCGTAGTGCCACTTGCTGTTTTTTGAAGATGAGGACAGCCTTAGGGAAATCACGTGTACTGATTGCAAGCACCTGGAAGATTTTGTCGTAGATTTTGACAGCTTCAAATCAATACATTCAGTGAGTGAACTAGGAGTGCAATGAAACCGGTAGTCTATTTTACTGTTGTTTTTATAAAGATGGAGAACGAAAATATTTTACCGTTCGAACATTTGAAAGAATACTTTTTTTCTTAAGAACCGAGGATGATGGTGGACAGAATTTAAAAGTAAAGTGTCGGAAGTGTCCCGGCGGAAAATATTTATCAACAACTAGGGTGCCGTAATTAACGATTTACAGTATGGGATTAATATGAATAAACTGTGTTTTGATGAGCAGACCTAATTTATTACTAGAAAATAGTTTGCTGGTGGTATGTAATATTGGAGTTCTTTCAGATCAGTTTGCTTATCCTAGAATCCCGTTGATTATAGAGTAGTGTAATGTTTCTCTATATTCTTTATTTTTAATTTTACATAACAACTGTTATTATTATATAATTTGTTTAGCAGAATAATAAGCAACCATTTTTCTAACGCATAGGGATGAACACGAGTAAAGCTAAAACTCGACTCGACTCGAATCCAAGTCGAGTTTCGAGTCAAGTCAAGGGGAATATCCTCGAGTCAAGTTCCGAGCCGATTCAGTTTTTCGCATCGAGTTTCGAGTCCAGTCGAGTTTGATAAATGGCTCGTTCGTTTTAAGTCGTCTTGAAATCATGGCCTGATTACACTGGAAAACGAAAGCCATGGAATACTTCTAGTGTTGCTCACGAGAGGGGACACTGCTCGCATCTCGTCTCGTCTCGATAACGAGACCACAAGAGATTTTTTATAACAAGCTCGGCTCGGCTCAACTGAGAAGATGGCTCGAGCCGGCTCAATTGGAGTGAACCATCGGCTCGAGCTGGCTTGGTACGGATGAGCCATTTGCTCGGTTCGGCTCAACTGAGCCTAGGGCTCTAGCCGGGTCGGTTGGGTGAGCTGTTGGCTCGGCTCACTTCTTGGTTCGGGTCGATAGTGAATGAGCTGTGAGCCGAGCTGCTCGAGTCGTTGACAATTCTAAACCCGGGCCGAGCAGTTTTGAAGATATTTGGCCAGTGCCCTATAACTTTTAACAGTGTTTGGCTCGAACCCGAATACTCAACCTAGACCCTCAATCCAAATTCAGAAGCTCATGAACAATGTCCTTGACTCCTAGACTTCACGACTACCGAGGTTGGCAATCAACTAGTTTTTTAGTATTCAAATACAAACGGCCTATCTTTCTTTTTATATAGAGTGTTATAATTAATAATAATAATAATAATAATAATAATAATAATAATAATAATAATAATATAATAGCGGTAGTAATAATAGTACGGAAAATTGAAGTCATAATTTTTTTACACATTTTTAAAGTTTCTGACCTAAAAGTAACGCGTTAGTAACGCGTTACTTTCGAAGTAAAGTAACAGTTACTTTTTGGAGACAAGTAACGCGTTACTAACGCGTTACATTTTAATAGAAAGTAAAGTAACTTGTAACGCGTTACATTTTTACAAGTAACTTACCCAACACTGATATAAACGGCTATAAACATTGGACTATACGGCGAGCGGAGGGAACTACTTGGCGCAAGGTAAGTGAACAGTTGCATTGTGGGAAAGAAACGAGCATTTATGTTATCAACATGGCGAATGTACAAGGGCAATGAACTAACAGTTTTTACATTTGTGAAGCAATACGTTGATAACGAGCAAAATCTTCTAATAGTTTGTGAAGAGCACGGATTAATGAATCTAATAACAAATTGCACAAAGTGTGCAACGGAGATAACAGCGAAAAAACATGGCGAATGCGGACGCCCAACTTCGGAATAAATGCCAACGTGAGTTTATAAAATTGTAAATTTACAATGTGGCAACGTGAATTAATATTAATATTAATAATAATAATACTTTTATGAAAATGGGTCAAACCTCTAACATTAAGCTAAGCTGTTCCTCCCCGTATCCTACTTATCTCTTATCTTACACTGCTATATCAAAACAGTCCTACTTATCGATGAGCAGGTGGAATATGTATTGTAATGCTTACCTCAGTATTTCACGCAAAATTTCGTACTCGTAATTTTACTCATTATCCTCCAGAATTTTTCACTATCATTAGAAAATTACGGAATCCGGCAGAAATAATAGGGTGGAGTTGTACAATACGGATCCCAGATTCTAAAATACAGAAAAATTTGGAGAAGTTTTTAATTTGCCAATTTTATGTTGAGAACAGAATCCAACCAACTTTGTGGGGCTTATAACCCGTTCTTACCGTTACCTGTAACTTACTACTTACACGATGGATACATAGAGTATAACTTTGTTCGTCCGTTTCCAGCAAAATTTTTAAAATTTGCAGGAAAGATGTGGATAATTTGATCGTTTGTTTCCTTGATAATATATAAGGGTCTCGAAAAATTGTTTATTTGTTATATATAAGCGGTTATAAACTTGGGACCATACAGCGAGCGGAGGGAACTACTTGGCACAAGGTAGCCGAACAGTTGCATTATGGAAAAGTAACGAGCATTTTTGTTATGAACATGGCGAATGTACAAGGTTAGTGAACTAACAGTTTTAACATTTGTGAAGCAATACGTTGATAGCGAGCAAATTCTTTTAAAAGTGTTTGAATATTAATGACCCTAATAACAAATTGCTGAAAATCTGGAAAGGAGATGACAGCGAAAAAACGTGGCGAAAGTGGACGTCCAACTTCAAAAAGATGCCGTAGAACTGCACGAGTAATGGTTTAAATGATAAATTCTTTCATGATTTGTGTGTAAGTGTTCGGTTAAATAAAAAAGAAAAAGACTAACCATTTTGTGCTAAGTGGCCACCAAACAGCTAGAACGCCATGAAAGGGATCCAGGAAAAGGAATCAGGTGCTTGGATGGGAGTCCTGAGATCAGCCTAGTAAGTGAATAACTTGCGAAAGATTACTCCTCGGGTCCCTTCCTTTCTACACTTAATCACTCGCAAGTTTCATAAATCCAAAGGGAATAAGAATAGATACAAATTGCTACTAGATAAGAACTCCAACAGAACAGTAAGGAGGATTTGCGCTTTGTGTAGTAACTAAATTATGATCTGTCAAATCCAGGATATAATTTAAGACTGCTAACTTAGTAAAAGTGCGAAATAAATCAAATTTTGATTAAAACACAGCCTTGTGTGTGAGCACAGTCTGGCCACTTCGTATATACGTGTATAAAACTTAATGTTACTATGTCACTCGAATATAAATCGTAGCAGTGATGAGCTGAAAAGATTTCCGCCTGAGTTTGAAAGAAATATTGCGGAAGCACATCTAACCCTACTTCAGTTGCATCGAAAGAATTCTCCGGAGGAATTTTGTAGCTCCGGGTGGAAACGTTCACTGTCGTAGAAAAGTAAAATTTAGATTATCTGGTAACCATAATATAAAATAGTAGAAGTCACGTCTGGCTGAAATCAGTATTTGTAAAAGAAGGAAAATAATATACGATTGTTTGTAAGTTATAAAAAAACGTGCAGGTTTACTTTAGGGGCACTACTCGAAATAATTGTTTCACTACTTTCCTCTTTATATTCCGTGAAGTATTTGCGATTGCCAACATGAAAATAATTCACTAGGCCTAGATAAAATTCAATGGGACCCCTAGAAGTAATTGTTGAAAGATTAAAATTCTTTTAAAATGTGCGTATAAATACAACTTCTGAAATTATAACGTAAAACTACTACGTAAAAATACAACTAACCTGTGCTAAAGAGCCAGAAAAAGCACAAATGCAATCTACCCGAGTTAGTGGAAGGCGAGTGCACGGGCGTGAAAACGGAGTAACCGTGTCAGCGTAGGTGATTGTAGGCGAAAGGAAAGTTATTGAAAAGAAGTGTATTGATACGTTTAAGAAGGTCTTGCTATGGTTTCATACTTGTGACGCTACACTTGCTAACATAGAGTACAGATGTCTACACGTTTCAGAAATACACCGCTGGTGGAAAGTAGCATTTAATACAGCCGTTTTTCATATGCATTTACGTATTTCATCCTTCATAAAGTAGTTGTATTTATTTCGATAGTACCCCTACATTTGTAAACCTAAAATACAGCTGTATTAGGCTACTTTGTATTGAATTTAATCGCTTGCAGAAATTTGTTCCATAAAAATGCGTCTTTTTGTGCCTTTCTAAGCAAAGTATTCGTTCTACCTGTAAACCTTACAAGATTACTTCAAAACTACATCAGCTGCGAGAAAATTACTTTATTTTGCGTCCTAATCAAAAAATAATCATTCAAATTGTAAAATTATTGATGTGAATAGGGATTTATTTTAAAAATTTTTTTATATAAATTTGTTAAAAAGAAAGATAAAATGTCTTGCCTTTTTGTTTTAGTTAGTTTCTTAAAAGTTATCAAAATTAGTCGTTGACATATGTCAATATTGCTCTTCGGTGTTATGATTTTTATTGATATTGATTTCGGTGTTTTTAACATCGAAAATCATTATTACATGGGAAATAAAAATAACGTGCGAGCTGGTATCTATGAAATGTTTTACCTCGGAAAAATATACCGTTAACCCACGCTTGTAATAGGTTTGTTCTTGCATTAATGTAATTAAGATAGCGCTGTACTGAAAAAGATTAGGACGGTATATGCCCCATTACGTCTCATACAAGAGGTCTATAGTTATTTTCAGGTTAGCCTGTCCGCCATGTGGGCGAAAATCGGGTTCATTTCTGGTAGGAACTAGTGTTGTTAGGATCTAATCTTGGCCAGTATATCGATGTTTAATGTAACATTGCTAGCAGAATGGACGCTAAACGCAAACAGAACCAATAAACCAAGAGATACCGTAAATTACTAGAAGTAAGCATTGAAAATGAAATATTGGAGAACCGATAGTACCCAAGAAAGTAAGACTAGCAAATTAAAACGCGAGAGGAACAAATATTAAATATGCTAGCTCTACATGCATTTGAGTGAAGATGAAAGGCTGGATAAAAGAAGCAAATATCTCTATATAAGGTTATAATACGTCTTGAATATATTATCCATTTTTAAGTCGGAAATTTCTATAACATTACTGTCATGTTTTACTTGACAAGTATAATCTAGTAATATAGAAGAAGATATTTCAATTTTGGCGTTTCCTGTGCTCATACAACACTGTTCGTACGTTCAGTATTTGTAAGTTTATTTGAAAGAAACGAGAGAACTGCAAGAATTGTACCTCGATAAAATGTAATAAGGTATAAAAAAATTATAATGGCATGGAAGAAAGAAAATATATTCGTATAAGATCTCATATGTAATACTAAATAAAATAGGAAGGTTTTTTCTTTTTTTGGCAAGAGAGAACATTTTAAAAAACGGATATTGGTCCGTATTTCTGTATTTTCGTCATTTAGTTATATCGATGTTTTGGTATAAGTAGTAGCAAAATTTTGGATATTACATCTCAAGTCTGATCCCAAACCATTCCACCCAGTAACTCAATTTCACCTGAAGAGCCAATTATCTTTGTCTTCTTCCGGCCCAATCATAAATTTTATTAAAACGAGAATTTTTTTTCTTATTTGTTTCAGGTCCATTAATTTCTCTTGAACATTATCTGCTGAAGGTTTCAAATCTCCAACATAAACAGTTTTGTTTTGACCGGATTGTGTTTACATTATTTCGACGTTGTTTGTAATAACATTGAAATGAAAACTGAAATCGTTCCTATTAAAGTTAGAATGAAAACAGAAAACAAGTCATTTGAAGAACGTAATTATAAACTATGTACTAGTAACATAAATGATCATGAAGACCGTCTTACTATACCATTGGAATGCAAGGAAAGAAAAAGGGCAACACACTTTGAGAATATCAGCTCAGAAAAGAATGAGGACGGAACAATATCAGATTGGAAACTAACTTCGAAACCAATATGTTTGGTGAAGCGTTTACCAACAGATGATGTACTTGTAAAGAGCGAACACTTTCAGAGTGACATCAGGCCAAGATCCTCCGATTTTACATACATCAGGAAAGCGTCAAACAGTCACATGTGTGCCAGTATTGGAGACAAGATCGATGACGCAGAGGATGTTCAAGAAAATGATAATCTGGAAGTTGGTAGCAACACGCAGCCCTCGAGGTACGTTTAAATTCGTTTATTTCGTTTGGGGTATGTTTTGTATAAATATTTGTTTTCAACACTTAAAATACTGCGTTAAATATTCTTTTTTTCTTTCACCTTAAATTGTGTTCTTGGATTCGCAAACATTTGAATACATAAATACTGCAATCTTATGCGTAGCGTTGTAAGAGGTGAGACAGTTTGGCACAGAAATATGTATCCAAAGGTAACGGTAAATTGATATAAACCTCCTCCTTACACTATTCCTTGAGTGTTAGGACTGAATGCTAACATGGCTGTGGTAATTTCAATATCCGGTAATATATTTGTTATTATAGGGAACACTACATGGCCAAATTCCTTATATCTTTCCAGTCTTACTAAAAATATTTTGAATTTATATAAGTCACATTTTAGTATTCATTTATTTATAAGTACTGAATGTGTAATATTATTTTATATAAAAATACTTTGGTAATTAAGGATGTCAAGAGCGACTCACAAGAACGAAATATCGATTTTATGTTTTTCTTTTATTTGTTTCATTTTTCTTCATTTTAAAAGTTGTTAACGTTACAGAACCCTCTCACTTATTGTGTTTGCTCTAATATTGATGTAAGTCGTATCACGAACAAACTCTTACTAGGCTAACCAGAAATTCAGCTTTTTCTCATTTGAAAATAAGTTATTTTTTATATGGCTTCATTAACTTCAGTGGTAACAGTTCGTCTTTCACACCTCAGAAGGTTTTATCTTAAGATTGAGCGTCTCATCATATGGACTTTAACGGGGGGCAAAGCTTACAGGTAAAATGTTTTTTTCTTACTACTTCTCTACTGCATTTGCAGGGAAAAAATCTGTTATCTTTAAAAACGCTTTCGTCCGTCCTTTGAACACTGAGCACTTTACGGAGATGTGATCACCTCCGGAAATGGTGATATTGGTACTGTCCCAAATCAGGATAGTTTCCTTGGGTTTCTTGGAGATCTCACGTCCCTCATTCCACTATTGTAATGCGTTTCATCTTCTTCCTTAGCGTGGGTATTTAACCGTGGGATTTTAACCATTCTACAAATAAATGTTGACGGATAATTGGCTGAAGGTAAGCGATGGGATTCGAATGCATTACAAATAGAAGGAAGTTATGAACAATTAACTGTTCTCTTTCGATTTTTTTTCAAACAAATACATTGCTTCGATACTTCATTTTACTTGAGTGTAGGAAGCAATACCTGTTCTGTAACGAAATATTGTGTAGTTATAATTGTAGAGTTTTCTGTTTTTAATGATAAGTAGTTAGATAACCGTCTAATGAGAGACATTGGAAATGTTTCTTTGTAATTGTTTAATGAACTGGCAGAGAAACACTCTATTAATATAATGAGTGTTGTGGCCCATTTTATTATATAAGTAAACAAATTCTTTCCGTGATTGGTAGTAAGAAACTCAGTGATAAGTTGATAAAGAGTGTGTGCATTATTTACCATAATGTGAATATTGTGGGCGTGCCTTCATTCGTCTTTCTCTCTTCATATTTTTCTTGACATTTCTTTATCATGTCTTAGTTTCTGTTTCTTCTCTCTCTGTATCTATCTTTATCTCTTAGTGTTTACTTCTTTCTTCTACACATTCTGCCTTCTCGCATCTGTACTGTGCCAGAACTATACCCAGGCCCCTGTACGAAACATATTGACCAGGCGTAACTTAAACATAAGTGTCCCGATTCATATTTTCAACTTCTAAATTTACATCCGTATTTAGTTGCTATAATGGACGCCGTATAGAAAGTGAATAAATTATATTATATTCAACATGGAAATCGTGGTCAAGAACTGAGCATAGACGTGTCTTTGCTCTATACAACAAGTCTTCGCGCTGTTTAATTTCAGCGTTGCCTTCTTTAGCGATCAGATGTGCTATTATTTTTTTCCGTTTGTTATTGTGACTGAATTTGTTTTGAATGAACCATGTCGTTAGTAGGATAAATACATTAAAATACGATTTTGGTACTGTTTCGGAGAGACCAAGTACATTGAATTAGCAGCAGTGGCTTAGTGATAATTTCGAGTTCTCTGTTGATGATATTGTAAGGATAGAAATAAATTTTTATCGTAAGTTCTTACGGAACTTCTTACGGAAGTAAGACTTCTTACGGAAGACCTATGTGAAAATGTTTTGCGTATTTCTGTTGGAACAGTGTATTATATGTATACAAATGGCAAGCATACAGCCCCATTTTCATGGGCTGATGTTGATATTATTACTGTTAAATTGTTACGTACTACAATGGAACTTCTTGATTCAGAAATTAGAAAAGTTCTTGGTGAAAACGGTGTTATATCTAACATCTCTGACTGATTGTATACAATAGATCGTGTGTATCCAGTAAGAACGGCACGTAAGCTAATCCACATAAAAGTTAAGAAACATTCCATCGTTTGTACTTATACAAGGTAAGACATTTTGTGTAACTTATCAGGTACGTACTTGTTTAATTTGCAATGGGACATATGTATTCGAATTGTCCGCTTTGAGTTTCTAGTGGCCCTAACAGGTATGCTGCAAAAGTATCTCCTAGAATTAGGCATAGTGACCCTTCAGCTTTTTTTATGCATAAATTTGATAGCATGCCCGCTCCTTTTTGCAATAAGAATTAATATAAAATACAGTTTCGTGCCCACTGCATCCTACTATGTCTACTTTTCACGAAAAAAATAACGAACATTCCGGAACATTTAAATAATGCAAATTCTGTGTGCGAGCTAAATAGTGTGATTTCTCCTTCTCCAGTAGTTCAAGTAAACATATCTAGTACTACTACTAAGAAACCAGATTACTGTGATCATGATCCTCAGTTGCCGTTATCTCCAGTACAACAGACACACATATTAACGGATATCCTTGCATCACATTCTGCAAATGAAATGGAAAATTTACCTGGTGAGCGAGAAATTTGTTCTGATAAGCTGAATTTTGCAGAGAGTAATGGTTAGGTTTGCAATTCCTCAGATTCGCATGAGCCAGATAGCTTGCCTGATTATAAATGTAACTGATCACAGCATATCTTCTCAGTCTAGTGAGATACACATTGATTCTCCTATCACAGATTTAAATGAAATTACCGAAGAAACTTCTACTCGTCGTAAACGTAACAACGAAACGGAGTAAGAATAAAACTTTAAAAAAAACATCTAAAACTGACACAAATGTGTCTATTATCCGTACAGGAAGCGCAGTTATCATGTGATTATTTCTCTTGTACATTATATTTTTAATAAGTGAAGCTGTAGTAGGTTCAACTAGGCTAGATTCTCTTTTATACATTAAGTCGAGTTTACTTTATGATACTTGTGTGTTCTAAGCTTTATGAAATTCACTTTCACGTTAACTGCTATGCTGTTTCTGCTATTTTCTTTGAAGAACTGTATTTCTTTGTTATTGGTAGTTGTGTTTTCCTGGCAAAATGATGTTGCTTAAAATAGCTACAATTAACATTAATAATATACAATGCCCCCTCAAGCAATTCTCGTACTGTGATTTTTTGCGAAATAAATTAACTGATGTTGGTATTTTTCATAAAGTTGGTATTGCGAAACTAAATCTATGTCCATCATACAAGTAGAAAATAATTTTGGCAATAGTGGCACAGGTACAGCAACTGCTTTCAGGCCTTCAACACGTTTTTCTTTTGTGTATCACTTCTGTCTGCTCACATTTTTAGTGGCAAATTAGAAGATATCAATATTATGAAACTATATACACCGAATGACTCGCTAGCTAGAATCCTGCGAAATTCCTTTGTGCAGTTGATCATAATTGTGCTTTAAGATTTAAAGATCAAATCCCAGGCTTTAATTTCAGTCATGATCTCCAGAAATTAGTAACTGGAATACATTAGCAAGATGCATGGATATGTCTGAGGCCACAGGCACGTAATTATACTAACTTATAATATAAAAGTGCATCAGGGCTTGATCGTATATATGACTCTCCACCATTGGTGCAATATATTAAACAAGTTGAAATTCTTTCTACTTCCTTTACTGATCACTCTGCTTATATTGTAATTTTTTCTTTAACTCAACTAAATGTTGAATGAAGTAGGAGTTACTGGCAATTGAATACTTGGTTGTTGGAAGACGAACATTTTCGTGCCGATTTTCATCGAAATGAAAATTAGGCAAAGGAGATATTTTTCTACTATTAGTGAGTGGTGGCGTACTTACTTCGAGCAACGGTTTACGAGTTTCTGCTGTTGGTATTTCTCGGAAAAATGTAAAGATCTTTTCAATTTACTTTCATAACTAATGCTTAAGAGAAGCTCGAAGTGCAGCTTCTTTGACCTGTCCATGTTAGCGCAGGTTACACGTTATCAAGCATTGCTTCTAAATTTGAATCGCCGATGTGTAGGTGGAATCAAGATTAGAAGCACGGTCCCTTTCGTAGATTCTGATGAAGAACTATCATTATATCTTGTACTTCGTGAGATGAAACGAGGCCAAGGCAAATGGATCCGTCACATCTTTGACAACTTCATAAAGGTAATGCCTCTATTAAACATGTATTTCTTTCGTATTACCACAACCTATATGTTTTTTTCTGAAGTTTATAACATGCCTGAGAAATCATTTACACCACCACCTTGAGTTCTTGACGATACAGGATGACAATTTCTTTTGTGCCCATTTACTATTGATTTTGCACGACAAACAGTAATGTCAGCACCTAAAGAAATCTTCTGGACTAAATGGAATAACTGCAGAATATTATGTTAAATTTTTCCTTTCATCAGTGAAATACAAACTGCTCTTGTAAACGAATATTTCAGTGATGATATTCCACAGATCTTTTATAATACTCAAAGTGTTACAGTGTTTAAACAAGCACATCCTACAAATGTTAATCCCATCAACCTATAACTCCTCTCAATATCGATTACAAATTTCTTGCTCGTTTTTGAACAATACTTTCTCAATATATTGATATTCTTGCTGGACCATTTCAGTATGCACGAGAAGTTGAAAAGAGAATTTACCATGTACAAGAAACTCTGCAAGATGTTGATGCAAATTACCAGTCTAAAAATATTAGTCATGTTTTGATGCTTGTCAGATTTTAACCAGACCTTTGCTCATGTAAATCACAATAATTAATGGTCTTTGTTGTAACTTGTGGAAGTTGAAGACTCGTTTATTTGTTGTATTCGAGATTTGTATAATGCAACACAGTCGAAACTAAAAGTCAATGGGTTTTTGACAACTCCTATTCCTATAAAGCGTAGTACCAAGCAAAATAGTTCATTAAATATGCCTCTATCTTTAAAAATTTCTATATGTCCTTTACTATACAGCATCACTCAACGTTTACAAGGTCTTCATGTCTGTCCTGTTCCTATCAAAGTATGGAATATTTCTGATGACATAAATGTGTTTCCCCGAAACCAACAGAATTTGTAACTAGTTGAAGATTCTATCCAAAATATTCTCAATATTCAGGTGTATTTCTTAATCGAGTAAGGACTAAACTCATGCTCTTATAAAATCGCTCTCGAAATGCCTGTGACCATTTTCAGAAACTGTTACCGGTTATGAAAATATTTGATTTTTCTTCCTCGCGCGACTTGCATGATAGCACATCAGACAATTTCAAGATGTTTTTCTAAAAGTGAAATCTGTTTTACATCAACACCAATGTCATCAACTTTCGTTGATGTCTCGTGCATATTTTGTGAATACGTATGCCTTTTCTATGCTGTGGTACATTTGTGAAATTTTGCCATTGCTTAAACCTTATATTCAATAATTTAGAGTCATAAGTAACTGGTTTGTGTGTGCCGGTAAGATTTTTCGAGTACGCTATCCAGCTATATGTTTCCCATATCGTGTAGGAGAGTTGAGCTTGATATATGCTGAAAGTAAAATGAAAGTTTTATTTTACCCCAGAGGGTTCCAAAACATTCAAGGTATTGGAGATCTACTCAACACTATATTGCTTGCATCTCTCGTCATCACCAATGATAAAACATTACTAGTGTCTCTGCCTCTCATTTCTTCCGAACCTAGGTATTTTAGCGACGTTCTATCTACTTTTGTTTGTCTCCCAGTAGCACCCAATATCTTCCTCATTGTGTGAAACTTCTTTATACTTTGCTTTTAAAACAAAACAAAACAAAAAAGAAAAAGAGCCCGCTATCATCATACAACCTTCACATTACCAAATGAGAATTAGAAACTGATCTGGAAGAACATTTCGTTTAACTTTATTTCAAATTCAACTCGTTCGTTATGGTACAGGTTTTTAATAACATCGTGGACACTAAGAGAAAAACGAAACCATCTCCAGATTACTGACGACAATTGATGTGATCTCAGTGGAAAAATAGAAACGTGAAACATTGTCTCACGCTCTGCAACAGATCAAGATCGGTTTGGAGTATCTATTGTGAATTGAAACAATATCTGTGTAAGATCAGCTTTGATTATTACTGTGTATGCTCCAATTACCTGATTTTAAGTATTTTAGAAAACGGAAACATCATTCTGTCATTTCGCTCAGTTCAAACACAATTATTCTCTTTCCTTTTTCCCCTGAAACATGTCACAGGTACAAGGACTTCCTGTGTTTACGATATGGTAAATTCCCTCCGCCATGGAAGAAAATATCATATGCTAATTACCTGAATAATCTTCTGTGATCAAGCTTTATAATTGTTATTTTTTTTTTTATTATTCTTTCTATATATTCTTTGCTGAGATTGTAATTATAACTGTCAGTTATGTAACTTTATGCTTCTAATTCAACAATAATGTAAATAAAAAGTTGTTTAAAAAAATATATTCATTTCAAGTATCTATATCATGTAATTATGCCTATTGAAAAGGAATATTTAAACATTATATATAGATTAAAAAATAAGTTTAAAGCGTGTGATTATTGTACTTGTATTTACCGTCAGTGTATGTTGGAACACCACCAATTTCTTTCTTTTTTTTTTTCACTTTAAGCGGCTAAATCCGGACGTTCAATGTTTGTTCTTTGCTAATTGCAAATGGCGTTAACATTTGAAATAATATGAATTATGTTGGGATTTGTTCGGAAATTCTTCTCTATCGTAATGAAGAAAAGAATAAAAACAATACGCAAAGACACAAAGTATTACCTATACTAAATATTAACATTAGTAATTGCTATCAAACTATGTTAAAAACTACTGTGTTCATTAGTCCTCAGCGTATTCGAAGCGATGTTCACTCGCACCAACAGAATCGAGAAGTTCGTTGATGTGACAGTTACGCAAGGAAGATGAATATTTATTGTTCTTGTTGTTACTTTTATTATTATTATTATTATTATTATTATTATTATTATTATTATTATTATTATTATTAGTATTATTATTAAAGAACTTTTGAATTTTTCAGGCGAATTTACTGCATAATACATTACTATTACTGTAATTATCAAGCATTGTATGCTATTTAGTTTATTATTTGTCACTAATGTTCTCCAAGCTATCGTTTGACTAGATCAATCATGGGGTAGTGGTATCGTGCTATTCTTCGATTTCCCGTCAGGTAATATCTTTTTTTTGGTATAAAGTAATGGCTGCAAACATATAGCCGGAATAAACAAAAACGAGAAAGGGTTCGGCACGGATAAATCTACGGGGATGACTGGAAAGTTCATTTTTTGCACGTTTAATTTTTATTTAGAATGAAATTTCTATATATTTTTCACTGTCTTGTTTTATTTAGGTTACCTTACCACTTGGCGTGCGATATATATCCACTTTTATTTGGAATAAAGTACTATTTCAGTTAAAAATGAACGTTTACAAAGGAGACAGTTACATACTTTTTGAAGAATACTAGTTGTAGTTCTCAGTATGGTTTGAATCCCAAAAAGTGCGATTGTGTGCACAGGACACTTTTGGAGAGATGGCGATTCCTATGATTCACAATGTTTAGGCATTCGGAATAAGAATGTTATGTGGTTCGGATCTTTTAGGTGAATGGATAATTTAGTATTATGCTTGCAATAATCATTGTGATGTCTTATAGCTGTTTGTATTAGGTATTCTTATTATGTAAGTGCCTATTCATGTTTTTGATTTGAATTGACGTATCTCACTGTCAGTTCCGGGAGCATTTCTCTCTCTCTCTCTCTCTGAATGCTTATATATATATATATATATATGAGATACGGAGAGGAGGACAGGGAGAGACTTTTGAACTGAGGGTGCTTCTCGTCTCAGAGTGATGATCGGCAAAATTGCATAGGAATATTGCTGTATTTCCGTAACGATGGTCCCTGCAGTAGGCACATTGATCAAGAAATTTCCTATTGTAGACTGAATTCGGGAAAATTTCGTTTTTCCGATTTATGCCCTTTGATATGTACCTCTGATTAAATATACCTGCTTCCTCATTTTCATTATTTCATTTTTCTGATGAATGTGACTGGAATTTTTAGCATGTCTTCACTTAATATATATGAAACGAGTAATACTGTCTCTTTTGACACCTCTTGTGTAGCTCTATGCATTATTAACAAACATAAAAATACTCCTGCGAGTGGATTTGAATTGACGCCCTTTGGATTTATAATCTAACTTCTTGACCACTATACTAAAATCGCTGATTTGATAGGTGTTTAATTGTTGACATATTTGTTTGCATTTGTATTTTATGTTCCCACTTCGACAATTTTTACTCTCTTTTACGTTTGCAGCTTCTCTGAATTTCCCTTTCGGTGTCGTATTTTATTTACCCCATGCAGTATTCGCACTCACAGTTTGTGCATCTGTTCACTGTCTCACTCAGATTAGAATGTTCTTCTTACCCATCACTACACTCTTGACTGATTTAATTTTGTTATTTTCCAAAGTCGGAGCGCAGGAATGCCGTATTTAATGTAATGTAAATTTACTTATCTGATAGACCGTGCTTGAGTTAAATCTTTTCGTGCTTTTAAATGTACACTCTAATTCAGATATTAGAAAACAGGTCATTTTCGTCTATGGAGAGTATAACTGGTACGAAAACCCTCGATTTTTCTAAATTCCATATTTTTAGAACGTTTTATGTTAGTTCAATAGTATGAGATATCAGTTTATCACAAAATATAAAGTTCGTGGCCTGGGAACTCCTCTTACTTTAGTTGCAAAATAAGAGTTTGTACCTTATTATTGTGTACCTTTTATGGCAGCGCTTGCATTTTCTTGAGTTTCATTTTTTATTTCCATTCCATGCTTATTAAAATTTTTTGCAGGTTCTGTAAATACCCTCTTAACAATGAAGTTTACAAAAGATTTACTCGATCATATTTGCCGACACAAATGTCAATTCATACAGGTCAAAAACCTCAGAGATGCAAAGAGAGTGGAAAGGGATTTAATCGTCGTTCAGGTTTGGCAACACACATGCTAATTCATAAGGGAGAAAGACGTCACACATGCCTTGAGTGTCGAAAGGCATTTATCAGGAAATCAGACTTGAGATCACACATGTTAATACATACAGGTGAAAAACCTCACACATGCGAAGAGTGTGGGAAAGGATTTATTAAAAATTCAAAGTTGGCAGAACACAGGTTAACACATACAGGTGAAAAACCTCACACATGCAAAAACTGTGGGAGAGGATTTACTCACAGTTCAAGTTTGGCGAGACACATGTTATTACATACAGGTGAAAAACCTTATAAGTGCCAAAAGTGCGGAAAAGGGTTTATTCAAAGTTCAAGTCTGAAATATCATATATTAACTCATACAGGTGAAAGAAATTACACATGCCATAAGTGCCAGAAGGATTTTTTGACGAAGTCAGCCTTGGCAACACACATGTTTATTCACACAGGTGAAAGACGATACACATGCCATGAGTGTCGAAAGGAGTTTATTGACAAGTCAAACTTAGTATCACACTTGTTAAGACATACAGGAGAGAAACACACGTGCGAAGAATGTGGACAATGTGGAAAAATATTTACTGCAAGATCAAGTTTGAGAAGACACATGTTAACACATATAGGTGAAAAATACTATACTTGCGAAGAGTGTGGGAAGCGATTTACTCAAAAATCAACTTTGGCTGCACACATATTAACACATACAAGTGAAAAACCTCACAGATGCGAAGAGTGTGGCAAAGCAATTATTCAAAGTTCTCACTTGGCAGCACACATGTTAACACATACAGGTGAAAAACTTCACACATGCAAAGACTGTGGAAAAGGATTTAGTTACAGTTCAAGTTTTGCGATACACATGTTGTTACATACAGGTGAAAAACCTTACACATGCGAAGAATGTGGAAAGCGATTTGCTCTAAGATCATATTTGGCTGCACACATGTTAAGTCATACGGGTGAAAAATCTCAGACATGCGAAGAGTGTGGGAAAGGATTTAGTCAAAATTCAAATTTGGCAGCACACAGGTTAACACATACAGGTGAAAAACCTCACACATGCAAAGATTGTGGAAAAGGATTTACTCAAAGTTCAACTTTGGCGAGGCACATGTTATTACATACAGGTGAAAAACCTTACAAGTGCAAAAGGTGCGGAAAAGGATTTATTCGAAGTTCAAGTCTGAAATATCATATATTAACTCATACAGGTGAAAGAAATTACACATGCCATAAGTGTCAGAAGGATTTTTTTACGAAGTCACACTTGGCAACACACATTTTAATTCACGCAGGTGAAAGACGTTACATATGACAGTGTCGACAGGAGTTCATTAAGAAGTCAAACTTGGTATCACACATGTTAAGACATACAGGAGAAAAAAAACACACCTGCCAAAAATGTGGAAAAAATTTACTGCAAGGTCAAGTTTGAGAAGGCACATGATATTACTAACAGGTAAAAAGCCTCACACGTCCTAAGAGTGTAGAAAGGGATTTGTTGTAAAATGGTATTGGTTTAAAGATACCTTAACATATACATGTGAAGAACCTTATATATATGAATATAGAAGATTTATTAAGACAAATGGATATGGCAAAGCACAATTTCACAGGTACAAATGAAGATTCTCACGTGTTCTAAGAGTATGAAGAGGGCTTTTTTTTTTTTTTTTACAAATTCAGCTTTGGCAAACCTTGTTTATGTACATTTGAACAACCTCAAAAGTGCCAAGGGTGTGTAAAGTGATTTCTTAATATCAGAATTGGCAAGATACATATATTTATATGCAAACAGGTAAAACAGTCTCACATGTCAAGACTTTAGAAAGGAGATTTTTAAAAGTTCCGTGTTGGTAACAGATAAGTTTACACGGACAGGTGTAAACCTCGTAAGTGCGAAGATTGTCGTGATTGATTTAAATCTCTTATATGACAAAACCATTTTGATACGTACAAGCGAAAAATCTCAGACGTGCATACAGTATGGAAAGGATTTAAAATAACTTCACATATTCTAACATACATCTTAATTCATATAGGTTAAATACCAGAAACGTGCCAAGTGTTTAAAGATAAATTTAGTTCAAACTCAAATTTCTCAACACATTTTAAAACATGCAGTTAAGGATCTGCATACGTAATAAGACTGTAGTAGGGTTCTTTGAAAAATCATTTGGCAATGCACTTTGTACAGGCAGAAGAAAAACTTCCTACTTAGGGACCGGAAAGGCTTTTAGCCAAAGGTCAACCTTAGTAACTCCCATGTTGAGACGATGATATGTCACTTGAGAGGCTTATAATCGAACGTGACAGTGGAATCTATTAAAAAATAAGTCTGAGCAGGTACTTGTAATCATACATATATATATATATACAATTTACTTTACTTGGTTAAATGTTCCATTCTATCATTGGAAAAATCGGTTAAAGTTATTGATCAAAAGACTATTGTTTTCATACTTGCTAGTAACCCCGTAAAATATTTAGTTACTAATTGATTTAAAACGTGTATATATTTTTCGCAAACACATATTGATTCCTGTAAGATTTCTGCAAGAAATATAGAAAGAAGAAATCCTTTTAGCGACCATGAATATCAGATGAAAGAATTCACTAAGTTTCGTGCGAGGTACGGACGCCAAGGCGGCTCAATGGCAAAGCGTCCACCTCTGGTTCGTGGGGTCCCATGTTCGATGCCCGCTTAAGTCAGTTAAACTTTGTGGAGGACAAACACCATGTGCGTGGGTTTCCTCAGAGTTCTCCTGATCCTTCACACTTTGCTCGTTCCACCCGTACATTCATCATCGTCACCTTTAAAATTGCCTGCGTGCTGCATAAAACAAAGTTTTCATTTCAATTTGTACCATGTATTTATAAAACCAAGTTATTATGATTTAACTTGTATCTGCGAAAAGTTTGAAATTTTTATTGCTTGAAGCAAGCAGATAATTTCTAGCAAGCAATTTTATTACATTGAAGAAAAATTCAAATTACGTGGAAATCACAACTGGCTTACTTGGTGCGAAATACAATTTGTAGGTTCTAAGTTGATACGCAGTCAACCCCAGTTTAACTAACTATATGCTTTGAGCTCCTGCAATACAAGATCTGTATGGCGAAGCAAAAATGTGTAAGTTACTTGGAAACCCCCTTACGTCAGAGTCTAAGTTAGGAAAAGTGAAGTCGAGAAGGATATCATATTCCTACTACTGTAAGGCATGACAATATTTACGGTTACTATTTACTTCTTTCCAAGGATTGGTACGCGCAACTATTCATGATCCAACCCTACAAGTCCAAAATGTATCCCAACTCCTAAGTTAAAGTTAATTCGTAACTCCTAACTTAGAAATTCATACTTGCAATATGTGCTTCTCAGGTGGCAGAGTGAATGCTTATCAGTTCTGATTTCTTCGACATTAGGTTCCGAACTGGCAGCGGCGACAGATTTCATCGTTGTGCTGGTTTATATATAGCAAGTGACGTCCTACACGTAACCTTCATAGGTGTTTTCCTCAGGGGTAACCTTAGCACACGTCCAGAGAGACAATGAGGAGATTTCCGCACAGGCGCCGTATTGTTCGTCTTCTAATTTTCTCTTGATTTGCTCGATCACGAGAAGCTCTCCTTCCTCGCACATAAAAGAGAGCATGAGGAGCATATTCATATATTCGAGCAGTGAGTCCGGCATTTGGATACCACGAACCAAATTTGTGTAATAGATTATTCGTCGAGCTTGTTAAAAGAAAAGAAAAATAAGAAAAATCGTTTTCCAAAAGATAAATGTGATCCAATCCTAACTTCCAGTTGGTAACGGTACTACAGTATAATGGGTAATGTGCGAAGAGGCTTTATTAATGAGAAAAAGGTTAATGTACACTGTAGTTCTTGTATATAATGAGGGTTACTTAATAGGATCGTAGGGTTTTATTTCCAGATTATATTTTACCTGGAAATCACAATGAATAGTTAATTAACTTCTAATGGGTTAAGCTTAAAATATTACACCCTATTTTCTTTAAATATGCATTACAGTAGTTATAGATATTTAGCGATTTTTTTATCTTTATGAAAACGTTTCTTGGCAAACACTACGAGATAAATTTATTATATTACGATGAAACCTTACGATCTTCTTGGCTTTGTAGCAGTTTAATTTCCCAATATGCTACTTTGAGGCATTACATGCCATTATGTGTTATTTTCACACAATTTGTACAATATGGTATGGGTGTTTTACCAAATGGCCAAATTCATTTGATATTAAGATTTGACTTAAACAAATTACGAGCACTATAAGAATACCAATTAATAAATAATGATTTAAGATATGTTTTTAACATTATATTTACATTTTTTTATAGTCTCTTGTATTACATATGAAAGAAGATAAGCTATGAGACAAATTATAGGTAACTTATTAATGAATAAACGTTTGGACTAATAAATATTTGAAAAGACTAACATTTTTGGCTTTCTGCAATAACCATGACCTGAACTAAAATTTCTAGTGGCCAAATAGTTTGCGTTAAGCGCTGTAAGAACTATTCATAAAAAGCAATATTAATATCATTTAAAAACACATATAATACACAAGGTTGGCAATACGTCTACAAACCCCATACCTTTATCAGACAAATAAAGCTATTGCGCTTAGTCTAAAATACTATAAAAAAGGAAAGGTTACTTCCCGCATTTTTCAGTTACTCAAAATGGAAGAAAGTACAGAATAAAGAAATGTATTAAGACTTTGCTACCTTACTAGGACATCATTAGTTAAAATTGGGAATATACTATCTTCTTATTCTGCTAAATATAACAATTATGAACCTATAATATAGGTCTAGTTAATAGTAGTGTATCATAGGCCGATATCAACATTTTAAACGGTTTAAATCATAAATCTTAAAAACAAATAATATTACCATTAAATACCTATATGCGCTATAAGGTACTAATAAAAAAATATGCATTTTTTTAAATTCCGAGAAAATTAAAATGTTAGATTGTATAAATAATTTTTTATTGTACATTATTCAATGTGTAAGCAGTTTCAGTTCTGTAGTACATTAAAAATGTATTATCATATTGATTGTACACATTGATTTATTTCAATGATGTACTTACTAACTAAGGCGGTATAAACTTATCCCCTCAGTGAATGCGTATTTGAACATTTAAGGACAAAACTCTGAAACTCATTTTGTTAATACGGGACTCATAATAGTTTTTTTTTTTTTTTTTTTTTTTAAGGTTTACTATATGACAGGAAACTAAGCGCAATAAACAGTACACAACTAGTTCTATTTGAAACGACAACTTCACCTTGTGGGTGCTGAAACTGACTCTTTGACTATTTTATACTGTGTGGTACACATATGCAACATGTTAAGCAACGAGTAATATAAACTATAAAGTGGTAATCTTATGTTAACTAACCTTATCGTACTGGATGCACACTTCTTCAATATATAACAACACGCCCAAATTTTTCTAAGTCCCTTAAAATTGTGAGTTTGGTAACAACGCGCATGAAATTGAGCAGGGGAAGTCATAAGAATGAAAGGGTAGTGAAGCCTTCCCAATACACCTTCTTGCTTGCTGTTTGAAGTATTCAGATCCTTTTTCATTACTTAATGTAATGTTAGTTTCAGCGAAAAATAGTATCCTGGTAAATGCAAGTAAACTTTGTGTAGTTAAAAAAAAAAACTTCAAGCTTTTTAACCCAAAGAAAATCGTGAAGAGACAAAAAAGATTTTATGGAGTTCCATCCTTAATATAATGATAATTGAAATACAATTGGAAGTTAACTCTACAATACAGTGGCGCGAATCCTGTTGGGATGAGGAGACATGTCCGCTTCAATCTTGGAATTGAGGGGACAGTCCACCCCAATAATCCGATTTGAAATGACTTTTTTTATAAGGAGAAATGTGATGCTTTGTGTCCAATTCTCACAAAGTGAGATAAAACTGCTATCCCCTTAGAATGAGCCTCAAATCTGCCCAACTCTCAATGTTGAGAACAACTCTGATTTTCCTCAGCATTGTTTTTTCAAATTCATTAAAGCATCGCTTAAAAATCATTATGGGAATCTACTTACCCGCCCCCTCTCCTTTAATGTTGAAGACAGATTTGCTCCACTGCTACAATGTGTTTCAACAGTCGTCCGTGTTTAGTTGCTTCTTCCTATTGGAATTAAAAACCTTTAAGCCTGGTTCGAGTCCCACGGTTAATATCATTTACTTGTTTTAATAAACTTTTATGCCCATCTTGGTTTAGAGTTTTTGTCTTCTGGATGAATTTCTTTCTTTCTTTCTTCAGGAGAAGTCATACTTTAGAAAGTCGCTAACGAATTACCGTTTCTATTCAAGGATTTCAGAAACTAGAAAATGAGTAATCTAAGCAAGTTTTCTTTTTTAAAGTTCCATAGATGCTAGTAAAATGAGTTATAGCACTTATTATTCCCAGTCTTGGTATTGATGGGAAATAGATTTCACCCTGACAAAAATGTGTGCTCGAGAAGAAACTTTTCATTCCTGGCACAGAATGTTTAAGAATCTTCAGGAGAATAGGAAAAGGCAACAATTTTTATTTTGTAGGCGAAAGTATTGCAATCAGCAACAAATCCCTTTAAGAAGATTGGTTTATTATAACATCCTAATATATTTACATAGTCCGTATTTCTGTTACTCAGCAAGACATAAACATCTTAGCGATTACTTGATAGATCACCATACATTTTATACAGTAAGTAGTGAGTCAGAAGTTGAGAATCGAGTTCGATTACCTAGGCAATAACCATACCGGTAATAAAAATGAACAATTACCGGGTTCCTAAGTTGATCGCTACAGAACAAACACGGTAACACATGCATATGGACAAGTGGTTTCCTCCTATCGGTTAAACATTCCAAGAGTATATTTTCACCTGTCTTATTTATTCTGTACTAAAGCCGGAAGCCATAAAAGTCTATTACAACTTTCGGTTTCAGTATTGATCTACGTGGGCCAGGTCTGGTAAGAGACAGCTATAAGCTTTTTATTTAAAGTCGATGTAATGTTCTGAGAATAGAAAATATCTTCTATTTTAACCATATTCAAACCTGAGGTTTCAGATATAAACAGTGGTGCTATTTAGTCGCTTCACAAGAACCGGTTGTAAAATGTCATCAATTCGCAGAAGGGTTCGCTATATCCATATATATACATATACACGCACACATGAGATGCCAAGAATGATGCTCAGATATCAAGAACGAGAGCTGGAACCATACGAATGAAATAGTGACGGTTATTTATATTTGATATGCCATTATTTATTGTTGAAACACTATTATCAACAATTCTTGATCCATTGCTGGATGAAGGGCTTTCCAATACTATATTCACAATGTATCTTGGACATCTCGTTTAGAAGATATTCACAGTGCTACTAAATTTCGACATACCGCCTTGTTTAGGGTACTCTGTAGTCGCTACTTGTCATTTGTAGTATCCAGTAAAAAAAATTACTTTTCTCTCCCTTGTGTGGTTTGTTACCTAAGAGCCTACCTATATTACATTTGTCTATATACCTATCCATGAACTCCCCCCACATATATATATACAGAGAGAGAGAGAACTGGTTGTTAGAAATCAGAATAGCACCACTGTATATCTATTTATTTATTTACCTACAAATGCTTCAGTTACAAATCAATGTCCAATTTGTACTGTAATAATGTAACATCGTACATAAGAAATAACAAAAAAGAAAAAAAATGTTAAAAATTAAGAATTACAATAGTTTTTTTTATATACATAGAATATGTACCATATTTACAGACACCTTAACTTGTTTTAAAAATGATTTTCAGATTAAAAAATAACATCTGACAATAAACTATTATACAATGATGCCAGTCTGAAGTATAAGGAACGTTGTATAATTGATAATCTGCTCGTTACATATATAAGTAACATATAAGTGCAAGTAAGCCAAGAAGGTACGCGAAAACTGAACGAATACCATCTCGGAGTTAATTTTCAAATTGATAATTTTATGCAAAAACAGCAAGTTCGGTACAATACGTCTAGTAAGTGGAGTCTGAATATTGAATTTTATAAGTAGCTGTGTTTTATTAAGACTACGCAATGAAGGAACTCTTTGTTTGACAATGGCAAGAAAAACGTTAAGGACAGAATCGAAACTTGATAAGTTTGAAGCACAGACCATATTTCATATCGGTGAGCAATATTCGATTTTAGGAGATACAAAGGGTTTGAAGAAAATACTGAGTACTTTGAGATAGCGAATTTCAGTAAATCTGTAAAGAATACACAGTATTCTCACAGCACTCCCAACAGTAAGGTGATGTAAACAGCAAATTTAAGTTTCTCATCGAACAATACTCCAGGATCCTTATGTATAGCGATTCTTTCGATAGAATTGTTATTAATACAATATTTGTAATAAAGTTTATTTTTCTTCAAAGAAATACTAAGAGTACAACATTTTTAAGGGTTTAGTTTTAAATTCCAGGTCGTATACCAGTCCATAAGTTAAGTAAAAATTTGTTGAAATAGTAGGGCATCATCTATGGTAGAAATTTTGTGGAAAATTTCACAATCGTCAGCAAAGAGAAGAATGTTCACAGATGGTAAACACAGGAAGGAATGGGATCATCCATGTAAAGAAGAAATAGCATTGGTCCTAGAACACTATCCAGGGGAATTCCAGAAAGAACTGACAAATTTGTAAGAAGCATCTGGCATAACAACACGTTGCATACGATCAGTAAAATAATCCTTTAGTAAAGACAACAATTTGTCATGAAGATTAAATTTGTTGGATAGCTTGTACAGAGGAATATGGGTGTCAATTTTGTCGAAAGCTTTCGAGAAATCTAAGTATGTTACATCCAGTTGAGAAATTTCTAAAATACAGTTTATAGGATGAATAAGAAATTCTGACAAGTTGGTGAGGCATGATTTCTGTTGCAGGAAGCCATGCTGTGCTATGTTCAAATAAGTTGCTCTGAACGTGTAAAGTCTGTCCTTAATGATTTTCTTGCAAAGAATTGGCAACGGAGAGAAAAGACGGGAAATGGGTGTATAGGAACACCCACCAGATTTATAGGCTGGAATAATTTTAGCTTGTTTCCAAAGTTGGGGATAATAACCTTCTGTAAAACCTCTATTAAATAAAAAAAAATCCACGGGATAAGCAGGGGGCGGAACTATTGCGAAGGAAGATTGTGTAATATTATCGGGTCCAAAAGCATGATGGTCAGGTAGAGATGACAAGAGTGACTTGATTTCAACGGACGTAGTAGAAATCGATCATGGAAACATACTACTTGAAGAGCAGGAAGATAACTCTGTACCGTCTGGGGGAGAATTTTTTTGTAAAAATAGTCATTGAATGATTCAGCTCTTTGTTCTCCAGTAAGAGAGCTCCCAGCATAATCGACCTTCATGAGTATACTAGTTTTATTTCTTCTTGAATTAATGAGAGACCAGAAGCTGTTAGGTCTCAAACAAAACGAAGTTGCAATGTTGAAGATGTAATTATTGTAATTTTTTAAGGAGAAACTTCGGAGTATCGACGACTTTACGAGAAACTATTATAAGTAAACTGGTTTGGAGGTTGTTTCCGGAGTGAGCACGCGAGCTTCTTGTTTTCCAGAGCATACTGAATCTCAGCATCAAACCAAGAAGAGAACTTAGAAGACTTATGGTTTTTGAGAAAGAAAGTCTTCGACAACAGCTATAAAGGTATCAGTAAGAAGCGTTGTAACATCATCGATGGTACCATTTCCCAACAAACACCATGAAAAAAGATCTAAGGGACGGCAGATATCGTCCCATAGTGCCTTCTTCCACAGTTTATTAACATGTTTCTCAGGACTAGAATTTTTGTTGGAAGTTCGTATATTAGGGATAAATGCAATATGCAATGAATCATGGTGAGCAGGAAGAAAGTTCATATGTGGAGTTATGTCAGTCTCATTTAAAGAGGAGGCAACATAATTTAGGTTACTATCCCCGCGCGTATTGAACATTTATATTGACGTAAGGACAAACTATGAATAAATGTATAAAAAGATCAGTCATCATTTCGACACTTTCCAAGCCCCATATCAGGTGATATCCAATTAATGGATAAATTAAAGTTGCCTCTTAAAACTGCATCACCTAAAGAAAGAGTTCCTTATTCAGAATCTCTCCAAGCTTTTAAGACGAAAATTTATCAAATTTTTTTCTTTGCAAACCGACAACAATATTTATTTAGTAGGGCGCCAATACTTATACGGGGCGCCGCGCCGTTTGGCATTTTCTAACACCTCTCCTTGCTCGTTCGGCGCCCCCTTGCTATCAGCGAATGAGTAAAAACTTGTGATTGTTATTGAAAAGTGTAAATTACGAGCTTAGCGAGGAAGAAAAATTTTAACAAACTTCTTCCTTTGCAATCCTACAACAATATTAAGTAGGGCGCCAATTCTTATAGGAGGCGCCGCGTGTTTGGCCTTTTTCCAACACTCTTTTTGCTCGTTCGGCACCCTCTTGCTATCAGGGCCCGGGGCAACCGCTCCCTCCCTAGCTACGGCTCTGCTTACAGTTTGTAGGTATAGTTTATTAACACTCTGTATATATATATATATATATATATATATATATATATATATATATATATAGAAAGATAGATAGATGGATGAGGTTTATTCAGGCCAAAACGGTCCCGTTCAGACCGGTTTTTCAGGCACGCAAACACCTATGAGGTCTATACCAAACTTCACTGGTCTATTTCGGTCCTCATGATGTCTAAAGAAGTCCTTTGAGGTCTAAATATGATTTCAGGGCTGCCGACATACTTTAAAACAACTTCAAGAAGCAGTATGAAATATAACGTATTAAATTTATTTTTGCCTTTTACATAAACAAGAAAAATTGAAATTTGGTAACATGGAAATATTAACTGGGAAATATTGTTTGATGTGTTATTTAATGCAACAAAATTAACAGTGTTGCAACCCAATAAGAATATTTTTCAAATAACATTAGGCAATATTTTTTTATATATTTCAAATTTGTATGTTAAAGAAAAACTTACTGCATTTATTGTTCAGTGCTGCAAGCCGAAGGCGTTGCAATATCGAAAACATTCAAATTTCAAAGGTTTCTACTACAATAACATGGCAAGTGAATTGCACGAGAAAATGCATATTGGAAGTATCTTATTGTCGAATACTACGATGACAATATGACATTGGAAAAAATATAACATCAATGTTCTTTATTTCGGAAAGGGTACTAACTATAACAACCAACCGCAAAATGGTTTTCAATAGACACAAATATTACGCCTTTTACAACAATTTGATAAATCAATCCGTACTCTCATAAAGAGAAAACGTTGCTAAAGATTGTTGCACTGTATAAAATGACGTATCTGTAGGAACCTTTTAAAAATCTGTTGGTTTCCTTTCCTTCCATGACATTATTCGATTGTTTTCGAAAATGGTATTTATTACAAATTGAGGAAGAAGATGATGGTCGTCAGATAAGTACACGAGCTTTAAAACTCATAGTTTTTAGAATTTTTATAGTTTCTAACTATTTCAATTTTAGATATTTTTAATTTGGTATGATCTTCCGGTTATCTAGAAAAATTTCAATTTATCAGGTGTCATCGGCAAAGTTTATTTACCACAATTTCTTATTTAAAACTTAAGACCAAGTTATTCGGATCTATGTCCAGGCAATTTTGTTATAGTTTATGTTTTAGCTATTGAAGCTCTTATATTATAAGGAATTATTACATCATAAGAATTTTAGTAATTGTTGGCTATAAGCCTTTGACTATTATTATTATTATTATTATTATTATTATTATTATTATTATTATTATTATTATTATTATTATTATATAACACGAATGGGTTAAAAGGAACCACACAAAATTTTCGGAATTACATAATTCTTAGCATTGTTGTAAGCTTAACCATTGTTTATCATATGTCCGGAGATATCAAATTGCTCTATACTACATTATGATATTTACATCCATTGAAAGGAATATATGATTGAACGTGGTATTTCCAAAGCGGCTTTAAGAAATAAAACATTTTGAAAATAACAAAGTTTCAATGTATTTAAACGTTTGTCCATAATTTTGTACAATACTGTGCTTTGAACATTAATTCCCTTTATTTAATAGTTTTAACGCATTAATGAAGCGATACGGTAATTCGTAATTTTCCATCGATTTCATTTTCTACCTAGTAAACAAAATAAACGTTTCGATTATTGGTTGAAACCAGTATTCGATCCAGTTCTTACATATAATCGATGTTAGTAAAAAAAAGGTACAAGTCACAAACACATTTAATACAAACGGCAAAAACTTTTTTTGTATTTTCATGTATCCTAGGCTTCAAGAACAAAACTAACCCTTTTAAATTATGATGGCACAACATCTGTGCCATGGCGTCGACCTTCGGAATTTACTTTATAAATCTCTACTGAAGCTTTTTAGACCGTTTTTTTTTTGCATTCATTCAAATATGGAAGCACCATAGAACATATTTCGTGGGCATTTTGCAGCCTCGCGTGCCTGGGGACTGTGACGTCACAAACGTGGACGATGGGTTTTAAAAAAGGGTATATTTGAGAAGTTTTTTTTTTCAAAAAAACCCTCACACATTACTATTTACCCTAGATACATGGTTTGTACCTCGTTGGTTTTATGAGACAGGCTTTCTAAATGTACCACTCAAATTTCCCTATCGTGTACCAGAAGCGAGGAGATCTCGTCCAAAATGGAAAATAGGGGATTTTTTAAAGAAAAAAATTTTTCCCCATTTTTCTCTTCATAGGTACATGATAGCGAAATTTAAGTGGTACCATTTGAAAGGCTGCCTTACGCTGAAGGAAATGAGGTATGATCCATGTTGCTAGAGTCAATAGGCGTGTGTCAAAAAATATCGATTTCTTTATTTTTTTCATTTTTTTACACATTTTTAGTCAATTACTTTAGTAAAGTATCTACAGTATTATCGCTATTTTAAAGTCATGATACGTACCTCGTTTTCTTTGGCATGAACCAGTCTTTTAAACGGTACCACTCGCATGTCTTTAGCATGAGGCCGGCCAGAGGGGCCTAAATCGGGAAAAAAAAGATTTTTTGACAAAATTTTTCTTTTCGCGAATTTTCTCCACTATGGCACATGATAGAGACATGCGAGTAGTACCGTTTAAAAGGCTGGTTTTCGCCAGACAAAACGGTTTATCATTTATGTCTCTACGATAATTAAGGATGACTCAGGAAATTTTTATATAAAAATGGGTTATCCATTACTCACATAGGGGAAAGCTGATACTGTTTGCACATTGGGCAATATTTTTTCCTCTTCTATTTTTCAAGATATAACATTGAAACTTGGTACAGTTATTACACACAGCATGTAGCATGTTTGAGATTTTTTGGAGTTCTGTGGGTTGACTCAGGAGCCGGCCAGAAGGGCCCAAAATCGGGGGAAAGGGATTTTTTGACAAAAATTCCAATTTTGCAAATTTTCACCACTATGGTACAGGGTAGAGACATTCGAGTAGTACCGTTTGAAAGGCTGGTTGATTTCAAAGAAAACGAGGTACAATTCGTGTTCTCACAATGAAGTCTTGATGACGGTGATGATAGTATAGAAATTCATTAAAAAGGTATTACGAAGGGAAATATGTAAATCGGCTGTAGCATCAAAACTATTCACCCTAGTTCCAATTTTTGTATCTCATGCTCTTCACCATAAAGCAAAGTTATTTTAATAGCATTCGTATGATCTTATCCTAAACGAAAGGGGAGATATTCGCGATAGAAAAGGAATCTTTGAAAAGAAAATCCCTTTTTCTTAATTTGAGCAGAAATTTCCCGCATTTGGTACACTTTAGGGAAATTCTACGGACGCAGTTGGAAACACTGCTTTACTGGAAACAAAGCGGGGTATAAACCATGATCCTACGATAAATAGTCTTGACGCAATAGATGATTGAGTGAAAGTCTACAAAATACCTCAAAAAATCCATAATTTAAAAGGGTTAAATGTAGGAAAAGAAAGATAAAATCAATACTTACAGAATATATTCTCTATTCTTGTACAGTCGTACATTTATTTAAAAAATAATGTATCTTCCTTTTACCCTTCCTGTAACTTGATTTTAATTTAGAGTTGACTAATAATAGTTAATATTAGTTAAACCTGTCTCGTCTGTAGAAGGTTTTGTACAAAGGATCTTTTCTTTTCGGAAGATGTACTATTATCATTTGGAGGAGCGCTGTCCCGTCTCGTATCCCGTCACGGAAACTCTAGGTGTTAACAACATACATAGTTGAGTGTTTCAGCATAAACCTAAGATTTTGTATATTCAACCAAAGTTAGTAATGTGGGCCTCAATGATAAGTGGTAGAGCGTTCACTTTCAGTGTATAAGATTCCAAGTTCGATCCCAGCTTCCAGGCAAGTGGTAATTGTGGAGGAAAATTTTGTGTATGAGTTTTCTCGGCCTCCTTCCGTTTACTGCTAATTTCCTCATTTCACAGTTTTGTTTATTCTCGTCACCACTGTCCTCTTTAGACTCGTCTGGACGTTTAAGCCAGAAAGACTGAAAACGATGCTGCGACATTCAAGACATCTATCATAATAATACTTACGAGACATCACTATTTTTGCTCAACGATTGAAATTGAACACCTTATTCAACTGGGAGCCTGTTTGAGACGGAGACATACAGTTTAACGTAGTCTCTGAACCGCAAGAGCTTCCGCCGGGGCTTTTCCACCCCAAAGACGCGTATTTTAACTATATACCACAAAGGAGTTCGTTCGTGGTTATATACATTGTTTGAATTCTTTATCGACATTGAGGGTAAATAAAATAATTCTCAACATGACATAGACTTCTAAGGATGCAATAATTTAAAATTATACTGTATATCGTTTTCTTAAGCTCCCCCCTCTCTGGTAATAGTCGTGAAAATAAAACTTAAATTATTAATTTTGACATTAACTAAATTAATGACTTATTTTGTGAGATACCCACAAGTAATATTTCTGAATATTCTTCTAAAGTATTTAATGTGTCTAACAAGGTATATGTACAATGTCAGATATCTGCAAATCCATAAATGACTTCGTTAAAAACAGTTAATATAACATCGTCATACAAATTCACTTACGATGACAAACTGAAGGATTTAAGAATACAGTTACAAGTAACAACTATAGGGATTTTAAAATAGTTAAAATGGGCGACAATAAAAAAAAACAGACAATATAATGAATTGTAGTTAGTTTTTAGTATAAAATTAGAATCCAAAAGTTTACATATTCCGTTCTGAAATACAACTATCGAATTAAAGTTATATAAAAAGACAAATCCAGTGGAATAATTTCCAACTTGAAACCACTAAACACGGTTTGAGACGGGAAGAAAGCAAACATTCCCTCAAGGGATATTTCACTTAGTTTCTTTGGGGATCATTCAGATGTTGATTGAGGGGGGAATATCTTTCTCGTTCTTCAGTAATTCGCATCCTAGTTATAAGTATTAGGGTAGTTTTATTTTTCGACTTCCCATTTTTTAAATCTCATCTAGTATGGTTTCATACCAGACCAAAGCAACTCATGAGAAAAATTAGCTCAGTTGAATAATGTTAAATGGTTCCAAAATCGATCTTAAGTATTGAATGTATTTACCATACACAATATGAGGCAATAGTAGCTTACCTTATAAATTTGGAAAGAAAATTGTAAGTTAACAACCATATATTATGAAAGTAAGAAGTGGTAAATGTTTATACATAAGAAGGAAATAACATCAGACGTGTGTTCTGGTTAAACGCACCCCAAAACATATCATATGACACTTTTCAATTAAGAATTTGCACTTGAACCTAAGATGGAGTACTTCAAGGTCGCAACCATGATGGTACTATACAGTAATAAATGCGACTCTAGCTTAATTATCCTTATTCAAGATATGATGTCAGTTCTTCTAGCGGTTAGAAACTTACAATGTACTTTTGCCTCGCATTGCATATTGTAAATCAATGAAAACTTGCGGTCAAATTGGGCACAATTTAATGTTATTCAATTCAGCTTATTTTCCTCATGGGTTACTTTGGTATAAGACAATATGAATTCACTTTAGGTGAGACTCTAAGAATCTCGGAAGTTAAAGAATAAGGACCACCCAGTATAGGGTGTTAATGAAGTATACAAACAAACTGTAACAGGTGATTCCTTACATCAAAAGGTCAAAAAGTTCCTACGAACCTTTGGGAAAAACTCATAGTTTCAGAGCTAAAGCTGTCCAAAATAGCAAAAAAAAAAAAAGCCAAGTTACAAGAGGCCCTATTTTGAATTCGAGAAATCGTAGAGTGGTAGTCTTTATCAGCGGAAAGGAAGTCATGTATGCAGAGTATTCCCTAGAGGGTGAAATTCCCAGACATGCAATCAACCGAGTATGATCTGATTTGTGATTGGTCCAAAGTAGCCAAACGATAAGCTTTGACAGCTGAACACAGAATCCTTTGGCTCGATATCGGAACTGTTAACGATTGTCAACAGCATGGTCTCTCGTACTCCAGAAAAAGCATGTTGTTGTGTTTTCTTTCAGGCTTATAAGTGAAGAAAACGTGAAATATACCGTGACGAAATGCATAAGTAGGTGATGGAACTTGACGCTGTTTCTTCACCTACTGCGCATGCGCAAACTGTTCAAGTTCCGATTCATGTTCCGACCCCTGTTCCGACCCCGGTTACCCCGGAACATATTACCCGCACTGAGTAGCATTTTAAACCACCCAACACACATGCGCAGAAACATTACACCTAACAGCAAGACTATGGACCACCATGACACTGCTGGTAGTATTTTTTCAACCATGATAACATCAGGAGCGTAGTCGTTCTCTTTTACGAGCACTTTTTGATGTAAAAAAGACTATGGCAACATAGTAGAGCAGAGATTAAAAAATTACAAAACCATTTAACAATATAGCATAAGTCTGGTTAGCCACACACACAAACACACACACATACAAATTTGTTTACGCATTCCCAGTTCGAATTTAGCAGAAATTACAGCTTCAACTGTCACTTCCGGTTCCATTTAAACACAACACCAACAGCAATACTAACACAGAGCAGATTATACCAACACACTACAGAGGCTACAACATAGGACTATGAACACACACTCCAACTCCTATTGAACATAGTAGAGCAATGACTCGCTCACCGTTTGCGTGGGTTCGCATGCACATAGTATTCACACACACACACACACTTTGTTCACGGAACGCTTAGTAGCGCATGAGGAAACTGTTCCGGTTGCAGCGCCAGATCCGGTTCCGGATCAGACTACGCAACGAGTACCCTTATACGACTGTGACCTATTGTAGCGATTACACAAGAAAGACTTTCTGTTCCCACTCAATTTCCAGTACCAGTATCTGTTAAGGAGCAGACTACGCAACGAGTAGGATCTTACGATCCTTTTTTTCTCCTTTTTTTGAACTGTTATAAAAGACTATGACCTATTTTTCATTCTCTAAATAACATATTACATACAATTGTTTAGACATGTGTAGTTCCAGTTTAGTAGAAATAACAGTTTCAACTCCCACTTCCGGTTCAGATTGAACACAGCAACAGACCGCAGACTACAAAGGCTACAACATAGGACTATGAGCACATATTTCAACTCCTAGTAAACACAGTAGTGCAGTGGTTCGCTCTAGAGTGGCCAAAAATTTTCTGATCGGATATCCCGGACCCAATGAGATCCGGATTCGGATCCTGCTGGATCTGGAGCTAGATCCGTATCTCGAACCCGAGTCTCAGATCCGGATCTAATTTCGGATCTCGGATCTGAGTCCGGATCTCGGATCTCGTTCCAAAGTCCGGATCTCGGATCTGGATCCGAAATTCGGTGTTCGGCTCTTGGTCCGGATCCCGGATTTGAAATTCGAATCTCAGATCTTGATTCGTATCCAAACCTACATATGAAATTCTGATGACAAAATTGAAAATTTAAAATTCGTCAATTTTTTTTTCGGATTCACTAATATAGTAGGCCACTGTGTTTTTTAATGTTTCCATAACACGTTTATGCTACCTTTGTTCTTTATTTTATTTTAACATTCCAATATTTACATGTTGCACTTTCTGCTGAAGTCTCTTTAGTAACATGTTTCCAAGTTTCAGCAATGCACTTTTCCATTTTCAATTAATAATAATATAACATCTGTCACGATATTTACGTGTATTATTATTTTATGTCAATGAGAAATGTGTAAAGAATCATATACTTAAAAAAATGTTTGTGACAATTGATTACAGAGAAAGACACGTAATAAAAATGCATAATTAATTATTTATTATGCAGCAATTAATTATCTAATTTTGTATAAAATCACTTTCAATCATACATATAGTCAATGCAATCGTGTTTTCATGCAGATAGAACATGAGTAATACATTAATATTAGTAAATCTCAAAATGCCAAATGTCCCCTTTAGAACCTAACTTGCGGCTTGCTCATCTGAGGTCGGGGTTTGTTGAAGGAGTAAATATAAAAGAGATTTCTGTTTTTCTACTTCCATGTTTCTTTAATCATACATTGCGGGATGTAACCAAAACATATTCATGCATCGTATCATTGAAACGTTTTTTGTCTTTTATATTAAAGTGTTCAAAAATGTTTAACATATTCGCATTTGTTCATGTGATCTTAGGATCAATTCTCGGTGGGAAGATACTTACATGAGACAATTGAAAGCAATGAAAGTAATAGGTAAAAGTCAGGAAATTGGTATTAAAACTTAAGCTATCTGGTGAGACTGTAAGGCGGTAGTTAAATTAACCCACACGATTCGTGAAGATATATTATATCGCTATTGTTATTTAGTATAAGCTACCAGATACATCCTCAGAGGCCACTTTACGCGTACGGTAGTAATCAACAGATGAAAACAACATTGGAAAAGGAATGGAAGGAAGGTCTCCACAGCCTTAGATTTAGGTACTAACCTAGCATTTGCCAAGTATAACTGAGGAACAACCCTGGAAAGTCCTAAATCAAGATGGCTCGTCTCCGAATTCGAATCCGGTGTTACCGAATTGCGAAGCAAGAATCCTAACAATTAGCATAAGTTCGCTCCGTATTATTATTATTATTTAGCTAATAATTAACGCAATGTTCTAAAATTAGTGCAAATTAAACCCTACTTTCCTTATTGCCGATGTTGTAGATAAAAGACCTACATGAGACATCAGTCCACCATTAAATGGACCTTGTTCCAGAAAGAATACTACAACTGGAATTCAGGAAGCGGGGGTGAAGTGATTAATGAAGATGAGGAAACTATGTAAGATGCAAAAACTGAGTAATTATGACTTCATTACAGATATATTCATTTACATACATCAATTAATATTTCTGTGATACAGGGCAACCTCACTTTCTATAGTGGCAGGAGAAAGGCCCACTTCTGTAAACAAACATATTAAGCAGTTCCTATTGGTGTAATGTCCGTGCAAAGAAACGTAGGTAAAACTAGAAAAAAATAGGGAAAACGAGGGGGATATGATAAAACGCCCTTCAACTTAAAAAAAGCTAAAAATAACTAAACTTAGAGCCACGAAAGACGCGAAACGAATTTTATTGAAAAGTTTGCTTTTCCTTAGTGACTAGTTGTGCTATGAACGTGAATCACAAAGAAAACAAGTAGCTAGGTCTGAGTTTCGCAAACCAGTTGAAAAGAAAATATTGGATAAAATTTAATAATAAAGAAGGCATTTATGATAATTAAAACAAACTAAACTCTTGGCACGACAGTCGTTTGGTTCCTACCAGTGGACATACGTTCAAATGGGGATGTGTAGTCAACGCATCGACAACCGAAGTCCCTAATACCGAATTTTTAGACTGGTGTCCGATACCTCTTACTTCAGATAACTCCCCAATTGTCCTCACGATGCTGGGTCAGCACAAAATTTTTGAGTGCCTCTCCGGAAATTGAATCCATGGCCACGGGCACCGAAGGCACGTGCTAACCACTGTCTTATATATATATATATATATATATATATATATATATATATATATATATATATATATATATATGAAAAGGTAACAGCTTTTTATCAAATTATTTAACCTGCTGAAAGCTTTGCACGGATTACACTGTAACCATTACGACACCACGTAAACATAGAAGTAAACGAGGACAGTTAAATACACTTATGTCCGAAGCAGGATCCGAATCCAAGACATTCACAGTAAACGATCCACAGCCTAATACTGCAGACCACCCGACTATGGCTGTTGGGTATTCTCCGCTAGGCGGTAGCATATTTAAGGTAACTGATTACTTTAAAAGTTGCTCCTAAATACTGACAATCTAAGTCTTATGTATCAAATATTTTCTGTGATAATACCATACACTCTCCGTCTTCTACAGACGAAAAGCTATAGTTACCCATATTACCTAGTACAGAAATAAGTTCTGATTCTCTAATAGGTGTTGATGGTGATAGTAAAGGTTCATTGAAACATGATCCCCAAACCCAAACTGAGATATTGATGATGTTACTGGAACGGCTGAAAAGTCATCGTGGACGAGTGAATTGCCCACTTGTCGGGATGAAGGGCGCTTGTGATGTGAAATGCGGGGCTGTCAGAAGTACTACTTACAATTATTGAATTTATTTTTTTCTATGCTGCCGTAAACCCTCTTCAAGATGATAACTGTTAATCTTAGCTTTGAAAATGTTACATACGGAGTTTTATTGCTATCTTTAGGTTACATATAAATCTCTTCATTCCGGAATTATCGGATTTATTTTAACGCTTAACTTCCAAATCTCTTCTGATTTACGAATATCTAAATCGGGAGTATCCCCTTACGGACAATTAGTGACATTTTAGCTCATTTTGAACCAACTATATGTATGGTTAGTCTTGTTATATGGGACTAATTGAGACCAGAAGCAGTCTACAGGCTAAGTCCAAAAGAATCTTGGCCTATCTCCAGACAAAACACGTTTTTTTGCAAGGTGAACTGTGTCAATCCGATACCCACATGAGGAAATCTTCCGCTCAAGTGAAAGCTTCCATAAGAATCAGCACCCTAATCGATGGAATGTGCCTTGCTAATTTTTTCCCAATGTGAAAAAACCTAACTTTATTGTTAAAAATGAAAATTCCTTTCATTCAAACAAGTCGCCATTACAGTTTTCGTATTTGAACACAACACTCATGAAAAGTCATATTAAAGCGCGACTTACCCCTGAAAAAGAACATTTATCTTTTTTAGTTTCTCTTGTTCCCCAAAGTACATGCAGAATTAGTGAAAGTGCCTTCTGCTCGAATTACAACAGCTACAATCTTGGTACTAGCACATGTTTCGGTTTCTAGATCTCAAATATATATCTTTCAGTCTGATTCTATGTGTGAATCCGAAATTTCAAATCTAGATAAGGGGCACTAAAATTGATGCTTTATTCTCGGTACACATATTGTGATTTACTAAATAACTATTAAATCTAATTGTAAGGTGTACATTTGATATTTTGAGCAGACTGAGCAAGATAAATATACGTAAATACAACGTTGCGTGCGGTTTCCTTTTCTTGTCTTAACTGGTTATGTTTTCTTAATTGTCAATGAAATAGGTCTCTTGAGGAATTTTAAATATTCGAGTTTTGCAATCCGGTTTTAAATGTATCCTGGTTTCCGATGTTCCAAATCCCAGGTGTGTATCTCGGTCCTGGAACCGGGGGGACCTAGATTCGACATTCTAACTCTCATCTGGATCTTTAGAGTAGATGAAGGAAACGAATAGACTTCTCAATATTCGTCTTAATTTTCGTTTTTCTTCTCACTGTCAGGACTTCGTGAAATTACTTTCGGCGAATTTTACATATTCAAGTTACTCACAATGTGAGTGGAATGTGGGTTTGGATAGGAATCAAGATCTGAGATCCGGATTTTGGATCCAGATCCGAATTTCGGACCCAGATCCGAGATTAAAATTTCGGATCCAGATTCTAGATCCAGATTGTTGTATGTTAAAAAAAAGTCAAACAAATGTTATAAATGTTCAGGTGTTGGTAACACTGATAAATTGGTAACTATGCCATCTAGTGACAGTTCTGAACGTGAAATTCTGTAGATACGGTTTACGTCAGAATTCAGGGAAAATTGAAACTGGTATAATATTCATCCGTTGTTAACAACTAATTATTGTGATTTCCGGAATATAACTTTGAGTTAAACATCTAAATTTGGGTGAGTCTGTTCTATGATTTTGCTAATTTTGAGTTAACTATATTTTTAGAATCTGTAATAGACCGTCATTAAATTAGACAACTGTAACCAGAAGGTCAAATTTTATTAGTCATCTTGGATATTCCAGCTTTGTCATAAAAGTTAAAAATATATTTCCATATTAGGAATATTACATGAACCAAAAATTAGTAGAATTTATAATTATTAATTACTGAAATTTCATGAATTATAGTTTGAGCTCTTGGGGTAGTGACTACTGGAACCATGATTTGATTGTTATATTTTTTGTAAGCTGTTGTACCAATTTTTTTTTGATCTATTCGAAAATAATAATTAATACTAAATTTAAGTTCAGGATACTTGTTATTCAACCTAATTAATAATTAGAATTTGGATATTCGTTAATATTTTTGGTACGTGCAATTTAGGAGCTGGACATAACTAATTTAAAACCGTCTATGCAGATTAGTAGGATAAATTAAAAGCTGAGTGCTTATATATGTTTATATACTCTCTTTAATTTTTTGTGCTGATTACTCTCTACTATAATATTGAGGGTGGCGTATTGTGACCCTGACCAGTGACGATGCGATATAACTATTTCAATATTTCATTTTTTTAAACGCATATTACACATGATTTTCCCTGAATTCTCTCGTGCCAAAAAGTTGCATTTGTTGAAAATTAAAATTTTGTCTATGGCTGTAGTTATTTATTTGATATGTTTGAAATTGTGAATGGTAGGATAATCTAAGTAGGGAGTATCAGTGTGGAACTACGATTAACTATATTAGATTTATAGGTTTTGACTAGAAATATTATTAATCAAAAGCGATTCATTTTGGCATAAGTTGTATCTTATAACTTATATTATCTAAATTGTAAGAATGCAGGTTTACCGAGATTATCCGATTAGGCAGCAATTGCATTTAAATTCTTTCCCAAATGGCGATGGAGGAATAGTAGAACCTTATAATCCCCTTGATTGGAATTTATCATTTGTTGAAAATAGGGGAAATGTTTCCATAAACGCTACCTTACATAGCACAAACCCATTTTTATCTTCAACTTCGTATCAAGAAATACGAAGAGAAAGACATTCGTCCTTGACTGATAATGCCAATATATTACGTGTCGTTGATAACCATTTGTTTGGTCAAGGTCAGTTGCCTATGCAAACAGGTGTTCAGGACGAATACTCAAACCCGTTCTTCGATACTCACGAAGAAAAAGAAAGCAAAGGTGCTTTTGTTCCACCAGCTGGTTGTGCTGGATTAACTTTACGTACAAGTCTTTCAAAGGTGACTCAGTCAGCTGCAAATGTTAGCTTTTTAGAAGCAATAAAAAGTATTCCACAGTGTGATGGTTCACGTTATGAAGAATTATTTAAATTTTTGAAGGCAATATATTATATTAAATCCACTGAGTTATATCCCGACGAGGTCTTATATTTTTCTGCTCTATCTCGGACTTCGGGTAAGTTGCATTCGAAGTTGATAAGCGAGTTTTCAATTACAAACGATTGGTTGGTTATTTGTGTTCATATACTTAATGACATGGTTTCGGTGCTGGGTAACGAGAAGTACGAAATAAGTTTATTGATCGGCTACAATATCCGAATGAAAGTGCTTCTGAATATATTAGGGAAATACGCCTTTGTTATGAGTTGCTGGAAGGCAAATGTGCCCTAGGTAATATAGCTATTCTTAGGTAAGTTTATTATGGTTTAAATCCGCAATTTAGGTACGAACTATTTCGTGAAAAAGAACCAGAAAGTTTGCAAACATTATTGAGTGCAGTAAATCAATATGAAATTTACAAAAACGATTTGTTGGTTTATAAAGGACTGACATCCGCTTCCAGTGTGAAAGAAAAGAGGCAATTACAGTGCTATGTTTGTGGGGGTGCGCATTCTTATAAATATTGTAACGTAAGGCGGACAGTTGGCGTGAAAACAAACATGGACGTGAGTGATCGGCATCGCTCCTCTACTCGTAATGTACATTCCTCAAATCAATCCTGGCCTACTAATAGTGATCTTGTGGGTGAAGCTGGTTATGTAAATAGTGGTCGTGGGGAAGGAACTTCTACTGTAAACTGTTCTACCAGAATAAAAACTTCAAAAAAGGGGCAATTTATGTCTGACCATAACACTGAAAAACAACGTAATATGATATGTATGGGGCCCAGGAAAGTGAAATCCCGGTGTGATTCAAGTGTTGAGGAATTTATGAAACCTTCAAGTTCTGAAATTAATAAACAGTATCCAGATACCACTTTACGTCAAAAACATATCGTTGCTGTTTTTGTTCAGGGTTTTGTTATGGGACAAAAATATTACGGTGGTTTAGAAAGCTGCAGTACTATTTCAATGCTTCAGTGTTGAATTCAGACACTTTCACCCGGGGGGAATATGAACTCCTCGGGGTGACGGGAGCTTGGGTGAAGTAATTTCTACATTTTGTGATTGAAATTTTGAGATTCTCCAGGGGAGAATGAATTTTATTCGGGGAAGAGATTCTCCCCCTGGGCTACCCCCTGAATTCATCCCTGAAAAAGAGCAATTTGAATGTTGGAACTCATGCATAACAAAACCTATAATTGTGAAAAGTGAAAGTTTTACTGGTGTTGGTGTGGATAATAAAACTTTGACGTTAAATTCATATGTGGTGTTACCTATAACTTTCCGTAGAAGGGTATATAATTTGAAGTTTTTTCTTGTGCCTAATTTGAGTTCAGTTTTTATTGCGGGCATAAGGGAATTTAAGCAAATTCAGGCAAACTTGGATTTGGTTGCGAACAAACTGTGGTTGAAATTAGAAGGACAATTTGCACCTTTAACTTATTCGCCGGTAGATTCAATGAGAGGTGGGGGTCAGAAATTTCTCCTATTTATCCAAGGAAAGACAACGATTATGCTGGTGATTGTTTTGGTATTTCCAGCCAATTTCCGAAGGGGTCCTTGTCCAGATGGTTTGTTGGAGAATCAACATCCAATGTGAGTGGCCCAGTAAGTGGCAGAGTTGCCAACTGTACGGAAGGAAAAGTACCAAATTCTTTACTGCAGAGCGGTCTTGGGGATAATAGCTGTACAAATCCTCTGATGATAGATCCAGTATTATTGGAACAAGATAATACATTGCAAGGGTATGTAGATGAACTTGTTAGTAATTATTCTGACATGTTTTGTAAGAAAATAGGGAAGGTGAAAGGTGTTGAATATCAAATACGTGTTGATAATGAAACACCAATTAGGAAAAAGGCGTATCGATTAAGTAAACAAGATTAGAAGCATATGGATGTTATTCGAGATGAATTGTTAAAAGAGAGCGTGATTGAAGAATCAGATAGTGAATGATGTTTTCCAAGTTTTTTGGTTAATAATAAATCGGGGGACAAAAGATTAATAGTTAATTATCAGGATTTAAATTACCGGTTGTATTTAAATCCTCAATACACTCCTAGGATGGAGGATATATTAGCTGAGATATCTAAAGGTAAAATAAGATCAAATCTTGATGTCCGGAGGGCGTATCTACAAATTCCTCTCACTGAAAATTTTAGCAAATACACTGCTTTCATGACCCATAGGGGGCTGTGTCAGTGGCGTGTTTTGCCATTTGGTTTGGCAGCAGGTTCCCATATGTTATCAAAAATTATGACAGAAATATTGTATCCGATAAAACATTTAGAAATTGAGTGGTTCTTCTATGATATAATAATTTTTCAAGATACTATAGATGAACATAAGCGTGTATTAGAATTGGTATTGCAGAAATTCAGAGAAGCAGAGATAACGTTATCTTTAAGTAAGTCAACCTTATTTCAGACTAAGATATCGTACCTTGGATATGTTATTAATGGAAATGATTTGTATCTAGATCCCTCTAGACTTGAAATTATTAAGAATTTGCCTCCCCCAAAAATCGAAGAGGTTTGTTAGCTTTAACAGCGTTTTTGCAAAATTATTCCAAATTTATTCCACATTTTCAGGAAGTTCTGGAACCCATTAACCGATTAAGGTCAGCAAAAGTTGAGTTTGTATGGGGTCCTGAGCAGCAAGCGGCACATGATAAATTAAAAGATTTCTTCGAGACTCATATTGTATTATGTTTACCTAAATTGAATAGCAAGTTTGTAATTAGTTCAGATGCATCAACAAAATCCTTGGGGGGATGTCTCGAAGAATATGATAGTAATGGGGTGTTACGGCCTATTGCTTATTTTAGTCGAAAACTTCGTCCTTATGATTTAAATAAGCCTATATATTTATTGGAATTAATGACCTTGGTTGAATGTGTGGAACGATTTAAAACATATTTACATAATAAATTCGAGGTACGAGTTGATCACCAAGGATTGGCACATGCCATACGAAATTTAAAGAAAGTAAAGAACTATGGAAGTATATTATATCGGCTATTAGGGTTTGATTTTGGGTTAAACACGCCTTCAGATTTTATTTCCAGGGTCCATGACACGCAGATGTTCGAGTCAGTTGATTTAGAACCTACTTGGAAAGATGAGGTAACTAATATGTGTAAAATTAATTTGTGGTTAATGCCATTTGCGTCTCAGTCTGTGTTTACACATCAGAGAAGGGATGAAGAATTCATGAAAATAATTGAACAATTAGAAAATAATTTAAACGTAGATGGATATAAATTGGTTAAAGGTGTATTATGTAAAAAGACGAAAGCTATTAAAAATCCCTATAAAATTTGTATTCCTAAGAGTTTGATAACATCTATAATTGAATATTATCATAATAATTTATTACCGGGTGCTCATGCTGGAACGCAGAAACGTATCTCTAAAATCTGTGCAAGATACACGTGGAATGGAATAATTAGGGACATTAGGGATTATATTTCAAGGTGCAAGGAATGCCAAATAAATAAAAGTACTAATAGACAGTCTATGGGACATCTTATTTCACAATATGAGAAAATTCCGAACGCCCTATAGTATTTTGATGTATGTGGGCCATTATGTGAATCAAAATCTGGCAAGTACTGTCTCATTGTTGTAGATTCTTGTACTAAATTTATGTGATTAGAGCCTTTTAGAACTTTAAGTGCTCAAACGGTACGAGATAAGCTGTATAAAATTATGTGCCGATTTGGATTTCCCCATTCGGTTTCCCATGATAATTCGAGTCTCTTTGTTTCATCTTTATTTAAAAATTTTCTGTACGGACAAGGAATTAGGGATATTTGTATATCTCCGTACCACGCTGCTTCGAACGCATCGGAGCGTTATTTGCGTGTTTTGAAGGATTGTCTGAAAATTTATTTGTGGAATAAACAAACTAAGTGGGATGAGGGTCTCCATGAAATTGAATTTTCTATAAACTCAGCAGAACATACTGAATCAAAATGTTCACCAATGGAGCTAGTGTATAATTATAATGTATGCGATCCCCTAGATGTGAAATGTGAAATTGATAACTATGAAATCAGACAAAAGGACAAAAATTTTTGGGTAACAGCTTTAGAGAATTTGGAAAAAGCGTGGCACCGTAAGAAGAGAGAATATGACAGGAACAGATCTCCTGTAACATATCAAGTTAATGATAAGGTTTTAATAAGGTCCCAATTAAAATCTAGTCTAGCTGATAAGGTGACTAAATCATTATGTCCTAGGTGACTTGGCCCATTCCAGATTTTGATATTACTTACAAGAAATACGTTACAAGTTAGATCAATTGAGAATCCTAATGATGTAAGAAAAGTACACGTTTCAATGACAAAAATTTATCGTGAACCTAGACTAACTGTTAATAACTAAGATCAAACCAACTGTAATTTCGTTTCTGTGGATCAACTGTTTCTAGTCAGAATCTTGAATTAAGTAAATTAAATTTAAGATAGAATTACAATAATTAACAACTTGGTCAACATTTATTTTAAATATTGTATGTATGTGATGTTAATATATTTTTTGTATTCCAGACCTGGAATAAATGTCATGTGATTGTCCTTACAATATGTACTTCGTGTATTCAATTTGGATTGTAACCTGTTTGCTGTACGCAAGTTTTGTTGTCCTGGTAAATTAATCATTTTGATGTGGTTCTGAAACTACCCGAGCTGCTGTAATCTAAGTCATTGTTTTCATTTTTATTATAAAATTCTGTTATTACTTCAGGAAATTAATAATTATAATTATATTGAAGGTCTCCTATTAATGGAAATTATTTATAATTGGAAATATTATTTATGTAAATCACTATTTCGGTCATTATTGGAATTGTTATTATAAATTATTCTTGATTATTTACTCATAACCTTATATTACTAATACACGGATGAGCTAGGATGGGCGAGTCTGATGGATGCTTGTTAATTGTATGAGATTTTGGGGGAATTTTTTTTTGCTTTTAGTTTTTACGTTTATTTGGTGGTGCATGAGAGAACGAGTCTGGTATTAGTAGTTTGTGGTGGAGTAGGTGTTGATATTCTAACCAAATTGACACAAGACTGGTATAATCAAAATAATTTATAAAATAAAAGTATAACTTTTATTTTATGGGGGCCTCTCGATGTTGTTGTATTGTTAAAAGAAGTCAAACAAATGTTATAAATGTTCAAGTGTTGATAACACTGACAAATTGGTAACTATGCCATCTAGTTACAGTTTTGAACGTGAAATTCTGTAGATACGGTTTACGTCAGAATTCAGGGAAAATTGAAACTGGTCGGACCTTTTCACCAAGTTTTGTTAAACTTATAATAATGGTGTATAATATTCATCCGTTGTTAACAACTAATTATTGTGATTTCCGGAATATAACTTTGAGTTAAACATCTAAATTTGGGTGAGTCTGTTCTATGATTTTGCTAATTTTGAGTTAACTATATCTTTAGAATCTGTAATAGACCGTCATTCAATTAGACAACTGTAACAAGAAGGTCAAATTTTATTAGTCATCTTGGATATTCCAGCTTTGTCATAAAAGTTAAAAATATATTTCCATATTAGGAATATTACATGAACCAAAAATTAGTAGAATTTATAATTATTAATTACTGAAATTTCATGAATTATAGTTTGAGCTCTTGGGGTAGTGACTACTGGAACCATGATTTGATTGTTATATTTTTTGTAAGCTGTTGTACCATTTTTTTTTATCTATTCGAAAATAATAATTAATACTAAATTTAAGTTCAGGATACTTGTTATTCAACCTAATTAATAATTAGAATTTGGATATTCGTTAATATTTTTGGTACGTGCAATTTAGGAGCTGGACATAACTAATTTAAAACCGTCTATGCAGATTAGTAGCATAAATTAAAAGCTGAGTGCTTATATATGTTTATATACTCTCTTTAATTTTTTGTGCTGATTACTCTCTACTATAATATTGAGGGTGGCGTATTGTGACCCTGACCAGTGACGATGCGATATAACTATTTCAATATTTCATTTTTTTTAAACGCACATTACACATGATTTACCCTGAATTCTCTCGTGCCAAAAAGTTGCATTTGTTGAAAATTAAAATTTTGTCTATGGTTGTAGTTATTTATTTGATATGTTTGAAATTGTGAATGGTAGGATAATCTAAGTAGGGAGTATCAGTGTGGAACTACGATTAACTATATTAGATTTATAGGTTTTGACTAGAAATATTATTAATCAAAAGCGATTCATTTTGGCATAAGTTGTATCTTATAACTTATATTATCTAAATTGTAAGAATGCAGGTTAACCGAGATTATCCGATTAGGCAGCAATTGCATTTAAATTCTTTCCCAAATGGCGATGGAGGAATAGTAGAACCTTATAATCCCCTTGATTGGAATTTATCATTTGTTGAAAATAGGGGAAATGTTTCCATAAACGCTACCTTACATAGCACAAACCCATTTTTATCTTCAACTTCGTATCAAGAAATACGAAGAGAAAGACATTCGTCCTTGACTGATAATGCCAATAGATTACGTGTCGTTGATAACCATTTGTTTGGTCAAGTATCAGTTGCCTATGCAAACAGGTGTTCAGGACGAATACTCAAACCCGTTCTTCGATACTCACGAAGAAAAAGAAAGCAAAGGTGCTTTTGTTCCACCAGCTGGTTGTGCTGGATTAACTTTACGTACAAGTCTTTCAAAGGTGACTCAGTCAGCTGCAAATGTTAGCTTTTTAGAAGCAATAAAAAGTATTCCACAGTGTGTTGGTTCACGTTATGAAGAATTATTTAAATTTTTGAAGGCAATATATTATATTAAATCCACTGAGTTATATCCCGACGAGGTCTTATATTTTTCTGCTCTATCTCGGACTTCGGGTAAGTTGCATTCGAAGTTGATAAGCGAGTTTTCAATTACAAACGATTGGTTGGTTATTTGTGTTCATATACTTAATGACATGGTTTCGGTGCTGGGTAACGAGAAGTACGAAATAAGTTTATTGATCGGCTACAATATCCTAATGAAAGTGCTTCTGAATATATTAGGGAAATACGCCTTTGTTATGAGTTGCTGGAAGGCAAATGTGCACTAGGTAATATAGCTATTCTTAGGCAAGTTTATTATGGTTTAAATCCGCAATTTAGGTACGAACTATTTCGTGAAAAAGAACCAGAAAGTTTGCAAACATTATTGAGTGCAGTAAATCAATATGAAATTTACAAAAACGATTTGTTGGTTTATAAAGGACTGACATCCGCTTCCAGTGTGAAAGAAAAGAGGCAGTTACAGTGCTATGTTTGTGGGGGTGCGCATTCTTATAAATATTGTAATGTAAGGCGGACAGTTGGCGTGAAAACAAACATGGGCGTGAGTGATCGGCATCGCTCCTCTACTCGAAATGTACATTCCTCAAATCAATCCTGGCCTACTAATAGTGATCTTGTGGGTGAAGCTGGTTATGTAAATAGTGGTCGTGGGGAAGGAACTTCTACTATAAACTGTTCTACCAGAATAAAAACTTCAAAAAAGGGGCAATTTATGTCTGACCACAACACTGAAAAACAACGTAATATGATATGTATGGGGCCCAGGAAAGTGAAATCCCGGTGTGATTCAAGTGTTGAGGAATTTATGAAACCTTCAAGTTCTGAAATTAATAAAGAGTATCCAGATACCACTTTACGTCAAAAACATATCGTTGCTGTTTTTGTTCAGGCTTTTGTTATGGGACAAAAATATTACGATGGTTTAGAAAGCTGCAGTACTATTTCAATGGTTCAGTGTTGAATTCAGACACTTTCACCCGGGGGGAATATGAACTCCTTGGGGGGACGGGAGCTTGGGTGAAGTAATTTCTACAATTTGTGATTGAAATTTTGAGATTCTCCGGGGGGGAATGAATTTTATTCGGGGAAGAGATTCCCCCCTGGGCTACCCCCTGAATTCATCCCTGAAAAAGAGCAATTTGAATGTTGGAACTCATGCATAACAAAACCTATAATTGTGAAAAGTGAAAGTTTTACTGGTGTTGGTGTGGATAATAAAACTTTGACATTAAATTCATATGTGGTGTTACCTATAACTTTCCGTAGAAGGGTATATAATTTGAAGTTTTTTCTTGTGCCTAATTTGAGTTCAGTTTTTATTGCGGGCATAAGGGAACTTAACCAATTCAGGCAAACTTGGATTTGGTTGCGAACAAACTGTGGTTGAAATTAGAAGGACAATTTGCACCTTTAACTTATTCGCCGGTAGATTCAATGAGAAGTGGGGGTCAGAAATTTCTCCTATTTATCCAAGGAAAGACAACGATTATGCTGGTGATTGTTTTGGTATTTCCAGCCAATTTCCGAAGGGGTCCTTGTCCAGATGGTTTGTTGGAGAATCAACATCCAATGTGAGTGGCCCAGTAAGTAGCAGAGTTGCCAACTGTACGGAAGGAAAAGTACCAAATTCTTTACTGCAGAGCGGTCTTGGGGAGAATAGCTGTACAAATCCTCTGATGATAGATCCCGTATTATTGGAACAAGATAATACATTGCAAGGGTATGTAGATGAACTTGTTAATAATTATTCTGACGTGTTTAGTAAGAAAATAGGGAAGGTGAAAGGTGTTGAGTATCAAATACGTGTTGATAATGAAACACCAATTAGGAAAAAGGCGTATCCATTAAGTAAACAAGATTAGAAGCATATGGATGTTATTCTAGATGAATTGTTAAAAGAGGGCGTGATTGAAAAATCAGATAGTGAATGATGTTTTCCAAGTTTTTTGGTTAATAATTAATCGGGGGACAAAAGATTAATAGTTAATTATCAGGATTTAAATTACCGGTTGTATTTAAATCCTCAATACACTCCTAGGATGGAGGATATATTGGCTGAGATATCTAAAGGTAAAATAAGATCAAATCTTGATGTCCGGAGGGCGTATCTACAAATTCCTCTCACTGAAAATTTTAGCAAATACACTGCTTTCATGACCCATAGGGGGCTGTTTCAGTGGCGTGTTTTGCCATTTGGTTTGGCAGCAGGTTCCCATATGTTATCAAAAATTATGACAGAAATATTGTATCCGATAAAACATTTAGGAATTGAGTGGTTCTTCGATGATATAATAATTTTTCAAGATACTATAGATGAACATAAGCGTGTATTAGAATTGGTATTGCAGAAATTCAGTGAAGCAGAGATAACGTTATCTTTAAGTAAGTCAACCTTATTTCAGACTAAGATATCGTACCTTGGATATGTTATTAACACTAGAAGGACCAAACTTTTTACCCCTCTAGAAGTACCCAGCCGTCATTTTGACGGCTATTTAATTCCAAGAAATGTATATAATTTTTCTTTATATTTCTCATATTTTAGCTTGAATTTAACGTTTTTAATCGACTAGCTCATATTTTACGTAAGTTTTTCTCATGATATAATACATGGTGATCCACTAAACTCCGTCAATATATTAAATATAATATTAATATCGGAAGTTCGCCCACAGGACAGCGACATGAAAAGTTAAATAAATGAATAATACTTATATTCCTACGTATGAAATCCTTTTCATACTAGTCACGTGATCACCCTACTTGTCCTGTAGACATTGGCTGGGCTAGTTTTCTTTAGCACTTACCCTGTGAATAAATGAACCAAAATACCGGTAATTAGTTTTATATCGAACTTTTTTTTTACATGGAAGTGAATTTACATTTTCAATGCATTTTTCTTTCAACTTGTATGCACTGAACTCAAGACAGCAACACTTTGCTCGCGCTTACATATGTGTACTGTGAGTGGAGTTCCTGATTGCTATCCATAAACATTTGTAGTGAACATACTCATCAATAAAATAATCCTTTTCTTCCTGTTTCAACCACATTTTGAGAAGTTCTCCTCTATTTGGACGCAGACTACAAATCAAGGTCATCTGTTTCTTTTTCAAAGATTCGGCTGATTTTTAACCTGTAAGAAAAGTTGAGAAAAAAGGATCCATCATTTTCAGAACAATATATTCGCCTAACTGTAAGTCCCGACGTCGTTCATATCGTTTTCCACGTAGGGAAAGACTTTTAGTTCATACCGTGACTTTACAACTGCAAGCAACCAAATTTGAATCCAAATTTTTCATGTTTGTTAGGCATACATTACATGAATTTGCATCTCATCTTAGTAGAGAATAACTGTTCATCTACACAAACACTGTCGTGGGTTTTATAGTGCCTGATACAATTCTCAATGAATAATTTCTACACAGATGAAGTTTGCTTTTGGCCTTGAAGAGCTAGGACATTTTTCATCAAATCAAAGTTACTTCATTATTTCAAGAAATACTTTTCTTTCCATAATCTTTCTGAAAACACTGGTCCACAGTTTACGTTCTATAGTCCCTTTACGGGTATATCTGAGGCTACACGAAATATCAATATTGCTAGAAATGAGACGAGTTCTGCAATTGACAGTAGCCAAAGAGAATTTTGACGCTGTCTGAGTTTCAACAATGGTGCATTTCAGAATGTTTCTCAATATTGTTTCGTCTATGAACAAGCGAAAAACACTACAAAATTCACCATCTTCAATATGATGTAACACATACTATGACAAACAGGTTTCTCGCGAAGGATGTCGTGTGGGACAGTACGCCCAGCTTTGTTCTGTCTGTCCGCTTTACTCCAACTTGTCCCGTGAGCTGCTCAAAAAATAATTGATCGATTACTTCTATAAACTTCTGTATCTGTTTCCTCCCTCTTATGCGAATAAGTAGCTTGAGACACTGCATTCTCGCTACTACTGTTGTCTTCATCGAAGTAGTCTCCATGTTGTTCTTCCAAGCGAAATTCATTTTCACTCAAATCTTAGAAAGGACGTAACATTTTATCAGGTCTCATCTTCCTTTTGTAATTATTCATATGTACCTTCAAGGAAACATTTATCTCTACAGAGAACAATGTTACCTACGAGATACGAACATAATTGAAGAAGAAAATCATTCAAAGAAGTGCCATATATATATATATATATATATATATATATATATATATATATATATATATATATATATTTCCGTACAGCTTTGAAAAGCAGAAATAAAACATATCAAATAGCAAACTCGTTGGAAAAAAATAATGTAAAATATTTAAAAAATGTATTATTTCCAACAGAGACACTACCATATAGCGTACCACCTATAAAACAGTCCACATCAACAACAAAATATAGATTTTTAAAATGAGGCAGTCAAATTGACGGTCTGGTCCTTCTAGGAGTATAGAACAAAAATATGTGTTTATTTAAAATACACACACAATGTTTATATGCTATATCAAACTTCTCTTTAAAATAATAAAAGTCTTAAAGTATGGTTGCGTAAGTCAAAGAAATTTATGAAATATAGAAAATTGTTTTACGTGATGCCGTCAAAATGATGGCTTGGTCCTTCTAGTGTTAATGGAAATGATTTGTATCTAGATCCCTCTAGACTTGAAATTATTAAGAATTTGCCTCCCCCAAAAATCGAAGAGGTTTGTTAGCTTTAACAGCGTTTTTGCAATATTATTAAAAATTTATTCCACATTTTCAGGAAGTTCTGGAACCCATTAACCGATTAAGGTCAGCAAAAGTTGAGTTTGTATGGGGTCCTGAGCAGCAAGCGGCACTTGATAAATTAAAAGATTTCTTCGAGACTCATATTGTATTATGTTTACCTAAATTGAATAGCAAGTTTGTAATTAGTTCAGATGCATCAAGAAAATCCTTGGGGGGATGTCTACGATTAACTATATTAGATTTATAGGTTTTGACTAGAAATATTATTAATCAAAAGCGATTCATTTTGGCATAAGTTGTATCTTATAACTTATATTATCTAAATTGTAAGAATGCAGGTTAACCGAGATTATCCGATTAGGCAGCAATTGCATTTAAATTCTTTCCCAAATGGCGATGGAGGAATAGTAGAACCTTATAATCCCCTTGATTGGAATTTATCATTTGTTGAAAATAGGGGAAATGTTTCCATAAACGCTACCTTACATAGCACAAACCCATTTTTATCTTCAACTTCGTATCAAGAAATACGAAGAGAAAGACATTCGTCCTTGACTGATAATGCCAATAGATTACGTGTCGTTGATAACCATTTGTTTGGTCAAGTATCAGTTGCCTATGCAAACAGGTGTTCAGGACGAATACTCAAACCCGTTCTTCGATACTCACGAAGAAAAAGAAAGCAAAGGTGCTTTTGTTCCACCAGCTGGTTGTGCTGGATTAACTTTACGTACAAGTCTTTCAAAGGTGACTCAGTCAGCTGCAAATGTTAGCTTTTTAGAAGCAATAAAAAGTATTCCACAGTGTGTTGGTTCACGTTATGAAGAATTATTTAAATTTTTGAAGGCAATATATTATATTAAATCCACTGAGTTATATCCCGACGAGGTCTTATATTTTTCTGCTCTATCTCGGACTTCGGGTAAGTTGCATTCGAAGTTGATAAGCGAGTTTTCAATTACAAACGATTGGTTGGTTATTTGTGTTCATATACTTAATGACATGGTTTCGGTGCTGGGTAACGAGAAGTACGAAATAAGTTTATTGATCGGCTACAATATCCTAATGAAAGTGCTTCTGAATATATTAGGGAAATACGCCTTTGTTATGAGTTGCTGGAAGGCAAATGTGCACTAGGTAATATAGCTATTCTTAGGCAAGTTTATTATGGTTTAAATCCGCAATTTAGGTACGAACTATTTCGTGAAAAAGAACCAGAAAGTTTGCAAACATTATTGAGTGCAGTAAATCAATATGAAATTTACAAAAACGATTTGTTGGTTTATAAAGGACTGACATCCGCTTCCAGTGTGAAAGAAAAGAGGCAGTTACAGTGCTATGTTTGTGGGGGTGCGCATTCTTATAAATATTGTAATGTAAGGCGGACAGTTGGCGTGAAAACAAACATGGGCGTGAGTGATCGGCATCGCTCCTCTACTCGAAATGTACATTCCTCAAATCAATCCTGGCCTACTAATAGTGATCTTGTGGGTGAAGCTGGTTATGTAAATAGTGGTCGTGGGGAAGGAACTTCTACTATAAACTGTTCTACCAGAATAAAAACTTCAAAAAAGGGGCAATTTATGTCTGACCACAACACTGAAAAACAACGTAATATGATATGTATGGGGCCCAGGAAAGTGAAATCCCGGTGTGATTCAAGTGTTGAGGAATTTATGAAACCTTCAAGTTCTGAAATTAATAAAGAGTATCCAGATACCACTTTACGTCAAAAACATATCGTTGCTGTTTTTGTTCAGGCTTTTGTTATGGGACAAAAATATTACGATGGTTTAGAAAGCTGCAGTACTATTTCAATGGTTCAGTGTTGAATTCAGACACTTTCACCCGGGGGGAATATGAACTCCTTGGGGGGACGGGAGCTTGGGTGAAGTAATTTCTACAATTTGTGATTGAAATTTTGAGATTCTCCGGGGGGGAATGAATTTTATTCGGGAAAGAGATTCTCCCCTGGGCTACCCCCTGAATTCATCCCTGAAAAAGAGCAATTTGAATGTTGGAACTCATGCATAACAAAACCTATAATTGTGAAAAGTGAAAGTTTTACTGGTGTTGGTGTGGATAATAAAACTTTGACATTAAATTCATATGTGGTGTTACCTATAACTTTCCGTAGAAGGGTATATAATTTGAAGTTTTTTCTTGTGCCTAATTTGAGTTCAGTTTTTATTGCGGGCATAAGGGAACTTAACCAATTCAGGCAAACTTGGATTTGGTTGCGAACAAACTGTGGTTGAAATTAGAAGGACAATTTGCACCTTTAACTTATTCGCCGGTAGATTCAATGAGAAGTGGGGGTCAGAAATTTCTCCTATTTATCCAAGGAAAGACAACGATTATGCTGGTGATTGTTTTGGTATTTCCAGCCAATTTCCGAAGGGGTCCTTGTCCAGATGGTTTGTTGGAGAATCAACATCCAATGTGAGTGGCCCAGTAAGTAGCAGAGTTGCCAACTGTACGGAAGGAAAAGTACCAAATTCTTTACTGCAGAGCGGTCTTGGGGAGAATAGCTGTACAAATCCTCTGATGATAGATCCCGTATTATTGGAACAAGATAATACATTGCAAGGGTATGTAGATGAACTTGTTAATAATTATTCTGACGTGTTTAGTAAGAAAATAGGGAAGGTGAAAGGTGTTGAGTATCAAATACGTGTTGATAATGAAACACCAATTAGGAAAAAGGCGTATCCATTAAGTAAACAAGATTAGAAGCATATGGATGTTATTCTAGATGAATTGTTAAAAGAGGGCGTGATTGAAAAATCAGATAGTGAATGATGTTTTCCAAGTTTTTTGGTTAATAATAAATCGGGGGACAAAAGATTAATAGTTAATTATCAGGATTTAAATTACCGGTTGTATTTAAATCCTCAATACACTCCTAGGATGGAGGATATATTGGCTGAGATATCTAAAGGTAAAATAAGATCAAATCTTGATGTCCGGAGGGCGTATCTACAAATTCCTCTCACTGAAAATTTTAGCAAATACACTGCTTTCATGACCCATAGGGGGCTGTTTCAGTGGCGTGTTTTGCCATTTGGTTTGGCAGCAGGTTCCCATATGTTATCAAAAATTATGACAGAAATATTGTATCCGATAAAACATTTAGGAATTGAGTGGTTCTTCGATGATATAATAATTTTTCAAGATACTATAGATGAACATAAGCGTGTATTAGAATTGGTATTGCAGAAATTCAGTGAAGCAGAGATAACGTTATCTTTAAGTAAGTCAACCTTATTTCAGACTAAGATATCGTACCTTGGATATGTTATTAACACTAGAAGGACCAAACTTTTTACCCCTCTAGAAGTACCCAGCCGTCATTTTGACGGCTATTTAATTCCAAGAAATGTATATAATTTTTCTTTATATTTCTCATATTTTAGCTTGAATTTAACGTTTTTAATCGACTAGCTCATATTTTACGTAAGTTTTTCTCATGATATAATACATGGTGATCCACTAAACTCCGTCAATATATTAAATATAATATTAATATCGGAAGTTCGCCCACAGGACAGCGACATGAAAAGTTAAATAAATGAATAATACTTATATTCCTACGTATGAAATCCTTTTCATACTAGTCACGTGATCACCCTACTTGTCCTGTAGACATTGGCTGGGCTAGTTTTCTTTAGCACTTACCCTGTGAATAAATGAACCAAAATACCGGTAATTAGTTTTATATCGAACTTTTTTTTTACATGGAAGTGAATTTACATTTTCAATGCATTTTTCTTTCAACTTGTATGCACTGAACTCAAGACAGCAACACTTTGCTCGCGCTTACATATGTGTACTGTGAGTGGAGTTCCTGATTGCTATCCATAAACATTTGTAGTGAACATACTCATCAATAAAATAATCCTTTTCTTCCTGTTTCAACCACATTTTGAGAAGTTCTCCTCTATTTGGACGCAGACTACAAATCAAGGTCATCTGTTTCTTTTTCAAAGATTCGGCTGATTTTTAACCTGTAAGAAAAGTTGAGAAAAAAGGATCCATCATTTTCAGAACAATATATTCGCCTAACTGTAAGTCCCGACGTCGTTCATATCGTTTTCCACGTAGGGAAAGACTTTTAGTTCATACCGTGACTTTACAACTGCAAGCAACCAAATTTGAATCCAAATTTTTCATGTTTGTTAGGCATACATTACATGAATTTGCATCTCATCTTAGTAGAGAATAACTGTTCATCTACACAAACACTGTCGTGGGTTTTATAGTGCCTGATACAATTCTCAATGAATAATTTCTACACAGATGAAGTTTGCTTTTGGCCTTGAAGAGCTAGGACATTTTTCATCAAATCAAAGTTACTTCATTATTTCAAGAAATACTTTTCTTTCCATAATCTTTCTGAAAACACTGGTCCACAGTTTACGTTCTATAGTCCCTTTACGGGTATATCTGAGGCTACACGAAATATCAATATTGCTAGAAATGAGACGAGTTCTGCAATTGACAGTAGCCAAAGAGAATTTTGACGCTGTCTGAGTTTCAACAATGGTGCATTTCAGAATGTTTCTCAATATTGTTTCGTCTATGAACAAGCGAAAAACACTACAAAATTCACCATCTTCAATATGATGTAACACATACTATGACAAACAGGTTTCTCGCGAAGGATGTCGTGTGGGACAGTACGCCCAGCTTTGTTCTGTCTGTCCGCTTTACTCCAACTTGTCCCGTGAGCTGCTCAAAAAATAATTGATCGATTACTTCTATAAACTTCTGTATCTGTTTCCTCCCTCTTATGCGAATAAGTAGCTTGAGACACTGCATTCTCGCTACTACTGTTGTCTTCATCGAAGTAGTCTCCATGTTGTTCTTCCAAGCGAAATTCATTTTCACTCAAATCTTAGAAAGGACGTAACATTTTATCAGGTCTCATCTTCCTTTTGTAATTATTCATATGTACCTTCAAGGAAACATTTATCTCTACAGAGAACAATGTTACCTACGAGATACGAACATAATTGAAGAAGAAAATCATTCAAAGAAGTGCCATATATATATATATATATATATATATATATATATATATATATATATATATATATATATATATATATATTCCGTACAGCTTTGAAAAGCAGAAATAAAACATATCAAATAGCAAACTCGTTGGAAAAAAATAATGTAAAATATTTAAAAAATGTATTATTTCCAACAGAGACACTACCATATAGCGTACCACCTATAAAACAGTCCACATCAACAACAAAATATAGATTTTTAAAATGAGGCAGTCAAATTGACGGTCTGGTCCTTCTAGGAGTATAGAACAAGAATATGTGTTTATTTAAAATACACACACAATGTTTATATGCTATATCAAACTTCTCTTTAAAATAATAAAAGTCTTAAAGTATGGTTGCGTAAGTCAAAGAAATTTATGAAATATAGAAAATTGTTTTACGTGATGCCGTCAAAATGATGGCTTGGTCCTTCTAGTGTTAATGGAAATGATTTGTATCTAGATCCCTCTAGACTTGAAATTATTAAGAATTTGCCTCCCCCAAAAATCGAAGAGGTTTGTTAGCTTTAACAGCGTTTTTGCAATATTATTAAAAATTTATTCCACATTTTCAGGAAGTTCTGGAACCCATTAACCGATTAAGGTCAGCAAAAGTTGAGTTTGTATGGGGTCCTGAGCAGCAAGCGGCACTTGATAAATTAAAAGATTTCTTCGAGACTCATATTGTATTATGTTTACCTAAATTGAATAGCAAGTTTGTAATTAGTTCAGATGCATCAAGAAAATCCTTGGGGGGATGTCTACGATTAACTATATTAGATTTATAGGTTTTGACTAGAAATATTATTAATCAAAAGCGATTCATTTTGGCATAAGTTGTATCTTATAACTTATATTATCTAAATTGTAAGAATGCAGGTTAACCGAGATTATCCGATTAGGCAGCAATTGCATTTAAATTCTTTCCCAAATGGCGATGGAGGAATAGTAGAACCTTATAATCCCCTTGATTGGAATTGATCATTTGTTGAAAATAGGGGAAATGTTTCCATAAACGCTACCTTACATAGCACAAACCCATTTTTATCTTCAACTTCATATCAAGAAATACGAAGAGAAAGACATTCGTCCTTGTCTGATAATGCCAATAGATTTCGTGTCGTTGATAACCATTTGTTTGGTCAAGTATCAGTTGCCTATGCAAACAGGTGTTCAGGACGAATACTCAAACCCGTTCTTCGATACTCACGAAGAAAAAGAAAGCAAAGGTGCTTTTGTTCCACCAGCTGGTTGTGCTGGATTAACTTTACGTACAAGTCTTTCAAAGGTGACTCAGTCAGCTGCAAATGTTAGCTTTTTAGAAGCAATAAAAAGTATTCCACAGTGTGTTGGTTCACGTTATGAAGAATTATTTAAATTTTTGAAGGCAATATATTATATTAAATCCACTGAGTTATATCCCGACGAGGTCTTATATTTTTCTGCTCTATCTCGGACTTCGGGTAAGTTGCATTCGAAGTTGATAAGCGAGTTTTCAATTACAAACGATTGGTTGGTTATTTGTGTTCATATACTTAATGACATGGTTTCGGTGCTGGGTAACGAGAAGTACGAAATAAGTTTATTGATCGGCTACAATATCCTAATGAAAGTGCTTCTGAATATATTAGGGAAATACGCCTTTGTTATGAGTTGCTGGAAGGCAAATGTGCACTAGGTAATATAGCTATTCTTAGGCAAGTTTATTATGGTTTAAATCCGCAATTTAGGTACGAACTATTTCGTGAAAAAGAACCAGAAAGTTTGCAAACATTATTGAGTGCAGTAAATCAATATGAAATTTACAAAAACGATTTGTTGGTTTATAAAGGACTGACATCCGCTTCCAGTGTGAAAGAAAAGAGGCAGTTACAGTGCTATGTTTGTGGGGGTGCGCATTCTTATAAATATTGTAATGTAAGGCGGACAGTTGGCGTGAAAACAAACATGGGCGTGAGTGATCGGCATCGCTCCTCTACTCGAAATGTACATTCCTCAAATCAATCCTGGCCTACTAATAGTGATCTTGTGGGTGAAGCTGGTTATGTAAATAGTGGTCGTGGGGAAGGAACTTCTACTATAAACTGTTCTACCAGAATAAAAACTTCAAAAAAGGGGCAATTTATGTCTGACCACAACACTGAAAAACAACGTAATATGATATGTATGGGGCCCAGGAAAGTGAAATCCCGGTGTGATTCAAGTGTTGAGGAATTTATGAAACCTTCAAGTTCTGAAATTAATAAAGAGTATCCAGATACCACTTTACGTCAAAAACATATCGTTGCTGTTTTTGTTCAGGCTTTTGTTATGGGACAAAAATATTACGATGGTTTAGAAAGCTGCAGTACTATTTCAATGGTTCAGTGTTGAATTCAGACACTTTCACCCGGGGGGAATATGAACTCCTTGGGGGGACGGGAGCTTGGGTGAAGTAATTTCTACAATTTGTGATTGAAATTTTGAGATTCTCCGGGGGGGAATGAATTTTATTCGGGGAAGAGATTCCCCCTGAGCTACCCCCTGAATTCATCCCTGAAAAAGAGCAATTTGAATGTTGGAACTCATGCATAACAAAACCTATAATTGTGAAAAGTGAAAGTTTTACTGGTGTTGGTGTGGATAATAAAACTTTGACATTAAATTCATATGTGGTGTTACCTATAACTTTCCGTAGAAGGGTATATAATTTGAAGTTTTTTCTTGTGCCTAATTTGAGTTCAGTTTTTATTGCGGGCATAAGGGAACTTAACCAATTCAGGCAAACTTGGATTTGGTTGCGAACAAACTGTGGTTGAAATTAGAAGGACAATTTGCACCTTTAACTTATTCGCCGGTAGATTCAATGAGAAGTGGGGGTCAGAAATTTCTCCTATTTATCCAAGGAAAGACAACGATTATGCTGGTGATTGTTTTGGTATTTCCAGCCAATTTCCGAAGGGGTCCTTGTCCAGATGGTTTGTTGGAGAATCAACATCCAATGTGAGTGGCCCAGTAAGTAGCAGAGTTGCCAACTGTACGGAAGGAAAAGTACCAAATTCTTTACTGCAGAGCGGTCTTGGGGAGAATAGCTGTACAAATCCTCTGATGATAGATCCAGTATTATTGGAACAAGATAATACATTGCAAGGGTATGTAGATGAACTTGTTAGTAATTATTCTGACGTGTTTTGTAAGAAAATAGGGAAGGTGAAAGGTGTTGAATATCAAATACGTGTTGATAATGAAACACCAATTAGGAAAAAGGCGTATCCATTAAGTAAACAAGATTAGAAGCATATGGATGTTATTCTAGATGAATTGTTAAAAGAGGGCGTGATTGAAAAATCAGATAGTGAATGATGTTTTCCAAGTTTTTTGGTTAATAATAAATCGGGGGACAAAAGATTAATAGTTAATAATCAGGATTTAAATTACCGGTTGTATTTAAATCCTCAATACACTCCTAGGATGGAGGATATATTGGCTGAGATATCTAAAGGTAAAATAAGATCAAATCTTGATGTCCTTAGGGCGTATCTACAAATTTCTCTCACTGAAAATATTAGCAAATACACTGCTTTCATGACCCATAGGGGGCTGTTTCAGTGGCGTGTTTTGCCATTTGGTTTGGCAGCAGGTTCCCATATGTTATCAAATATTATGACAGAAATATTGTATCCGATAAAACGTTTAGGAATTGAGTGGTTCTTTGATGATATAATAATTTTTCAAGATACTATAGATGAACATAAGCGTGTATTAGAATTGGTATTGCAGAAATTCAGAGAAGCAGAGATAACGTTATCTTTAAGTAAGTCAACCTTATTTCAGACTAAGATATCGTACCTTGGATATGTTATTAATGGAAATGATTTGTATCTAGATCCCTCTAGACTTGAAATTATTAAGAATTTGCCTCCCCCAAAAATCGAAGAGGTTTGTTAGCTTTAACAGCGTTTTTGCAATATTATTAAAAATTTATTCCACATTTTCAGGAAGTTCTGGAACCCATTAACCGATTAAGGTCAGCAAAAGTTGAGTTTGTATGGGGTCCTGAGCAGCAAGCGGCACTTGATAAATTAAAAGATTTCTTCGAGACTCATATTGTATTATGTTTACCTAAATTGAATAGCAAGTTTGTAATTAGTTCAGATGCATCAACAAAATCCTTGGGGGGATGTCTCGAAGAATATAGTAATGGGGTGTTACGGCCTATTGCTTACTTTAGTCGAAAACTTCGTCCTTATGATTTAAATAAGCCTATATATTTATTGGAATTAATTACCTTGGTTGAATGTGTGGAACGATTTAAAACATATTTACATAATAAATTCGAGATACGAGTTGATCACCAAGGATTGGCACATGCCATACGAAATTTAAAGAAAGTAAAGAACTAAGGAAGTATATTATATCGGCTATTAGGGTTTGATTTTGGCTTAAACACGCCTTCAGATTTTATTTCCAGGGTCCATGACACGCAGATGTTCGAGTCAGTTGATTTAGAACCTACTTGGAAAGATGAGGTAACTAATATGTGTAAAATTAATTTGTGGTTAATGCCATTTGCGTCTCAGTCTGTGTTTACACATCAGAGAAGGGATGAAGAATTCATGAAAATAATTGAACAATTAGAAAATAATTTAAACGTAGATGGATATAAATTGGTTAAAGGTATATTATGTAAAAAGACGAAAGCTATTAAAAATCCCTATAAAATTTGTATTCCTAACAGTTTGATAACATCTATAATTGAATATTATCATAATAATATATTACCGGGTGGTCATGCTGGAACGCAGAAACGTATCTCTAAAATCTGTGCAAGATACACGTGGAATGGAATAATTAGGGACATTAGGGATTATATTTCAAGGTGCAAGGAATGCCAAATAAATAAAAGTACTAATAGACAGTCTATGGGACATCATATTTCTCAATATGAGAAAATTCCGAACGCCCTATAGTATTTTGATGTATGTGGGCCATTATGTGAACCAAAATCTGGCAAGTACTGTCTCATTGTTGTAGATTCTTGTACTAAATTTATGTGGTTAGAGCCTTTTAGAACTTTAAGTGCTCAAACGGTACGAGATAAGCTGTATAAAATTATGTGCCGATTTGGATTTCCCCATTCGGTTTCCCATGATAATTCGAGTCTCTTTGTTTCATCTTTATTTAAAAATTTTCTGTACGGACAAGGAATTAGGGATATTTGTATATCTCCGTACCACGCTGCTTCGAACGCACCGGAGCGTTATTTGCGTGTTTTGAAGGATTGTCTGAAAATTTATTTGTGGAATAAACAAACTAAGTGGGATGAGGGTCTCCATGAAATTGAATTTTCTATAAACTCAGCAGAACATACTGAATCAAAATGTTCACCAATGGAGCTAGTGTATAATTATAATGTATGCGAACCCCTAGATGTGAAATGTGAAATTGATAACTATGAAATCAGACAAAAGGACAAAAATTTATGGGTAACAGCTTTAGAGAATTTGGAAAAAGCGTGGCACCGTAAGAAGAGAAAATATGACAGGAACAGATCTCCTGTAACATATCAAGTTAATGATAAGGTTTTAATAAGGTCCCAATTAAAATCTAGTCTAGCTGATAAGGTGACTAAATCATTATGTCCTAGGTGACTTGGCCCATTCCAGATTTTGATATTACTTACAAGAAATACGTTACAAGTTAGATCAATTGAGAATCCTAATGATGTAAGAAAAGTACACGTTTCAATGACAAAAATTTATCGTGAACCTAGACTAACTGTTAATAACTAAGATCAAACCAACTGTAATTTCGTTTCTGTGGATCAACTGTTTCTAGTCAGAATCTTGAATTAAGTAAATTAAATTTAAGATAGAATTACACTAATTAACAACTTGGTCAACATTTATTTTAAATATTGTATGTATGTGATGTTAATATATTTTTTGTATTCCAGACCTGGAATAAATGTCGTGTGATTGTCCTTACAATATGTACTTCGTGTATTCAATTTGGATTGTAACCTGTTTGCTGTACGCAAGTTTTGTTGTCCTGGTAAATTAATCATTTTGATGTGGTTCTGAAACTACCCGAGCTGCTGTAATCTAAGTCATTGTTTTCATTTTTATTATAAAATTCTGTTATTACTTCAGGAAATTAATAATTATAATTATATTGAAGGTCTCCTATTAATGGAAATTATTTATAATTGGAAATATTATTTATGTAAATCACTATTTCGGTCATTATTGGAACTGCTATTATAAATTATTTTTGATTATTTATTCATAACCTTATATTACTAATACACGGATAAGCTAGGTTGGGCGAGTCTGATGGATGCTTGTTAATTGTATGATATTTTGGGGGATTTTTTTTTTTTTTGCTTTTAGTTTTTACTTTTATTTGGTGGTGCATGAGAGAATGAGTCTGGTATTAGTAGTTTGTGGTGGAGTAGGTGTTGATATTCTAACCAAATTGACACAAGACTGGTATAATCAAAATAATTTATAAAATAAAAGTATAACTTTTATTTTATGGGGGCCTCTCGATGTTGTTGTATTGTTAAAAGAAGTCAAACAAATGTTATAAATGTTCAAGTGTTGATAACACTGACAAATTGGTAACTATGCCATCTAGTTACAGTTTTGAACGTGAAATTCTGTAGATACGGTTTACGTCAGAATTCAGGGAAAATTGAAACTGTTCGGACCTTTTGACCAAGTTTTGTTAAACTTATAATAATGGTGTATAATATTCATCCGTTGTTAACAACTAATTATTGTGATTTCCTGAATATAACTTTGAGTTAAACATCTAAATTTGGGTGAGTCTGTTCTATGATTTTGCTAATTTTAAGTTAACTATATCTTTAGAATCTGTAATAGTCCGTCATTCAATTAGGCAACTGTAACCAGAAGGTCAAATTGTATTAGTCATCTTGGATATTCCAGCTTTGTCATAAAAGTTAAAAATATATTTCCATATTAGGAATATTACATGAACCAAAAATTAGTAGAATTTATAATTATTAATTACTGAAATTTCATGAATTATAGTTTGAGCTCTTGGGGTAGTGACTACTGGAACCATGATTTGATTGTTATATTTTTTGTAAGCTGTTGTACCATTTTTTTTTATCTATTCGAAAATAATAATTAATACTAAATTTAAGTTCAGGATACTTGTTATTCAACCTAATTAATAATTAGAATTTGGATATTCGTTAATATTTTTGGTACGTGCAATTTAGGAGCTGGACATAACTAATTTAAAACCGTCTATGCAGATTAGTAGCATAAATTAAAAGCTGAGTGCTTATATATGTTTATATACTCTCTTTAATTTTTTGTGCTGATTACTCTCTACTATAATATTGAGGGTGGCGTATTGTGACCCTGACCAGTGACGATGCGATATAACTATTTCAATATTTCATTTTTTTTAAACGCACATTACACATGATTTACCCTGAATTCTCTCGTGCCAAAAAGTTGCATTTGTTGAAAATTAAAATTTTGTCTATGGTTGTAGTTATTTATTTGATATGTTTGAAATTGTGAATGGTAGGATAATCTAAGTAGGGAGTATCAGTGTGGAACTACGATTAACTATATTAGATTTATAGGTTTTGACTAGAAATATTATTAATCAAAAGCGATTCATTTTGGCATAAGTTGTATCTTATAACTTATATTATCTAAATTGTAAGAATGCAGGTTAACCGAGATTATCCGATTAGGCAGCAATTGCATTTAAATTCTTTCCCAAATGGCGATGGAGGAATAGTAGAACCTTATAATCCCCTTGATTGGAATTTATCATTTGTTGAAAATAGGGGAAATGTTTCCATAAACGCTACCTTACATAGCACAAACCCATTTTTATCTTCAACTTCGTATCAAGAAATACGAAGAGAAAGACATTCGTCCTTGACTGATAATGCCAATAGATTACGTGTCGTTGATAACCATTTGTTTGGTCAAGGTCAGTTGCCTATGCAAACAGGTGTTCAGGACGAATACTCAAACCCGTTCTTCGATACTCACGAAGAAAAAGAAAGCAAAGGTGCTTTTGTTCCACCAGCTGGTTGTGCTGGATTAACTTTACGTACAAGTCTTTCAAAGGTGACTCAGTCAGCTGCAAATGTTAGCTTTTTAGAAGCAATAAAAAGTATTCCATAGTGTGATGGTTCACGTTATGAAGAATTATTTAAATTTTTGAAGGCAATATATTATATTAAATCCACTGAGTTATATCCCGACGAGGTCTTATATTTTTCTGCTCTATCTCGGACTTCGGGTAAGTTGCATTCGAAGTTGATAAGCGAGTTTTCAATTACAAACGATTGGTTGGTTATTTGTGTTCATATACTTAATGACATGGTTTCGGTGCTGGGTAACGAGAAGTACAAAATAAGTTTATTGATCGGCTACAATATCCTAATGAAAGTGCTTCTGAATATATTAGGGAAATACGCCTTTGTTATGAGTTGCTGGAAGGCAAATGTGCCCTAGGTAATATAGCTATTCTTAGGCAAGTTTATTATGGTTTAAATCCGCAATTTAGGTACGAACTATTTCGTGAAAAAGAACCAGAAAGTTTGCAAACATTATTGAGTGCAGTAAATCAATATGAAATTTACAAAAACGATTTGTTGGTTTATAAAGACTGACATCCGCTTCCAGTGTGAAAGAAAAGAGGCAGTTACAGTGCTATGTTTGTGGGGGTGCGCATTCTTATAAATATTGTAATGTAAGGCGGACAGTTGGCGTGAAAACAAACATGGGCGTGAGTGATCGGCATCGCTCCTCTACTCGTAATATACATTCCTCAAATCAATCCTGGCCTACTAATAGTGATCTTGTGGGTGAAGCTGGTTATGTAAATAGTGGTCGTGGGGAAGGAACTTCTACTATAAACTGTTCTACCAGCAGTGTTGGGCAAATTTCAAATGAATTAACAATTAACAATTAATCTGTAAATTTAATTGTTAATTGCAATTAACAATTGAAATAAGTAATGGTTAATTGTTAATTGCAGTTGGCCATTAATAAAGGAGAATCAATTGCAATTGGTCAATCGATTGAAAGTAATTGCAGTGGAAAGTAATTGCAATTGAATTCTGAAATTCAATTGCAATTGAAATTAATTGGCAATTGATTCAATTGCAATTGATTTCCACAGCAATTACTTTCAATTGATTGATCAATTGCCATTGATTTTCACTGATTAATTTTCAACACTGTAGTTCAGCGAGGGCGTGGGGCAATGAAAACTTTAGCCACGACTAATTGACTCACGACCCGTCGTGACTCACGACCCACCGTGACCCACTGTGACCCACCACCCACCATAAACCACTCTTACCCTCTGTGACCCACAGACCCACCAAAACCCATTGTCATCAACTCTGACCCATGATTCACGCCCTCTTCTCTACTGACTAAAGAGTTTATTTAAACTTGTAATAAAACAAGCCTATGAAATTATCACTCATCGGAGTTTGAATTTCTACGATCAATCGCTCAAGCACCGCACTAATACAATAACGGCGGATCTGACCTTTGTAATATAAATAAAATAGAGTTTGTTCGTATGTCTGTCTGTCTATCTTTGTGCGGCCTGTGGACGATACGAGTGGACCGAAACTTTTCAAAATTTGGTCACGGGTACCTTGGTCTAGGCTCCAGACCAAGACGAAGAGTTTTTTTTTTATTTTCTTACTAGGGGGTCTCCAGGGGACATTTACCGGAACCGGCCTGGGGACCGGCAAGAAAAGTCGACCGAGAGTTACCAAATTTTGGTCAAAGATACCTTGGTCCAGGTCCCACACCAAGGCAAAGCGTTTTCAACAAAATTCGAACCAGGGGGTCTCAGGGGGGCGTTTACCGGAACATGTAAAAGTAGAACGATATCAGTGTCGATTTCATAGTTTTCGCGGTCGCTGAGATCAATGGTGAAACTCCGATCGTATTAACTTCCAAATTCACCGTATTCGGCTGCGGGCCGTGGGTCTACGGAGGGGGGGGGGATACCGAAACGTAAAAGTAAAATGACCGATATTAGTGTCAAATCCATAGTTTTCGCGGTTGCTGATATCAATTTCAACACTACCATTATCGATGACTTTCAAATTCATCCACCGTTGTATGCGGGCCTCGGGTCACTAGAGGGGGGAATTCCGAGACATGTAAAAATAATCGAAAATGACCGATATTAATATCAAATCCATAGTTTTCGCTGTCGCTGAGATGAATGGTGATTCTTCCACAGGCGTTGACTTCCAAATACAGCCCCCATCGGCTGTGGGCCAGAGGCATTGCTTTTTCAAAATTGGAACCAGAGGATTATACGGACTTTTACCGGCATATGTAAAAAGTAGTAGAAAATGGCAGATGTTAGTGTCACATTCATAGTTTTCGCGGTATTGGTTGGGGGTTAGTGGGGGCCAGAAGAGATTTTTTCATAATACGAACCAAGGGGGGGTTCACCGGGACATGTAAAAGTAGTAGAATTTGTGTCGAATCCATATTTATTGGGGTTGCTCAGACGTATAGTGACACCCCCGATAGTGTTTACGTTCAAATTCAGCCCCCATCGGCCTTCCCAATGAAAACACATGTACGTTGTTGGATATATATTCACACAAAATATATCCAATTTTAGAAATGTTTCTTAATTGTTCTGCAGTTGTTCAGTTTGTTTACATTGATATTTTATCTGATCCGTGCGAAGAACGGTCATAACAGCTAGTACGAAATGGTAAAGTGTTTGTTGTGGAACAAATTACAATGAATTCAATTATATAATTAATAATTATTTCTTTGTTGAATTATAGATACTTTTCAGTGGAAAACTGAATAAAATTTAAAAGTCCCAAATCAACGTAAAGTAGACCAACTTAAAGGAAAAATGTATAAAATTTTCCATATAATTAAGCTTACAAACTTAAATGGAAATTTAGCTTAATTACATGGAAATTTTTTGTGTCGTTTTGTGCGCCTATTTCCTCGTTTTCTGCGTCACCGGAAATGGGTCAATGATATCCTACAAATATTGCGGAACAAGTTAATGCTGTTCCGTCAGGAACGATTTCGAGGTCGTTTCCTTCACATCATCATGTGCGTGTTTTCTACCGTTTTGTAAGCCTATTTTCACGTTTTGTGAATCAATGATAGTGGGTCAAAATGGGCATTCAATGTGCGAAGAAAAATGATCCATTCTTCCACCAGTATCGAATTTCAAGGTCGCTTTTTCGCATTATTTAGTGCATGTTTTTACCGTTTCTGCGCATATTTTCATGTTTTGTAAGCCAACGAAAGTGGGTCAAAGGCGACCTACAAAAGGCAGAAAAAGACATATTCATTCCACTTTCAAGGTCCATTTTGACCCTCTCCCACTGATGCACAAAGCAACACAAATCATGCTTAAAAATGTGAAGGAAACGACCTCGACATTCGATAGAACAGCACTCCAGAATACTTGTAGGCCATTTTGACCCATTTTCGTTGTCGCACTAAAGTGGAAATAGGAGCACAAAACAGTACAAAGCAGGCACTATACGATGCGAAAGAAACGACCTCCAAATTCGATAGTGGCGGAACAATGGCTCTATTTCCTCACACATTGATGGACCATTTTGACGCATTTCTGGTGATGCTCAAAACGTGGAAGTAGACGAACAGAACGGTACAAAATACACACTAAACGATGCGAAAGAACCAACCCCGAAATTCGATAGTGGCGAAACAGTGAGCCATTTAACTCCCACTTTAAAGCCCCGTTTAACTCACCTCGAGTGATGCACAAGACGAGAAATAGGTGCAGAAAACTTTTTAAAAAAGGCACTAAACGATGCGAAAGTAACGATCTAGAAATTCGAGTGTCGGAACAGTGGGTCATTTTCGTCACACCTTGGAGGCTCATCTTGACACACTTCTGGTGACGAACAAAACGTGGAAACAGGGGCACAAAACGTAACAAAACAGGCACTAGTCAATGCGAAAGGAAGGATCTTGAAATTCGGTAGTGGCGAAGGAGTAAGTCATTTTCGTCACACTTTGGAGGCCCATTTTGACACACTTCTGGTGACGCACAAAACGTGGAAATGGGGGCACGAAACAGCACGAAAATTCAGTAGTCGATGCAAAAGGAAGGACTTCGAAATTCGGTGGGGCAGTGGGTCATTTTCGTCCCACCTTCGAGGCTCATTTTGACTGTCTTCCAGTGACGCACAAAACGTCCACAAAACGTCGAAATAGACGCACAAAAGGGTACGCGATGTGAAATTAACGACCTCGAAATTCGATAGTAGCGGAACTCTTGGTCATTTTCGTCCCACCTTAGGGACTCATTTTAACCCACTTCCCATGACGCACAAAATGGAAGTAGACGCACAAAACGATGTGAAGGAAACGACCTCGAAATTCATTGTTGGCGGAAGAGCAATAATTTGTTCCCCCATATTTGTAGGCCCATTTTGACCCACTTCCGGTGATGCACAAAATGTGGGAATAGGCGCACAAAGCGACACAAAACACGCACAAAAGATGCAAAACAAAGTACCTCGAAATTCGTTGGTGGTTTAACAAGTTAATGACGCCGTGAGCACCAATATAAGTATATACTGTAGTTCTTACCAGGGGGCGCGGTGTGTCAGTGGTAGAGCGTTCACCTCCGGTGTTTGAGGTCCCTGGTTCGATCCCAGCTCGCGAAGTTTGGACTTTGTGGTGGACAAACACCGTGCTCGTGGATTTTCTTGGGGTTCTCCCGTTTCCTCCCACTTTCTTCATTTCATACATTTCCCATCATCACCGTCTCCTTTAGCCTAACCGGCATAAGCGTGAGAGCTCCTTCGTGGCTAAGCGATTAGCGTACGTGCCTTTGGCGTGGGAGACCCGGGTTCAATTCCCGGCTGGAGCTCATGTGGTTCGAATTCCACGTTAATCAGTAGGTCCACGTCTCATATAGCCTCGCTGCTGAAAGGGACGCTAAACTAAAATCAATCAATCGGCATAAGCGTGGGACGTAAAACTAAAGATTTCATATCATTTTTTTAGTTCTTACCATCAAGACTGAGAACTGCACGGTCCATCTTCTTTTTTAGCCAAAGTAGAAGCCCAACCAGAATAGTGATGTCAACCGGCCCGGCTCGGTTCAACTGAGCGTACAGCTTGAGCTGGCTTGGTTGGGATTACCCATCGACTGGGCTCAATTGAGGTAATGGCTTGAACCGGCTCGGTAAAGACGAGTTATCGACTCGGCTCCATTGGAGTCAATGGCTCGAACCAGCTCCGTTGAAACGAGTCCATAGGCTGAGTTCGAGTCAGCTTAACTGAGCCAATGGCTCGAGCCGGCTCGGTTGGGGTAAGCAATCAGCTCGGTTCGGTTCGGTTCGGTTCGTGTGAGCCATCGGCTCGAGCTGGCTCGGTTGGATGAGCTGTTGGCTCGGCTCACTTCTCGGTTCGGCTCGATAAGTGAATGAGCTGTGAGCGAGCCGCTTGAGTCGTTGACAACCCTAAACCCGGGTCGAGCAGTTTTAAACATGTTTGGCTGGAGTCCCATAACTTCTAACAATTTTTGCCTTGAGCCCGAATACTTGCTCCTCCTGAACTCAAACCAAGAACCTCGTGACCGATGTCCTTGCCTCCTAAAGATTTCTTGACTACCGAGATCGACAGTCAACTAATTTTTAGTATTTCGATACAAACCGTCTATATTCGATGTTTATACAGGTACACGGTGTTATAATAATAATTAGTTATAGTAGTAGTAGTAGTATCATTGTTAATTATATTGTCTATGTATGATACTTGAAGATAGTAGTACTTGGAACTGCACAAAGGATTTAGCTCGAATAGGCTCGACTCGACTGGAAACTCGATCCGAATTCGAGTCGAGTTGGAGAAATTTTTTCGAGCCGAGATCTCGAGTCGAACTCAAAGATGTCTGCTTCGAGTCGAGTCGAGTTTTAAAGACTCCGCTCGTGCTATTGTATGCCTGACGGGCATATAGAGTTCTTTCGAGGGGGTAGAACCATAAACATAATATATTTAAAAAATACTTAATTTCACGGCTTTCTTCCCAGGTGGGGAAGGGATGGTAGGTATCCAGCATTTCTTATAAGTACCTTGTTTGAAATATGTAAAATAGTAACAAGTGGACAATACAATATACACACATCTTCTTATCTTCAGTTTTAATTGCTGATTTCAATTGCAATTAACAATTAAAATTAACAATTACAAGTTTCAATTGTCAATTGCAATTAACAATTGAATGTTTCAATTGCACCCTTTGCAATTGACAATTAACAATTAAAAGTTTCAATTGCCTGGTGACCAATTAACAATTAACAATTGATGAAAATTTAATTGCAAATTTTATGATTGAATTCAATTGCAATTGAAATTAATTGTCAATTACAAATTAAAATCAATTGCAATTGAAATCAATTGCAATTGATTTTCAGAGCAATTACTTTCAATTGATTGATCAATTGCAATTGATTTCAATTGATTTTGCCCAACACTGTCTACCAGAATAAAAACTTCAAAAAAGGGGCAATTTATGTCTGACCATAACACTGAAAAACAACGTAATATGATATGTATGGGGCCCAGGAAAGTGAAATCCCGGTGTGATTCAAGTGTTGAGGAATTTATGAAACCTTCAAGTTCTGAAATTAATAACCAGTATCCAGATACCACTTTACGCGAAAAACATATCGTTGCTGTTTTTGTTCAGGCTTTTGTTATGGGACAAAAATATTACGGTGGATTAGAAAGCTGCAGTACTATTTCAATGGTTCAGTGTTGAATTCAGACACTTTCACCCGGGGGGAATATGAACTCCTCGGGGGGACGGGAGCTTGGGTGAAGTAATTTCTACATTTTGTGATTGAAATTTTGAGATTCTCCGGGGGGGAATGAATTTTATTCGGGGAAGGGATTCTCCCCCTGGGCTACCCCTGAATTCATCCCTGAAAAAGAGCAATTTGAATGTTGGAACTCATGCATAACAAAACCTATAATTGTGAAAAGTGAAAGTTTTACTGGTGTTGGTGTGGATAATAAAACTTTGACATTAAATTCATAGGTGGTGTTACCTATAACTTTCCGTAGAAGGGTATATAATTTGAAGTTTTTTCTTGTGCCTAATTTGAGTTCAGTTTTTATTGCGGGCATTAGGAAACTTAAGCAAATTCAGGCAAACTTGGATTTGGTTGCGAACAAACTGTGGTTGAAATTAGAAGAACAATTTGCACCTTTAACTTATTCGCCGGTAGATTAAATGAGAGGTGGAGGTCAGAAATTTCTCCTATTTATCCAAGGAAAGACAACGATTATGCTGGTGATTGTTTTGGTATTTCCAGCCAATTTCCGAAGGGGTCCTTGTCCAAATGGTTTGTTGGACAATCAACATCCAATGTGAGTGGCCCAGTAAGTAGCAGAGTTGCCAACTGTACGGAAGGAAAAGTACCAAATTCTTTACTGCAGAGCGGTCTTGGGGAGAATAGCTGTACAAATCCTCTGATGATAGATCCAGTATTATTGGAACAAGATAATACATTGCAAGGGTATGTAGATGAACTTGTTAATAATTATTCTGACGTGTTTTGTAAGAAAATAGGGAAGGTGAAAGGTGTTGAGTATCAAATACGTGTTGATAATGAAACACCAATTAGGAAAAAGGCGTATCCATTAAGTAAACAAGATTAGAAGCATATGGATGTTATTCTAGATGAATTGTTAAAAGAGGGCGTGATTGAAAAATCAGATAGTGAATGATGTTTTCCAAGTTTTTTGGTTAATAATAAATCGGGGGACAAAAGATTAATAGTTAATTATCAGGATTTAAATTACCGGTTGTATTTAAATCCTCAATACACTCCTAGGATGGAGGATATATTAGCTGAGATATCTAAAGGTAAAATAAGATCAAATCTTGATGTCCGGAGGGCGTATCTACAAATTCCTCTCACTGAAAATTTTAGCAAATACACTGCTTTCATGACCCATAGGGGGCTGTTTCAGTGGCGTGTTTTGCCATTTGGTTTGGCAGCAGGTTCCCATATGTTATCAAAAATTATGACAGAAATATTGTATCCGATAAAACATTTAGGAATTGAGTGGTTCTTCGATGATATAATAATTTTTCAAGATACTATAGATGAACGTAAGCGTGTATTAGAATTGGTATTGCAGAAATTCAGTGAAGCAAAGATAACGTTATCTTTAAGTAAGTCAACCTTATTTCAGACTAAGATATCGTACCTTGGATATGTTATTAATGGAAATGATTTGTATCTAGATCCCTCTAGACTTGAAATTATTAAGAATTTGCCTCCCCCAAAAATCGAAGAGGTTTGTTAGCTTTAACAGCGTTTTTGCAATATTATTCCAAATTTATTCCACATTTTCAGGAAGTTCTGGAACCCATTAACCGATTAAGGTCAGCAAAAGTTGAGTTTGTATGGGGTCCTGAGCAGCAAGCGGCACATGATAAATTAAAAGATTTCTTCGAGACTCATATTGTATTATGTTTACCTAAATTGAATAGCAAGTTTGTAATTAGTTCAGATGCATCAACAAACTCCTTGGAGGGATGTCTCGAAGAATATGATAGTAATGGGGTGTTACGGCCTATTGCTTATTTTAGTCGATAACTGTTAATAACTAAGATCAATCCAACTGTAATTTCGTTTCTGTGGATCATCTGTTTCTAGTCAGAATCTTGAATTAAGTAAATTAAATTTAAGATAGAATTACACTAATTAACAACTTGGTCAACATTTATTTTAAATATTGTATGTATGTGATGTTAATATATTTTTTGTATTCCAGGCCTGGAATAAATGTCGTGTGATTGTCCTTACAATATGTACTTCGTGTATTCAATTTGGATTGTAACCTGTTTGCTGTACGCAAGTTTTGTTGTCCTGGTAAATTAATCATTTTGATGTGGTTCTGAAATTACCCGAGCTGCTGTTAAATTTCGTATGGCATATGCCAATCCTTGGTGATCAACTTGTACCTCGAATTTATTATGTAAATATGTTTTAAATCGTTCCACACATTCAACCAAGGTCATTAATTCCAATAAATAGGCTTATTTAAATCATAAGGACGAAGTTTTCGACTAAAATAACCAATAGGCCGTAACACCCCATTACTATCATATTCTTCGAGACATCACCCCAAGGATTTTGTTGTAGCATCTGAACTAATTACAAACTTGCTATTTAATTTAGGTAAACATAATACAATATGAGTCTCGAAGAAATCTTTTAATTTATCAAGTGCCGCTTGCTGCTCAGGACCCCATAAGTCATTGTTTTCATTTCTATTATAAAATTCTGTTATTACTTCAGGAAATTAATAATTATAATTATATTGAAGGTCTCCTATTAATGGAAATTATTTATAATTGGAAATATTATTTATGTAAATCACTATTTCGGTCATTATTGGAATTGCTATTATAAATTATTTTTGATTATTTACTCATGACCTTATATTACTAATACACGGATAAGCTAGGTTGGGCGAGTCTGATGGATGCTTGTTAATTGAATGAGATTTTGGGGGATTTTTTTTGGCTTTTAGTTTTTACTTTTATTTGGTGTTGCATGAGAGAATGAGTCTGGAATTTGTAGTTTGTGGTGGAGTAGGTGTTGATATTCTAACCAAATTGACACAAGACTGGTATAATCAAAATAATTTATAAAATAAAAGTATAACTTTTATTTTATGGGGGCCTCTCGATGTTGTTGTATTTTTAACAAAAAGTCAAACAAATGTTATAAATTTTCAAGTGTTGATAACACTGACAAATTGGTAACTATGCCATCTAGTGACAATTTTGAACGTGAAATTCTGTAGATACGGTTTACGTCAGAATTCAGGGAAAATTGAAACTGTTCGGACCTTTTGACCAAGTTTTGTTAAACTTATAATAATGGTGTATAATATTCATCCGTTGTTAACAACTAATTATTGTGATTTCCGGAATATAACTTTGAGTTAAACATCTAAATTTGGGTGAGTCTGTTCTATGATTTTGCTAATTTTAAGTTAACTATATCTTTAGAATCTGTAATAGTCCGTCATTCAATTAGGCAACTGTAACCAGAAGGTCAAATTGTATTAGTCATCTTGGATATTCCAGCTTTGTCATAAAAGTTAAAAATATATTTTCATATTAGGAATATTACATGAACCAAAAATTGTTACTAGAATTTATAATTATTAATTACTGAAATTTCATGAATTATAGTTTGAGCTCTTGGGGTAGTGACTACTGGAACCATGATTTGATTGTTATATTTTTTGTAAGCTGTTGTACCAATTTTTTGTATCTATTCGAAAATAATAATTAATACTAAATTTAAGTTCAGGATACTTGTTATTCAACCTAATTAATAATTAGAATTTGGATATTCGTTAATATTTTTTGTACGTGGAATTTAGGAGCTGGACATAACTAATTTAAAACCGTCTATGAAGATTAGTGGTATAATTTAAAAGCTGAGTTCTTATACATGTTTATATACTCTTTTTAATTTTTTATGCTGATTACTCTCTACTATAATATTGGGGGTGATGTATTGTGACCCTGACCAGTGACGATGCGATATAACTATTTCAATATTTTTTTAACGCACGTTACAAGATCCAGGTTCGAGATTTGAGATCGGGAGCTAGATCCAAAATCTGAGATCCGGATTCAGATCCGAGATCCCTAGCTCGCTCTCCGCTTGCGTGTGGTTCCTTTCTAGCTCTCTCTCTCTCTCACACAAACACTTGGCTTACGGAGCACTTGGTAGCCCATGAACAAACTGTTCCGGTTACTGTTCCGACTCAAGTGCCAGTATCAGAACCTGTTCCCCGGAGCAGACTACACAACTAGTAGGGTGTTAGGTCCCTTTTTTGGACCATTTGAAAAGACTATGTCCTATTTTTCATTCACACACACACACTTGGTTACGCATGCGCAGTTCCATTTTAGTAGAAATTACAATTACAACTCTCACCCCCGGTTCCGATTGAACACACCAGCAGCAGACTACAAAGGCTACGACATACGTAGAACTATGAACACATATCCCAAATCCTATTGAACATGTAGAGCAGTAGTTCGCCCACCCCTTGCGTTCGGTTTCCTTTCCAGCTCACTCACACACTAAGAAACACACCTACACACACACACACACACACACGCACACACACAAGTTTACGGACAATTCTGTGGCGCATGAGCAAAGTGTTCCGACTCAAATTGGAATACAAGTTCTGGTTCCAAATAGACAACACAGGAGAAGCTGCACTCGACTACGAACTTAGCAGACTTTTTAAGATTACGCAAGAAAGGGTACGGTACAGCAGCAAAAGACTACGTAACACATATTCTAGAAAAGCAATGACCACATGCAGAAATGAAGAAGCGGCGCCTAAATAACACACAAACACATGGTTCACGGAGCACTTGGTAGGGCATGCCCAATAAAATTAAAGTTCGAATTTAGTATTAATTACGCGCATGCGTAAAAGAGGACAGTTCCGATTTCATCTTCTGTTATACAGTTCCGGTACCTATAACACACAGCAGCAGCAGCAGCAGCAGACTACGAACATAGAATATCTAATAAAAGAGAATAATCAACTTTTTAACACCTATGTAACGTTACAAACCTTTAATTCTTACATGCAGAGATTTTATATGGCTACTCTATATTTTCGCATGGACCGTATTTTCCAGTCCCAAGAACCTGTTCCAGATAGAGCATATATTCTAGCACATATGTAACATACCACGGGTGGATTTGTTCTAAATTTAGGGCTCAAAGTCCTATTTGGCAAAGAGTGACAGATCTGGAACCCTCAAATTCGTAATCAGCGTATATGACATCGGTACTAATCTGGTGGTGTCCAACTCGAAATCTCAGAAATCGTGCCCAGAAGTGCGTTTTTTGAGTCAGGATGACCTCGTAACGACTCGGCGGTTTCAGATTCGTGATCAGCGTATATGACATTAATATTAATTGTGTGGTGTCGAATCCGAGATCTCAAAAATCGTCACCGGAAGTGGAGTTTTGTGGATCAGAGTCTTATTTGACAACAAGTGACATATCTGTGACCCTCAAATTTGTGATCAGCGTATATCACATCCGTATTACTCGTGAGGCGTCCAATTCGAAAAACTAAAAAACCTTCACCGGAAGTGCGGTTTTATTTGTTAAGATGGCCTTGTAGCGACTCGGTGGTTTCAGATTCATGATCAGCGTATATGACATCTATATTAATCGGGTGGTGTTGAATTGGAGGTCTCAAAAACGTGACCGGAAGTGTGGCTTTATGGGTCAAGATGACCTCATAACGATTCGTTGGTTTCAAATTTGTAATCCAAGTTACATACAGATAAATTACTTTTTCAAAGTCCTATTTGACAACGAGTGACAGCAGCTCTCTGTCTCGCAGACCACACACTTGGTTTCCGGAGCACTTCGTGGCGCACGCGCGGTTTCAATTTAGTGGAAATAACACGCATGCGTAAACTGTTCCGGTTCCGACTACTGTTCAAGTTCCAGTTCCGGTTCCGACTCAAGTTCCAGTACCAGTTCTGGTTCTGTATACACAACACAGGAGCGGCAGCAGACGATGAACATAGAAGAACGAGTATGACGGGTATGGCGGTGTTTTTGCACCACCATTATACAAGACCTTGACCTATTTTTCATTTCTTAACCTCGTTCACTCAGTGTGTTTGTGGACTGCTACCAGCTAGTCAAAACTCTGCAGCCTGTGCTCCTGTTACGGGACAAGGGTCGTAAGCCTCACGTGGTATCCGCCATATTCCCCGGACATTGCACCTGTTCTGTTCCTTGGAAACGCCAGTTCACACACCATCTTTACGATTTAATGCATGGCAATTCAAAACATTGTAACCTTATAAAAACGCTATGACCTATTGTAAACTTTACACAAGAAAGGCATAACAGTTGTTATTGAACTTAGCAGAAATTACACTAAGTCTAGAAATGCAGAAATTACACACACTACAAAGGCTATAGCTTATTTCGCAACATATTTTCCTCTAGAAAGGCTCTGACGTTGGCGGCTGCGTTGAGTCTAAATAACATTCAATATCTAGCCGTATTACTCGTTTTTGGTGTGGAAAAAGTTTATGTTACACTTATTTATTTAAATTAACTGTGGTTATTATGCTCACACACACACACATACACACACACACACACACACGCATATATATATATATATATATATATATATATATATATATATATATAGTTTACAGAGCACTTAGTTTCATATATACAGTTTCGATTCCTGTGCCAGTTCCGGTTCCGATTGAACACAGGAGCGGACTACACAAAGAGTTGCCTTTTATGAGCACTTTTTCATCCCCTAAAATAGCTGCAATGGTTCAGTGGTTCGTTCTCAGCTGGCGTGTGTGGATAAACCATTCTTATTTAGCTTATTCGGCATAACCGTGTGGCGTAGAAGGTTCTCTCTCTCTCTCTCTCTCTCACACACACACACAAATTCTATCAACAGAACGATAATATTCACCGAAAAAAATAATCCAGTAAGCCCTCCCGGCTAGTCTAGTGTAGGGTGACCAAATCTTCAACTAGAGAAAAGGGGACATTTTTTTTACGTTCGGATAGGTTACTCCCCTAAATATATATTTTTGCCTCTGCGTTCTCTCTCCCTGTATCTCTCACAAAAAAGGGCAAATTTACACTTTTTCATTTTAAAACCTATTTATAAGGTTGTGGAATTAATTAGATAACAAGTAACTATCAGCAACTAACAAAAAATGAAATTTTGAAAACATTACTAAAATATATACATATAAAACATTCATCAATATCTGTCAATCAACAAAATCTGTCAGTGGCAGAATTTATAACAAATTACTCTGAGCATCGGATTCCAACTCCCTTTATTTGCTTTTCCTTACTTTTAAACATTATTTCACTTACAGCTAGTTTTCTTTTTACTTTTACTTTTATAGTTCTATATTTTTGTTCCCCTTTCGTAAATGACAGTATGTTACATCTTAGTCAAATCATGGAAACACTGTAGTGTACTGGTGACAGCGCCTCAGTCTTCCACCGCCCGAAACAGAGAGTAAAAACAGTTTGTTTTTCATAAGACTTTCAGCCCCTTGCACTGTCGTCTGCGGAGTGGGAGTTTTGGAGGGGGAGGCCTAGGAGGGAAAATAGTGCAGCCACCACATCCAATATCGCAAACGTCGTAATGACGTTGTTCAGCAATTAGACATATAATCGCATAGCTTAGAAAATAATAATATTAGTATTTTCTAAGCTGTGTGATTAGAAAATAATAATATAAATTAAGAAATTTTAGATTGGAAGGCTTTCTTGTATTTAATGTACGTAAATACGGGACATTTTGGCGTCCCGGGAAAATTTTTCGGGACACCGGGAATGGTAGTGAATAAACGGGACAATCCCGTTTTTACGGGGCGGTTGATCACCCTAGTCTAGTGGCTAGTGCATATGCGTTTGTTGTATGTGTTCCTGCGTTCGATACCCGAGAGAACATTTAGTATTTTAAATAAAAGTGTTATTGATAGTGTTGCCACAAGACGAGACGAGACGAGACTTCAGGCTGCCTCGTCTCGTCTCGTGTAAAGTATGTCTCGTCTCGAAAAAACGTGCTCGGCCCGTTCTTGTGTCTCGTCTCGAGAGGTTCTGTCCCGTCTCATCTCGTCTCGTTTTGTCTCGTAAAAAATATAGCAACATACCTAGTGATGGGCAGTGGTTATATTCCCGGTGGGAAGGAATTTAGAAATGGGAATTTTCCCGGTTTTTTCCCCTGGACTATAAATTCCCGGGAAGGAATTTAATTTCATTTCTTTACTTTATCTTCCAAATTATAAGAACCATTTGAGTAATTACTTTATTTTAATATATTATGATTTACTTCTAGGTTTTAAAGAATTTGGAGGTTAAAAATTTTAAAATTATTTGACGGTTCTTTATGTAAGTAATAATATGATTTTTTAAGTTCCATTTCCATTTGCACTAAAAAGTAGGGTAATTGTTTAGTATTGGAGGCCAAAACTAGCAAAAAGTAGGATGATTTATGGAAGAAATGAGTTGATAGTGATGTTCAAGTAGTCAAGAAAGTATCGAACATAGTTTTTTTTAAGGCAATAGGGGATTTATACAAGATAAGTGGAAGTGATTTATGTGAGAAAAGAAAGTCAATTGTTGGTAACGAAGATAGAAAACAACGTGCCATGCGGGGCTCTAACCTAGGGTAACCAACCGTCCCGTGAAAACGGGATTGTCCCGTTTTTTCACTACCATTCCCGGTGCCCCGAAAAATTTCCCTGGGACGCCAAAGTGTCCCGTATTTACGTACATTCGGTAAAAAAAACCTTTCGAATCGCTAAAACTTCCTAATTTATATTATTTTTTCTAAGCTATGTGATTATATTGGAGTATGTCGAATTACTGAGCAACGTCATTACGACGTTTGCGATATTGGATGTGGTGGCTGCACTGTTTTCCCTCCTAGGCCTCCCTACTCCGCAGACGACAGTGCAAGGGGCTGAAACTCTTATGAAGAACAATGTAACCTGGTTTTACTCTCTGTTTGGGCGCATTGAGGCGCTGTCATCAGTGTTTCTGTGATTTGACTAAGATATAACATACTACGAAAGGGTAACAAAGGTAAAGAAACATAAAAGTAAAAGTAAAAAGAAAATCAATTGTAAGTGAAATAATGTTTAAAAGTAGCAAAATGCTGAGAGTAATGTAAATCCTGTCGGTGACAGATTTGAGCGCTCATATATTTTTAGTAATGTTTTTCATATTTTTCATTTTTTAGTTGCTGATAGTTACTTGTTATTTAATTAATTCCATAACCTTTTAAATAGGTTTTAAAACTAAAAAGTGTAAATTTACTCTTTTTGTGGGGGATACAGAGAGAAAGACAGAGATAGGAAACGCAAAGGCAAAAATATATATTTAGGGGAGCAATTCATCCAGAAATAAAAGGTGTCCCGTTTCTCCTAGTTCAAGATTTGGTTACCCTACTCTAACCCGTCTTCATTCGCTAACGCCCGCTCCGCAATGCTGTCTGAATTTAATGCTTGTAACGTAAATTAACGTATGAAACCATAAAACAACCGCATCGGAATAGAATATCGCAAAAAAGTAGGTGCAAAAGCTGGCCCCCCACAGCTAAAGAACAGCCAAAATTAGCAAAGTACTAATTTACAATGATGAAAAGGAACCATTTTGTAAATTAATTGAGAATTATGTAGAAATAGAGATGAAGTACTATTAATAAACCCTGAACCACCATTAGTAATAGACGTCGGTCTGTCTCCTCTCTCTGACTCGAATTTCTAAAGAGGTATTCGGACTTCCTTTACATGTGGATTAACGTATGGAATTTCAAGAAATAGGTAGAATGAAAGGTTGTGTATGGCAATGTTACGTGCTAAAATATAGAAAAATATCTTGCAAATTTTGTGAACATAAATATGTATGCGCAAATGTTGATAAATTGGTGAGACATGTATCTTCTAGTATTTATCCAATCTAGTTGGTTTATAACATTAATAAATTTAATGTGTTTATAATATCAGTAACAGAGTCAAGTTGAGCAAATACACTTATATATAAATTTAAACTGTTACTATATATTTTTTTCGCACATATTTAATTGATAGAACATATTGTAAATAAATATACACAGAGCCGTAGGGCCGTTGGCTAAGGGGGGGCCAACGGGGCGCCCGCCCCGGGCGCTGATAGCAAGGGGGCGCCGAACGAGCAAGGAGAAAGAAAAAGTGATGTTGGACATGGGTAAAAGACGAGTCGCCCCCAGAAAGTATTGGCGCCCTATTAGATCAATATTGCTGTCGGTTATCAATGAAATACGTAGATTTCTTAAAAATTTTCTTGCTCGCTTCGCTCGCAATCTTGCAGTTTAAGTAAGTCATAACAAGTTTTTACTTATTCCTTGATGAGTTGTAGATGATTTCTTAATGACATGTGGTATACAAGGTGCCGAGTAATGACTTATATTGTACGCAGGAGCATTTTCAAAATCAGAAACGAGCAAAATCAGAAAGTCGTGTTCGGCATTTTGACAGTGATGAGTTTGCTTAGTTCAAAACGTTTTTCTACCCAATCCGATTAATCTCGACGCACAGTGCGGCCAAAGCACTGAATTCTTGGCAAAAATAAGAATTCGCAATATGAAGCAGAAAATTGACCAGTTAGTTCGGTGTGTGCAGTGGTTATTTTACAATAATATTATTTCGCCATTATTTTATCAAAAACAAAGTTTTATATCATAAAGGGAAATTTTCCTTATATTCGCGCCTAAATTATATTATAACAGATTATATGATTGGGATAAACAAACGCGTGGGCAATACGCTTTGATTTGGCAATTTACAATTGACTTACATTCTTACGCATGAAAGGAAAAAGTGTACTTATTCATTTTACAACTGAATAGTAACAAAATTGAAGAAAAGTTCTTGCTTCTCAAAATTATTTCAAAGTTGTGGAGAGCAGGGGCGGATCCAGGACCGACTTCTGGGGGGGGCGGTGGGATGTCATACTGCTACTATTAAGGGCTCCAAACTTTGGGATGGGTTTCATTTATATATATAAAATAAGAAAGTTCCATTTTCTGGGAGGGGGGCAATCGCCCCGATCGCTCCCCTGGATCCGCCCGTGGTGGAAAGTTCGTTGTGACAATGAAGCCCCCAACGAGGTCTGGCGGCAAAATTCCCAGAATCGATCTATATTCAACTTTGTCACTGCGTGCATGGGGATCACACGTCTAATAACCTAACACTTGCTCATAAATTCATCCAAGCTCAATTCAAAAGCAGCTTTGCATCCAGAATGCGGTTTTCCTCAAACATTTTCATGCGCTATATTTCCCAAAAGTGCAAATATGTGCAAGTGTTCTCTTTGCATACAGTAAGAACAATGTTTCCGCTACGACATATTAAAAATCACAAACATATTATGCCATATTTTCTACCAAAATGCCAATCTATCGTTTGACTATGCTTTATATGCTTTCAGTACCACAGTATTTTCCAAATATGATAGGTAAGGGATTACCATAGGAATATGATAATGGTATTAACATTATTCCAAATATGATTATTGACTACACATCACATCAACATTCTAAATATACAAAACGATACATACATGTGGGTCGTGTCACCATATATTCCAGCCACTATTTATCTATACGCAATATAGGAATAGTCGCATTCAAAGTCAATTTCCTATCTTCTGTCACTAAGCAGCACCTCTCCGGCTTCGGTGGATAACCAAATTTACACGTCCCATGAGTTCATTGCAAACTGCTATCACTTCTTTTCCTGCACACTATTTAATGTGTACACTATTAAGGTTTCATTATAACAAATTATATCCAGTCAATCTTTTATTTCATTTTTCGAGTTTTTGCTAAGAATTGCCTGGTTTGGCCCCACTGTGCGACGGTGAGAATGAAGGTATGAAAGAGAGAAGAATGAAAAGACACATTCAAGCTGCTGTTTGCGTGGGAATATTAAAAATAAAGGTAAACGAGGGGAACAATAACATTTTCGAACTTCAAGCAGTTGTAGAATAAGGGCATAAGGGATCATAAATTAGCCTAACGAAGTTCGACTTTTTCACACTCTAATCACTATCAATGATTTATTTTTATATTCCATTGACATATCAAATGCTTCCAATTCAGAGGAATTTATTGGGGTCATTTTTTACCAACTTTTTGTATCGCCAGCATATTATTTTGTGCATGCGTGTCTAGTTGTGTGATGTTTTTATCTATCTACATAATACAAAACATAAGTACACACATTCTTCATATATGTACGTGTTAGTGTATTTTAATATGTTAATCAATACCTTAAATTCGGAACTTTCTATCATTAAGAAATTAAGAAATTACTCTAATTTCAGACATATGTAGTAGCCAAAGTATATTTAGGATTTTAAGCACAAACATTGAAAACATATTCTTCACCTCCATCGATCAATATTTAGAAATTCATAAAGAAGGCTCCTTTTGAATTTCCATTACATTTTACAAAATATTTTTTACCGTTAAAAGATCGAAATCAAAATACTATTGATGTGGTCACATACAAAATAAAAGTAAGAAGTTTACAATTATTACTGGAAATTAATACTGTCAACCATTTCGAACAATTTAAAACCACATAGTTTTTAATGCATTGAAATCATTTTTTATCGATAGTATGAAACGTTGTAAATAGTAGTAACTTTCCATAACTTTCCAATTATTATTTTTTTTTTTAAAAAAAAAGCTCGGAACCAAATAATTTTATTGAGTAATGGAAAGTATTTGATTGAAATTTTGTATGTTACTGCACAGTAAGCTGTACTTAAAGTGCCATAGTAATGGGAGCAGAACGACACATCGGACGAATGTTTTGGGCCAGTCTTGACCTCCATATTTCAAATCTGTTCCCATAACCGCGGGGTGTGTGCTACTATGTGGTGGTTGTCCCGTTTGTGTAACAAACTCATGACAGTACACCCAGATTAGCTAGTGGTCTAAAAAAAGTTGATTTTTGGGTGGCCATTTTGGATTAAAGTTTCTTATATTGTCGTGATCTATTCGCAATCATATAACGTACATCTTCATACCAAGCCGAGTGGTCTGCGGCGATAGACAATCGGCTTGAAGGCCCCGAGTTGAGTCCCGGAAGGGTCATATGTATGGATTTTAACAGCATTAATTTTTTCGTATTGTAAATGAAACGAAATGAAATCTTTATGTTTAACGTCCCACTTTATGCCGGTGAGGCTAAAGGAGACGGTGATAATGAGAAATGAGTGAAATGGTGGAATGAAGAAAGTGGGAGGAAACGGGAGAACACCGAGAAAAGGCATGAGCACGGTTTTTGTCCACCACAAAGTTCATATGGCGCGGGCTGGGATCGAACCAGGGATCCCATGAACCGGAGGTGAACGCTCTACCACTGAGCCACCACGGCCCCTTTTTTCGTATTGTGTCAAGGGAGAAATAGTACGGGATAAAAGGATTTCAGTCTGAAAAAATTGGAGAGAATATCCCCCCCAGGATACTTTCATCGGAGTAAGGAATTAGTAAAAATATAGGATATACATTTTATAGCAGGTTTAAAAATATGGTTTGGGTATCCTATTTCTTTCTGTTAATTATGTTCTTCAATGTTCGAATTTTGATCATTCTCATGATATTTTCTGCTTTCAACGGTGTTCAATGAATATTATTCCAAATGCTCTTTACACTCTGCAAGAAACCATTCCTGACGATAATTCATGTCTTAATGAATATTATTCACTAGGAAAGGGAAGTATTCCCCTCCTCTCAACATGAAAGCAGAGGGCAATTTCGCACTCTTGTCAGATCAAATATTTCCGCGTAACTAAACGAAGGTCCCCCTGTAAAACCTCTTCACCTAAAGTGTCATTATTAGTATCATAAATTTGCTGAAAGCAAACAATTTGATGGGTTCGTCGATAATGTCTTTGCTTTCTTTGTTCGTTTGCGCGCCTTCCGAACGAAGAGATGAATTTTACAACATGACTGCTGCATAATAAGGGAGCGATTGGTAAAATGGTAAAAGTGTGTTTTTATGTGTATGATTGTGTGTGTGAGAGAGAGAGAGAGAAAGAGAGAGAAGACAAAATTTTACTTGCAAGATGACATACTTCAATTGCCGTTTTCGGTTCATATAGCAAAAAGAATACCGCCACCAGAGAATAAAGACAAGTGTAGTCTTCTTTTCCGCCATCTCAGCCAGAACTTTCAACTACAGCCTGTTGTAATGAGTGTAGACCTTACCCAGTTTTCAAATTGAATAGATGGTGGTGGTAGTTCGGTTTCTTGACCTTGTAAAAATCTTCCCTGTCTTTGATTTTGTTTGTCATCATTCCAGCCAGAAATGAAAAAAATGAGAATTCCTCAGTTTACAGCAAGGGGAATTGGGGACAGGACATTAAAGATGATATTCCTGGAAGCTCAGGTATCACGATTGTTTCATTCAAAAGACAGAGGACACTTTTCTAAGAAGGCTTTTCAACATGTTTTCTCACAAAGGGAATATTCCTTTTGCAATCTATATGACCACTGTCAATTTCAATCTTGGCCATTCCCGCCAGCGGTTTGATTTTCGAGACACGAGACGAGACGAGACATTTCAGGGACGTCCCGTCTTGTCTAGTGTCTCGTCTCGTTTTCGAGACCAGACAAGTAGTCTGTCCCGTCTCGTGTCTCGTCTAAAAGGGTTCTGTCTCGTCTCGTTTACGAAACGAGACGAGACGGGACACGAGAAATGTCTCGTCTCATGGCAACGCTAGTTATTGAACTTCTTACCAATCTACAATTAATCATAGGATGATGTATTTCTCATTAGTTGCAGTTTGCGTGTTATACTGGTATCAATTGTTGCGATACTCGATGGTTTTGACCACTGGCGCAAATTCCGGGGGCCGAGGGGATCATATCCCCAATCTTGGACCTGGGGGGACTGTCCCCCTAATAATCTAACTTAAAAAGTGCTTTCTGGGATAAGTGTCATGATTTGCGTCCGACTGCCACAAAGGAATGTAAGATGAAATTGATTTCCCTTGGCTTTTCCATTTTTTTTAAAAAAAAGAATCCTTTGTGTACTCGTATTCTGTAATATTTCAAACTGAACTTCTTGCTGTAGTGTTTAGTAGTCTCATCAATATGTATTAATTCCACTTCCGCTATTTGGGCACAAATTGCAACAAATACCAGAGGAGGATATGCTCCCTCTCCTCATGCTAGAAAGTTGTCTCAGCTGTAGGTACGAGCAAAAATTCCGGGGCAATGGGGAAACCCCCCCTCGACATTGGAACTGGAGACTCTCCCAATAATCCGATTTGAAAAGTGCTTTTTGCAGATAAGTGTGATGATTTGTATCCGACTGAAACAAAGCAAAGTGAGGTAAATTTGTTTCTCTCGGTGTTTACATTTTTAATGAAAATCAAGGCGTGCGACTGTGCGTGACGTAACCTGATGTGTAATCTTATCTCCTCCTCTCCCCTAGGTCCTAGCAGACGAAGATTATATAGACTATCAAGTGTCAGTAGAAACCATCTTTTCAGTAAATGCGCAGTACATCTATTTGTAGTATCAGTGTAGGCATCTACTCATGCTTCGTAAGCTAACTCTATCGCCTATGGAACCCGGAGGTTCAATGCCGCGTTCAGAAAAGCTCTCCACTGACTTCTATCCTTAGCCAATTGGATTCAGTTTCTATTTTGTATTCGTATTTTTGCGAGATCCATCTTAATATTGTCTTCCCATCTGCGCCTATGTCTTTCTAATGGTCGTTTTCCAATAGGTCTTACCGCTAAATCGTTCCTACTTTCTTCCATCCTGGCTATATCTCCTGCCCACCTAAGCCTCCTAGATTTGGTGACCCTAACAATGTTTGGTAAGCTGCATAATTTATCTAGTTCCTCGTTATGAAGTTTCCGCCATTCCCCATTCCCGTTCCTGTTGGGTCCGAACATTCGTCTGAGAATCTTGTTCTCAAATACTTTAACTTTATGTTCTTCCCTCAGAATAAACGAGCATGTTTTGGAGCCATACAGAACAACAGGTATGATTATCGTTTTATATATTTTAAGCTTCAAATTCCTCGACAGAATTGGCGACGACAAGAGATTTTGAACTGAATAATAACACGAATTCCCCGTTTTTAATCGACATTTAATTTCTTGGTGAATATGATTGTTGTCTGTTAATTTTGATACTAGATATTTAAAAGTATCCTCTTTAACAAAAGTATTATTTAATATTTTAACGCATTCATAATTTGCCGTATTACGGTCCCGACGTACTTCCATATATTTAGTGTTCTCTCCATTTACTTTTAAACCCTTGTCCCTGCAAGCGTTTACTAACACCTTTGCATTTCTTTTTTATTGTTCTCCTATCATCCTCTACTAAATTTACATAATCAGCGTACGCATAACCTGGTGAATACCGTTAAGCTCAAGGCCCTGGTTGCTATCTTTTATTTTCTTTAGAGCGTATTCCAAATTAGCTTTTTCAGTATTCCAAATTCTGTCAGAACGTTCTACAATGTTTCTCTTCTAACCGAGTCCTAAGCGTTTCAAAAATCAATAAATAGTTGATGTGCCGGGCACCTGTATTTCCATTTCTTTTCGAGTATTTGGCGAATGGTAAATATTTGGTCGATAGTTGATCGATTTCATCTAAATCCACACTGATAATCTAAAATAATTTCATCTGCGTATGGGGTCAATCTTGCAAATAGAATGATTGAAAGGCTTTTATAGGATGTTGACAGAAGAGAGATTCCTCGATAATTATTACAGTTAGTTTAGTCGCCTTTCTTGTGGATTGGAACAATGATGCGTTTTTCCCCTCTGGTGGCAATTCTCCCTTTTTGTAGATAGGAAAATGAGTTTGTGTATCTTGTTCCACAATTTTTTGTAGCGTTGCCACGAGACGAGACATTTCGCGTGTCTCGTCTCGTCTCGTAAACCAGACGAGACACGAGTCGAGACGGAACCCGTTTAGACGAGACACGAGACGAGACAGTCTACTTTTCCGGTCTCGAAAACGAGACGAGACAGTTTACTTTTCCGGTCTCGAAAACGAGACGAGACACTAGACAAGACGGGACGTCCCGTGAAATGTCTCGTCTCGTCTCGTGTTTCGAAAATCAAACCGCTGGCGGGAATGGCCAAGATTGAAATTGACAGTGGTCATATAGATTGCAAAAGGAAAATTCCCTTTGTGAGAAAACATGTTGAAAAGCCTTCTTAGAAAAGTGTCCTCTGTTTTTTGAATGAAACAATCGTGATACATGAGCTTCCAGGAATATCATCTTTAATGTCCTGTCCCCAATTCCCCTTGCTGTAAACTGAGGAATTCTCACTTTTTCATTTCTGGCTGGAATGATGACAAACAAAATCAAAGACAGGGAAGATTTTTACAAGGTCAAGAAACCGAACTACCACCACCATCTATTCAATTTGAAAACTGGGTAAGGTCTACACTCATTACAACAGGCTGTAGTTGAAAGTTCTGGCTGAGATGGCGGAAGAGAAGACTACACTTGTCTTTATTCTCTGGTGGCGGTATTCTTTTTGCTATGTGAACCGAAAATGGCAATTGAAGTACGTCATCTTGCAACTAAAATTTTGTCTTCTCTTTCTTTCTTTTTTTTCTCTCTCTCTCTCTCTCCCTCTCTCACACACACACACAATACACATACGCATAAAAGCACACTTCTACCACTTTACAAATCGCTCGCTTATTATACAGCAGTCATGTTGTAAAATTCATCTCTTCGTTTGGAAGGCGTACGAAGGACAAAGAAAGAAAAGATATTATCGATGAACCCTTTAAATTGTTTGCTTTCAGCAAATGTATGATCCTAATAATAACACTTTAGGTGAAGAGGTTTTACAGGGGGACATTCGTTTAGTTACGCAGAAATTGCCGTCTGCTTCCATGTTGAGAGGAGGGGAATACTTCCCTTTCCTAGTGAATAACATTCATTAGGACCTGAATTATCTTCAGAAATGGTTTTTTGCAGAGTGTAAAGAACATTTGGTATAATATTCATGGAACTCCGTTGAAAGCAGAAAATATCATGAGAATGATCAAAATTCGAACATTGAAGAACATAATTAACAGAAAGAAATAGGATACCCAGACCATATTTTTAAACCTGCTATAAAATGTATATCCTATAGTTTTACTAATTCCTTACTCCCATGAAAATATCCTGGGGAGGATATTTTCTCCAATTTTTTAAAGACCGAAATCCCTTTATCCCGTACGATCCCCCCCTGACACAATACGAAAAAACTAATGCTGTTAAAATCCATACACATGACCCTTCCGGGATTCAACTCGGGGCCTTCAAGCCGATGGTCTATCGCCGCAGACCGCTTGGCTTGATATGAAGATGTACGTTATATGATTGCGAATAGATCACGACAATATAAGAAACTTTAATCCAAAATGGCCACCCAAAAATCAACTTTTTTTTAGACCACTAGCTAATCTGGGTGTACTGTCATGAGTTTGTTACACAAACGGGACAACCACCACATAGTAGCACACACCCCGCGGTTATGGGAACAGATTTGAAATATGGAGGTCAAGACTGGCCCAAAACATTCGTCCGATGTGTCGTTTAGCTCCCATTACTATGGCACTTTAAGTACAGCTTACTGTGCAGTAACATATAAAATTTCAATCAAATTTTTTCCATTACTCAATAAAATTTTTTGGTTCCGAGCTTTTTTTCAAAAAAAAATAATAATAATTGTAACAAATCTAAACATGCTAAAATGGAAAGTAGATATTTGATTAGTATGGGTTAACACTGTGAAACCTAAAGGCTGGAATATATGAAATCAAAGTGTACACACATATCTGTCTCTCTATTTAACTATATATCTTTCCATCTCTCTGTCTCTCTCTCTCTCTCTCTGTATATATATATATATATATATATATATATATATATATATATATATATATATATATATATATATATATATATATGAAATGAAATGAAATCTTTAAGTTTTACGTCCCACGATTATGCCGGTTAGGCTAAAGGAGACGGTGATGATGAAATGATGAGTGAAATGGTGGAATGAAGAAAGTGGGAGGAAACGGGAGAACCCCGAGAAAAAACCACGAGCACGGTGTTTGTCCACCACAAAGTCCACAAGGCGCGAGCTGGTGAACGCTCTACCACTGAGCCACCGCGCCCCCATATATATATATATATATATATAGATAGATAGATAGATAGATAGATAGATAGATAGATATAGATATAGGTATATAGATATATATATATAGGTATATAGATATATACAGACACTATAATTCCGTTTCCACCCGGAGATTTGTGTTTTCTTAATTTCTTTATAGCTATTTCTACTTCTGTTCTGTTGGGTTCTGGAATATACGGTTCTGCGGTGTGTATCTCTCTTTCTCCATGCACATTAGTATTTGGCTGCGTGTTAAGCAAATCGTCAAAGAAATTTTTCCATCTATTTAAAATGCTATCTGTATCAGTGAGAACTGTTCCATCAGCTTTCTTTAACATAAGCACGAGGTTGGTAGACTTTCTTCAATTCATTGATCTCTTTATACATGTCCTGAATGTTTTTATTTTTACTATTATCTTCAAGTTCCTAAATTTTATCTTTCAAAAAATTGCGTTTGTTTGTTCTTAAAGTTCTGGAAGTTTCCCGCCTGATATCTACAAAATTTTGTGTAGTTATTCGGATTTTGTAGCCAGCGTAATTTTGCCTGTTTTCTCTTCTCTGCTAGTTCGAACCATGGTTTGTTCCTACGTATTACCGCGTGCTCCAATTTATCTTTTCAGAGAGGATCCTTCGTAAGCAAAGAAAAGAATTCATTTGCTAGATTATTTTTCTCCATAATCTTAAGGTTACATCCGTTAACTAAAGAGTATATGACATGCGTCAGACTTCTGTAACGATTCCTGTAATGTTATTGAGATTATCATCATTTTGTTCAAAGAGTATTGTTGCGTCATACATAATTGATGTTCTTTCTTCATAGTTTTGGGAAGTCATTATTTATATTATTATGTTATCATAAAACAATTTTAACATGGATCTTTGTGGATACCTAATTAGAAACCTACCAATTATAAATATGCATGTATTCAGATTTCAGAATGTGTTCACGGCAGTGATTTGTAATACTGATATGTACTACTACTTCATCTACATAGCCTAATATGTAATATACCCTACAACTTTTGATCAGATTCATCTACCGTAATATGAGTTTCAAGCCTCAAATCCGTCCACCTCCCAATGTTGAAGATAACCAATGGCGTATTTAGAATTTTGTTTCGAGGGGCTATGACCAACACAAGGGAGGAAGTGGGCAATTGCTCACCTCAGTTTGAGAATTAAATATATTTTAATTTATACATAAATTGAAGCTATAATGGCAAGAATTACAGTCCGATAAATCCTATATGATATAATACAAAGATTTAGGAGTGAAAAACCCTTTATTCTATTCATACAAGAAAAAGGAAGCATCCTCTTGGCCTTCCTAATTTCCTGGGCTAATTATTCCCCTGTTTTGATTTTCTTTAATTCAAACATTTCCTTTTTTAAAAAATAACTAAAGATATAATTTTTCCTTTGTTATAATAACTGAAGTCCTGTTATGTTGATATCCTCGCAAGTTGGTGTGGAACACCAGTTTCGCTTATCAACTACTCTTAGTTTTGGTGTTACTGATGACGGCCGACTTGAATCAACCGAGAACGGTCGATAAAGTAAGATAAGCGAAATGAAAGAAAGTAACGTCAAGAAAAAGAAACAGAAAAGTAGAAAGGACGAAACAAAGAACAAAAGGACGCAGTTCTTACATGGAATGAAATTTGACAAATACAGTGTTATTTCTGAACAAGCAGCATAAGAAAATGTAAAGTCAATGACATTCTTAAAATTGATAAGAAGGATTATTGTTGTACGTGGAATGCGAAAGTCTAACAAATTTCTTTCCGGGGTAGCTTGAGCCCGATATCCTCTTAAATACGCCACTGCTTTTATATATATCCAAGTGGAGGCCCTTTATTAATATATATAAGGGCGGATCCAAGGGGAGGCGATAGGGGCTATAGCTCCTTCTTGACACTCAGGTATACATTAGATAAAATGGACTTCAATCCTGTTTTATACTGGATAAAGCGGCAAACTATAGTTTAGCCTCTTCCCTGATCATATCCTGAACCCGCCACTATATATATATATATATATATATATATATATATATATATATATGGAAACGGCATTACCCTTCTCCCCCAATGTTGAAGACAGATTTGCGCCGATGGTTTTGACCAGAATGAATGAAAGCTGTATTTGGAAATTACAAGATAAAAAAGATCATTACACAGCAGAAATGCTACATAACATTTTGATGTTATCAGTAGATTATATACTCAATATTTGAAATCAATTTTCGTCAAGTTCAGGTTTGGGTAAGACTTTGGGAAGTGAAAATTCTGATCCAACGAAACTATTACACCATCTGATCAATTGCAAAGTTTCAGTGTGCAGGAGGTTGATTATTTAAACTGTTAAAATAAATCCTTTAACAGATTATATTGATTTATAACCATATTTAGGATACAAATATGAAAACACACCGTGTTTTAATAAGAATAACTTGATTTTGGACGGTAATAATTACAGAATATGGGACGTTTTATTTGGAGTGTTGTTTGAATGGGCATGGCTTGCTAGAGTTTCAGAAAATCGCCGTTAGATGTCAGTCGATGCTTCTTAGTTTGCAATCACTCAGAAGTAAGATGCGTACACTCAACAGAAGGCGTTTTGTGTTCTGCAGTTGCAAACACTGTCGTTGATTTCGGTTCAGCTCGCTTTCTGCCGGCGTTTCGGTATTGATCTGGCTGTATTCATCTCCCCATTATCTCGTGACATAAAGTGAAAAAGGAATATCAGCCGCCATAACTGCTGTAAACGCAGATATATTGTGGAAATTTTATGAGGAATTTTTCCATCATCTAGATCTTGCTCTTGCTGCTGATCCGGCTATTACTACTACTACTTGCTGCTGGTGGACACATAGGGCATTTATAATAGCATAGATAAAGCGAAGATCTTGTGAATAGTTTGCAATTTATCCAACTTTTCTAGTATGTTTTTAACGATCAATTTATTGTTTTTCACACACCTAGGATGTTGAGTAAATCAAATGTGTAAATGACTTGATGTGGCATTGGATTTTCTTCGATGGAAAATTATCTAAAGAACTGTTTAAACTATAATCTGAACATATTACAACATATGTCTATAGTCAGTCCCTTGTAGCTGTTAGGCGTTCGATTGGTATACGAGCCAATGACTGTTGATGCTATGATCAATCACGTGTGAAATATTAAGATAGTGAAATATAACAATACTATAAATACAATCGATCTTTGGGTTGGAGTAGGAGATTATAGTTACTCGACAGGGGAAAATCCATCTTGCGAATTATGGTGCCTTACAATAAAAGTTCTTAGAATATAATATAATATTTTTATTGTCATTAAATCTGTATACAAAAATAGAGAATGTCAAACGAAGTTATACGAGAAAATTTCTTTTTTAGCTATACCAATACGCATTTATCTTCCTCAAAATCCTTAACATTATAATGTGGTACAGCAACTAACCAATCATACAGTTTCTTTTTAAATTGAGTAATAGGTAAACTTTGCTTGTGTTTTGGTAACCAGTTCATGAATTTTATATCTTGTATAGGCCTATCTAATTTTTATTTTCGGTAGCCTGCTAAACGATATATCAACTTATTTAGCAGATCTTGTATTATATGGCTGAACATCTTCTCTACGCTGTCAGCGGACGTATTTTGCTTTACATATACCAAAACCATAACAACGGTTATAACTTTCAACTTACAGAAGAAAGGTTTACAGTGTTCTCTATTTGAAGCACCGTCGATTATTCTAATTAAGATTATGTAGTAGTAGAACGTCATTTTAGAAGTTGTTGCTATCTCAAAATAATATTCCATATTCTATGGTACTTTGAACAAGAGCATAATATCCTGATCTTATGCAATTGTTTCGGATTAGGACTATCTCTCTTAAATTTTGTATTACCCCATATATTCCCGAATTATGTTTCGTCGCGAATTTCGGTGATTTTTATAAATATCAGTGTCAATAATTGCAAAAATGATGAAAATAATTTGATAGTGTTAATGAGTGCGTCTGTAGGGGTGAGTCAAAATCAACCCTCTGGTAATACCGTGGCTAATACTTTGGGTCGTTTTCGACACCGTGGGAAGATATGTATAGACTCTGTGTATACATTTGAAATTTGTATTTACCTATAATGCGTAATTTTATATTATTTTAAATTACCTGCATGCTCTTGGATTGACAATTGATTAGCAGGATCATGTTTCTGATACCCGTAATATTGTTTCCCCCCACTATTAAATTTTTTCAGTGTTGCGCTTGATAAAGCGCTCCGCAGGGCGTTGGTAATGTATGTACTGTTCTACATACAAGATTCAGGTAGGAATTCATATAGGGCTATCTTCAAATGTTGGCAACACTGTACATCATGACTTCACAGGTATGGTTCTAATCATAATTAGATTTTCTACATGTTATAATTTATGTTCCGTGCTATCTAACAAAACTTCATTTTGTGCTCAGTTGGCAACACTGCATTACATATGATGTTATTGAGCATGTCTGTGGGTACAATATTTCCTTACTATACTGATGTGTAAATGTCATTTTAATTACTTTAATCATTTTGAAGTTCTGTGTCAGTGTATCTTTTGCATTGCTATCTTCACATGATTATAGATTTTTCTTTCCTCTGTCTCTCCTGTGTTTTTGGGTGTTGGCCCATAAAACTTTAGATTTCTCACTTTTCTTCACTCCTCTATCGATTGCACATTGTTTCATTGGGCAATGCTACTATCAATATAAGATGTTCCCTTGTAAGATTTCATGCGGTGCAAATCGGATGGACTTTCCATGAATGCTCCCTAATATAGACAAAACACAATCATTTTTAAAATATAAGATTTTATGAGAGTCCAGGTCCGGTGGGCCCCTTCGTGGGTATCCCCTGGCTGTAATCATATTTCCCGATGGTTGACAACGATGTAACTACAACAATACGCTAAGAAAGCTCACATGCAATTTAGGAATATTACACAAGAGTTGACATATATTCTCCCTCTTCTTTCTCTCTTTGTTAAAATATTGCGATCAACATTATTACCTATCAATTCAGCTGGTTGAATCTTTGTTTCATTAAATGTTTGTTTTAAATTTTACAATCACTTTTGCTTGTCCATCGGGCCACTTATCACACTTCCTCCCGAAAATTTTGAATTGTAAGGTGCGTAATTTAATGTTTCACTGAAAAGATAATCGGAAACATCTATTATAGGAAAACGAGTCCATCAAGTCTTCTCCTCCCGTATTGTTCACTTGGTTCTCTCTAATTCTATCGGTAGTTTTATATAACTTGTTTGCTTTTTAGTTTAAAATATTTTCTGTATAAAAATTGATTTTATTTCTTTGTTCGCAAATATTTGTGTAATTAAAAGGCCTCCTCCCGGCGAAATTAAAATACAGCTAATTTTATAGTAATTATGTGATATCTTCAAATAGATAAAAGATAATTGAAATGTGGAACAAAAGCGTCCTACACAATATTATTTTGAGTGAGGTACCGTTATCACAAGTCACCTAGTGGCTTTCCATTTTCAGGCGTTTAGAAACGCGAAAATAAATGCCGATTTTCAAAATAACTCCAAACCGACAGCATATAAGTGAGTCGTGATAACGGTTTCTCATGTAAAATGATATTGTCTAGGGCGATCTTGTTCCACATTTTGATTATCTTTTATCTATTTGAAGATATCACATAATTACTGTAAAATTAGCGGTATTTTAATTTTGCCAGGATAAGGCCTCTTAAGCTGTAACACTAGTAAACGACAATGATTTATTGTAAAATTTAAAATAAAAAGATTTTACAATTTACTTTAAATACAGTGAATATTAGCCCATGAATGATTTTTGAAAAAGTTATAATTTTAAATTATGTCGTTGCTCCTATATGTAACAGTGGGGGTAAAAGAAAAGGGAACGCGGGAGGACACATTTCTCCCACTTCCAAAACTATCTATGACGTCCCTCCACTTTCTAAAAAAATACAATGGAGAAAGATAGGCACGGGGGACGACGTGACCTCATCCATCCCCCTATCTTTTCAGATCCACTTTTACCCCTGTATGAAAGTAAACTGAGTGCATGATGGTTAACGTTTACAAGTACCGTATTTTTGCTCAGAATTGCACAAGTGAAATAGTAATAGAAAATTATGAATTTCCATAACTACAGTAGATTTTAGGTAGTTATTTTGTAACAACAGAATATCGGGAATATACAATTTTAAGCAAATTTATGATATAATAGATTTTCAATGTACTGTTACATCAGGGGCGTCATTTAGGAAGGGCAAGAGGGGGCAATGGCCAGCCAAGAGTTTGAGGAATACATATACTTTAGCGATACTAGACAAGACGTGACAGTCTTACGTCGGTGGTGCTCTTGCCCCCCCCCCCAAGCAACGTCTGAAATGACGCCCCTGTGTTACATGACAGTGTTGTATTATCAGAATTAAATAACTTAAAGAGTTAATAATGAGTGCGGGATAAGGGATATATATATATATATATATATATATATATATATATATATATATATATATATATATATATATATATATATAAACATCATAACATGGTCTTCTAAAAAGTTTTTTTTTCAATTTTCGGAACTAAGGGGCCGTGGCCCCCCTGGGAAATTATCCTAGTTACGTCAATGGTTAATTGAACAACGTAATATTCAGGAGGGAACAATTTTATTCCAGAATACAAGTAAATAATAATATTCTCAGCAATTGCACGTTTTGTCTAATTTGGTTTAAAATAGCAATAAATGCGCAATATGAAACAAACAAAATGTAATACAAGTAACATTCATACTTTAAATATAATATTATTATGATTCATTTATATTCCTTTAGTTCTCAAACGAAATGTGCTTACTTGAAATTTCTAAATGGTAGTAGCCGAATATTGATGCATAGGAGAAAAGTTATAGATTACAATTTGGTAAACGTTGGTTTAAAACGTTAGCCTCCTATAGCAGTTAATATTCCTATTTCTAGCTTCAATCCATTTGATTTCCGTTACATTCAACTCATTTCAAAGTATTTCTAAAGGGAAAGAAAAAAGCTAAACTATCCCGTATCTTACCTGTCGCAACAACTGGATTGTGAACGCCCGCTACTCGAGGTTTACGGTTCAGCAAGCAGAGAGCATACCAATCAGTTACAAGGTAATCAGATGGATGAGAGCTAAGGCCGCGCCTCCATTGCTCCTGGATGCGATTGCGGATGTGAATGCGAACTGCTAATTAATGCGCCCCTAGTAGACCCGAAGTTTTGCGAGTGCGAATAAGTTGCAAGGTCTCCTTCAAAGCTTCAATGTGAAAGATTTTTGCTTGAAAATTTGTACCTTAAAGTCTTGAGAGCACGAAAAAGAGGAATGTGGATAAATGACATATTTTTATCAATCTTCATCAATCTTTATATTTTAAAGACAAAGCAAAGAAAAAATATATACCTTTCATTCCAAGTTCCTTGCTTACATCTGCCCATAATTTGTTCACGACGTATCGTTTGTATAATTTTGATGATTTTGGTTCCACAATGGAACTTTATCGGAAACACAATTTGATAAGCATCAATATCTATTTCTATCTTTATTTTTCTTTTCCTCTTTATTTATTTATTTATTTATTTATTTATTTATTATATCTCCGCACCTCGCAACGTCGTCTGCTTGCACGAAAAACAAACTTTCATCTCTCATGTAGCGCTCAATTCCTCTGCAGAGGACTCTTCATTCGCACGAACTCGGACAAACAATCCCAGCAGGTTGGGATCATTTGCATTGGCATATTTTGGCCTGTTTTTTCTATTCGCAAGTCGGAACTAGTCCAGGCACTGCAATTTATTTACACGCGCTGGGAAATTTACTTTCGCAATCGTATAAGGGGCCAATGACAGCGCGTCCTAATTTCGTTTGAACTTACTGTGCTGAGAGTGAGAAATGGTGTGTTGCACTGTGTAGGTGACTGCCATTTTAATGTAATAGGCCTATGTATTGATACGTTATGAAATTATTTAAAACTGGGTAGACAACCGAAAATTACTTATTTTAGTATACAAACGCTGCATGTATGTCTGCTCATTATATGATCGATAGTAGCCACATTTAAACTAGTAATGAACAGTGAAAGAAATCATAAACAATATGAATATAAACTGTTATCATTTTATAGCCTTAATGTTTACTTAATATTTCCAAACTTTTATAGTCAAGATTAAAATCCATCTATCCCCATATAAAATATGTATTCGCTGCATTACAGTGGAACGGTATCGTGCCGATCGTATATTTGCCGATACCAATCGTTTCGACAAATGAGATTGTCATTTTCAATACATAAGGGCGTAACTTACATTTTTTGGGATTTTGAGATTTTCAATTCTTCCAATAGATGTCAATCGTGTCTAGCTGCTGGGAAATGTTTGGGCTGTACGGCGAACCGTTCAGCTGTGGGGGGTCATTTTCATCAGGGCGTTAAGAGAGATAAAAGCAAGTTGCTCAAAGCATAAGGGCTTAAATGACACATACGACCTTCTGCATTAAACGATGTGAGTATACAGTAATATGGCCTGGCGCTCATACGCCACAATGAGAACCGCATTTTTTGGTCTCTTTTATGTAAATGCCGCCATGGATTGTTTACGATTGATGATTTGGATTTGTTTAGGGGTTTGATTGTTAAAAGCGACTTGGTTAGTGACGTACAAAGAAGTATTTTCCTTTGTTTTGCGAAGCAGTTCAAAAGCACTGAATAGAAAGGAAGCAACACAGTTATTGTGTCAAAAGGAAAGCAAGGAAGTCATAAAAATGAACAGGCGAAACAAAATTATTGCTATAGAAGATATTTGCCGGTTACTGACATACAACGACGATGATAGTGCTTCAGAGTGTACAGAGCTGGAAGATGACAGTGTTGGGGATCCAGAGTACTTGCCTGAAAAAGATATAGTATATTTTCCTTAATTTAATATTTTTTCTACAGATGGATATTTTAAATTACGAATATAATAGCAGGGGTTTATCGATTAAGAACACCCTTTAAAATCTTTAGAACAAAGAAGCGACATTAAATGTAATTAGTACTAATAAAGAATATCTATAATATGCTTTTAAGATGTTGAGAGTAAAACTGCTGTACAGCAGGATAGAGCCTCAATGATCTCACACAATTTCAGAACTATTTCTCAGCGCCTATTCAATCGGTTGGCACAACATTCGGAGGATAGGCTGCTACGGCTATCTATCGTGTTGCTAAAATTTGAAAGAGATCTGTTGCATGGGTGCTAAGAAATAGACCGAAAACTATGATGGATTATCAAGAATCCAGAATGATTTTTTAATTATGAGAAACCTATACATATGTTCATAGGAATTTCTTGTTTAAATTTTGCATATTACTACCCTAGAACAATATCCCTGTTTTGCTAAATGTTATTGCTGTGATATCGAAACAGACAGTCTGTGCTTGGGGTATATGCTTCATTCCTTGCCCTTCGTATATGCTTCATCTTTTTGTATGGGATCTTTTTGTATAGGAACCTCAGACAACATTTATGAAAACAAATTTATGATAAATTAAAATAATTTATTTTTTGTATTAAATATTATCGTTTATTTTCGTTTGATAGAAGTTACATTTAGGCGTTATTATTTACTTTACAGATAAAAGTCCTGAATTCTGCACGAGTAACGGAGGAGATGCCAGTACTTCTCGTGAGAAGCCATGGTCCGAAGACTTGGAAGGTGAGAAAAGCTTTTCAATTTCAATACATCAAAGAAGATCCATCAGAGGCGGCAGATCGAAAAGGAGTTAGCGAAGGAAAAGTGTAATCGAGGAGGAGAGTATGTAAAAGTGACAGGTGGAGTGCGTAGTGCTCGTAAAGTTAAGCCAATCTCATGTAAGTGTATGCATAGTTGTTCGGTTATAAGTGAAGAGAAGAGGATCAGTACTCATAACGCATACTGGAGCATGGGTGACATTAAAAGACAAAGAGTCATGAATCATATGAAACGTGTTGGTAAGGAAAGGGGACTAAAGAAAACATCCTCGAGAAGGCAGTACTCGGTGCAATATTTTCTAAATATTGACGGAGTGAAGGTGCGAGTGTGCAAACTGTTCTTCCTATATACGTTGGATGTCAGTGACAAAGCTTGCCGCGTCGCGATGCAGAAAGGTCTTATAGATGGAACTACTGGTTCAGAGTTGCGAGGTAAGCATGTTCCGAAAAATGCATGGGACAGGAAACAATCGAAGTTGCGAAATTACACATAATATCAATACCTCGGGTCGAATCCCATTACTGCCGAGCTTCTATATCCCAAGTTTATTACATAGACCCTGGGCTCTCTCTCTTGAAATTGTACGATCTCTACAAACTTTACTGTGAAGAAAAGGGTCTGGATAAAACCTTCGCGCGTATAATTGGTCACACGTCTTACTGGAAGCTGTTGAAAGAGATGAATGTAAAAATTCACAAACCGAGAAAAGATCAGTGTAAAGTATGTGTCAAGTTTAGTAAGTTGTCTGAAGATGAAAAAAGAGCATAACTGCAAAATTACGAGGAGCAAAAACAAAAGAAGGATGAAGCAAGGGAAGAAAAGATACTAGACAAGGAGAAGGCATTGAAATATAGAACTCATAAGGTGATTTGTTTTGATCTTTAGCAAGTGTTAACAACGCCGTCCTGCAAAACCGGAGTTTTGTATTACGCGAGGAAACTAAACGTTTACAACTTTACTATTTACGATATTGCCACTCATGAGGGCTACTGTTATTTTTGGGACGAAACAAAGGCAAAGAGGGACCCAGAGGAAATTGCATCGTGTGTTCTTAAATACTTACGCGAATTATCAACAGAAGTTGAACACATGACTATGTATTCCAACTGCTGCGGAGCTCAAAATTTAAACAAGAAATTCGCATCAATGTGTATATATGCGGTGAGTAGTACTCATATAAAAACGATTGATCATAAATTTCTTGAGCCGGAAATGGAAGTTGATTCTGTGCATAGTACCATTGAGCATGCGAAAAAAATGTAGATGTGTTCGTTCCAACAGATTAGTTAACTGTTGCTCGAATGTCGCGCAAAAAGCCGTTTCCATACGAGGTACACTCGATGACAATAGATGATTTCTTTGACTTCGAGGAAGCACGAAAAACTTTTCTACCATACAGCAAAGATCAAAAAGGCAATGAGATTGGATGGCAAAAATTGCGATGGATAAGATTCAGTCAAGACGACTTGGGGACAGTTTTGTTCAAAACCCGAATGGGATTATTTTCCCGATTTTCGGTACGCAAAGGTTCCCCGAGAACCTGTTTGACCTATTTCTAAGCGAAAGAAGAAAGACTTGGAAAATTCATGCTATATAGGTGTAATATCGCGAGACTACCACGCATACTTCCGAAATCCACAAAGTGATGAAAATGTCGAAGATTTTGTTGAGGTCCATGTTAAATTGACTTTCCTTTGTGACAATACAGCCATAATGCTTACCTAAAAACATATTTTTTAATATTCTATAATGTGTAGCCAAAGTTACATTTTTCATACAAAAATATTATATGCAACATAATAAACACTCTTATAATAATAACAAAAGAAAAAACATTAACTGTAGTATCAATGCTCATTATGTACAAAACTGTAAAATATGTGAAAAATAAAGTTACTAAAACATACGCCATTATTGTTATTTTATAACTAGAATTGAACATATATCTGTTCACAGCATAAGGGCATAAGTTAAAACTTTGAGAGTTTATCAAGATATACGAACAGCTGGAAAGTCAAATCTACACGGAAAGGAACATTTGTCCCTCACCAATAAGCGTCCAAAAAATTAAAGCTTTCCTGAAAATAGTCAAAAAGTTATGTTGATTTGAACATACTACAAAATCTTCTTTCGCTTCTCCTGTAAAATTTTGAAAATGCTAGTTACGCCCTTATGTATTGAAAGCGACGAGATTAGTTTCCTGTGATCTTTTTAGCTAAGCATATATGACGTCAGGAATAAGAATCCTTGGCTGAATCATGAGTCACAAGTGATTGTGTTTTTCGATTGAATGAAGACGACGATTGAAACAAAGTTTGTTGTTTATTGTTCGATTGTAACACATATCATATGACGTTTAATTTTATTATGTGTCTAATTTTAATTAGCAGTCAGTAAAATAGTATAAGACACTTGGTTGGAACTTAGTATCAATTTTACAAGAGTGTTAGTTACCAAAGAGTGAGTTATGTTGAAGTGGACACTTGCTTTTCTAATCCTAAACTGGCTCTATTTCAGAGAGCATTTTGCAGGTTTGTAGTTTGAGTGAGATCAGTTAATTCTTTTTGGCATGAGTCTCTTGCAAATAGTAAACATAGTGATAGTGTTTACAGTTTACGATTTAAGGTGGTTAGTTTTGTGTGATTTGTGGTTATCTATAATTCAACGTAATAACTTCATATTATAAGTTCTTAACAACATGGTGGAAAGTCTTAAGTTAGACAAATAGGACGTTATGCAGAGTTGTCGTGTTTAGTGCCAAACTAAAGAGTTGGAATAGCATATGTTTCTGCAGTAGTGAAGCTTTTAGTGTGACGCTAATCATACGTCAAAACGACTCTGCATAAGACGGACAAAGTTTAGGCCTAGATATATGCTACAATTAATGAAGATGCTTATGACAATATCCCTACTATGGATATACAATCAGAACCAACTTACCACTCTATCCTAAACCCAGTACCTGTAGAAATTGACAGTATGTCAGAAGACAATATACCTAAATTTTTTAACATTAATGCATCTTTGGATTCAAATCCGTCATTGCACAACGGGTACAAAGACGAACATGTAGCACCTTATTATGTGTTCCTAAAATCTAATAAAGAAGATTTGAGAACTAAACATTTAAGGCCTTATACAGAGTCCTTTTGACGTATGTTTAGTCGTTTTGGCGAATGCATGGACAAAGTCAAAAAGTTCTATTAATGGAACACTCTTTTTCTGATAATGAAACCTGATAATGAAAACTTCCACAATACGGTAAATGACCAGTGAATCGTGGCTGTGTCCTTTGCCCTTCACAGCTCTTCCATATATTACTTTTCTATTTGTAGTTTTCGTTACAAGCTATGAATCAAAGTCAAAATATGAACTCCTTGTCTTTTTCTAAGAATGCGTGGGAGAAGAGATACCGCATCGTTTTTGCGAGATGCGAGAAGTCCCTTGCGAGTGTGTTGACAAATATAATATGAGGCCCGACCCGAGTCCAAAATATGTTTTAGCATTTAAGCCCGAGCCGACCCGAGCTCATGTGATAATCCAATGAGCCCGAAATAAACACGACTTACAGAAACTTAATAATTAACGTAAAAATGTATTTTTATTTACAGCAATAAGAGGCTTAATTTGGCAGTGGTGTTTTAAATTCTTCAGAAAAAAAATGGTACAATAAATATCGTTGTATAGTATATTTACCAATTTAGGCCCGCAAAGAAATTTGGTTGTGTATTTAAAAATGTACGGTCCGAGCCCGTGCAGACCTTTATTAGGTACCACCCTGGCATTTGTTTGGTGTGAATGAGGAAAACTTCTTTCAGGATGGCTGACCTGAGAAAGCCTTTCACCCTTTTTTGGAAGTGATTGTAGATCCATCTCGTGTGAAGGCTTCTTGCCGAACCACGTGGTGGTGTTTGTAAACACTGACATGTGGAATTATTTGTTTACAACATCACATGGGATATTAAAATATAGATAAACAAAAGTTTGGGAAACTTTATCTTAAGGTTGGTCTAAAGCCATGAAATAGTGTCGTCAGAAAGCAGTAGAATTTTACGTTCGCAGGGGGCATAGTATTCATTTTTTACGAAACTTACAAAGATAGATGGCTGTGTGATGAACCCAATTTGAAAGATAGGACAAGATCTTTGAGTTAAAGTTGACCGCCCTTCTTTACTTTTTTTTCCTCGCGAAGGATGGGGCAGAGGATGTGGGATGTCGTCTGTCTGCGAATTTCGTAGGAATTTTCTTTTTCAACACTTCCATCCCTCTAAGTAACTTGACACCACTGACCACTGCCTAGTAATCTGCAGCTTGTGCGGAAGAGGTGTTTGAAGCTAATCGTTCCATTTCCTGTAAAGACCGATGAATAGCGAAAATGCCGATTGCTGAGAACACTTTTTTTCGGTATTTGCAGTAAGAAACTTGCGTGAGCGCCTTAATGACTTACTAGAGATTTTCTTGTATAACTCAAAAACAACTTATATTGACGTTCCTCAATGAGGAAAATATCACGAAACGTTCTTCAAGTTGAGGCTACGCCATCGGCAGAGTAATAACTTGTGGGGGGCAGGGGCTACTGTCCCCGACATTCGAGGGTACCCATTTTGAGACAAAATTTTCTTACTCCATATACGATACGAACATGAAATTAGAAATGAAGCATTGAATAAGGTCGTTACATTACATAAACAAAACAGCACACAAAAAGTAAATAGAACAAAAATGAGTCGTGGACCCATTTCAGTAACAAATGTATACTATTAAGGACTCTAGAAATAATATCTGTTTGTATGGATTTGGGATTTATCAATATTGTCGCCTTGATAATTTTGTTATGTATGGAATAGACCCAGCGCGTAACTAACGGAACCGCAGACCTTGTCGTACGGGAGGGCAATAAAGGTGAAAAGAAAGTTGGAGAGAGGTGGCCCAAGAATTAGAGAAACAACTTTTCTAGGGGGCTCAAATAAGCTTATTAATGCTTGCACCCGAGAAAAAATCTAAGTTATGGCGCTGGTCGTCGATGGCAGGGATGGTCCCGATTTACATTACATTTCGTCTTTAACCTAACTTCTAACTTGCAAAGAAGAAAAGAGGACAGAAATTATTTTCACATTCTTTGAAGTGTATCAACACGTGTATAAATAGACAGTTCTATGTTTATGTTCCATAACTACTAGTTTATTTTCTTATGTTATATGAGGAATTTGTGGCAAATTGAGTCGGTGCACTAGCCGAGTAATCTCTGGCGTTCGGCTGCTGATAATGAGGCGCAATTCACTAGGGTAGTAGTTCTCAAAGTGGGGTCCGCGGACCTGTGGGAACTAGCTAGGGGTCCGCGACGCCTAAAATTTGAAATATGTTGTAATATAATGAAATTCACAGCTGTTACAAAAGAAGTATTTTTTTTTTCAGTTACTGAAAGGAAAGCAATTAGAAATTATACCTACGTTTGTAAATTTTAATGTTTTCCTACTTTACTAAATTTCTGCTCTGAAGTCGGTCAACCGTTATATAGCACCATTTCAAGGGAGGGAAAGTTCTTTTTTGTTAACGCACTTTTTCAAAAAATCAGTTGTACATTAACTGAACGACGCTTCGAAATTCCATGGATTTCATCTTCAAGTGGCGGAAAGCTTCCACTACTACTACCAATTCCAGATTTTTAAAAAAACTAAATGTAAAAAGTAAAATGTAAATCCTTGTACTTTTAAACATCAAGCTTCCCTTCCCAATTCTGAGATTTGTAAAAAAAAAAAAAAAAAAAACGATGGGAAACCCCTCCCAAAATATGTTCCCAGATCCGCCACTGCGAGTTACTCTTGATTCAATGTTTTTTACGTGTGCGCTGTAGGTATAGAGTTGTCTAAAAGGGCATTGCAACATTTGATGTCCTTCCCTACCACTTACTTGTGCGAGCAGACCTTTTCTGCTCTTTGCAGTATTAAAACCTTAAAGCGAAATCGTCTTATTGTGGAGACTAAGACCTACATTTGAGAATTTTGTTTATCAAATGAATTTCCTTTTAAAGAATGATTTTTGGTCTTGAAAGTCGGTATTTTCAATTGAAGTTTCGTTCATTAGGAAATTTCGTTGATGTATTTTTAGAATAAATTACATATTACATTATTGTTCTTGATCTTTTTCTTGTCAGTGATAATTCTAATTAGTATATTTTTTAAAATACCATGTGAAATTTCAGATAACATTGCAAGGGGATCCGCAGATTATTTCCCGAATGAAAAGGGGTGCGTAGATTACTTTCCGAATGAGCAGAGAGTCCGAGTTATCGGAAAGTTTAAGAACCACTGCACTAGGGGTTCGAATTCCTCTGAAGAGCAAGGTCGGAATTTTATCTGTCGTCAGTATTTCTGTGTTCGTGTCCTGTAGTGTTTGGAATACGTCGAAAGGATATGAGGTGCCAGTGGCGAACAATACTCGGGAGATTTTGGGGAGATTTGTTTTTAAAAAATTGTGAAAGCAGGAAACTCCCATTGCAGCTACCTGGGTGCAAATCCCGTCGTGGCAATTGTTAATTTTTCTGAATGGGAAGATAATGTTTATGGAGCTGCAGTGAATTCAGTAAATGGAGCTGCAGTGAATTCAGTAATTACACACTTTTACGATTCCAGTGTAATAATGCTGAAACTTTCTGATTTCAGTTACGATAAAATAGTAAAGTACTATGCAGAAAGAATAGTCCAGAGAATTCAACTTTAAATTGACAACTCATATGTACGGAGGCGCTGCCTTATGCTGCCGCCTCGGGCCCTAATTTTTCGTGGCGCGGCATTGGACAGATACTTATATTGATTGGAATCTGGATTATTTTTTAAGTTAATTAATTTAACGAACCTTATTCAGTAACTTGTTTCCTATTTTGACGCGTTTTACTCACTTATACAATTTTTCTACTAACTCTTTAAGAACAGGGACAAATCACAGAAACATGGAGGACACAAAAAATCACAAAAGCTATTGAGACGTTCTTCCCTTGCCTGAAGGAAAACAATAAAATATAGTAAACATGTGATTTTTGGTCTTCCATCTTCTATGTGGTGTCAAATCCAGAGTTGTAGTGGGTCAGTGGGCCTAATTGATCGAGTTTTCTGAGTGAGTCAGTGGATCGTGGGTTAACAGCAAGTGACACACTGCGACCCATCATCCAGCGTAGCCCACTGCGACCCACTACCCACCGTGACCCAGCACTTAGTAAGACCAACTCTGATCCACCGACTCACTCTGCTTACTGCATTGTAGACAGTATCTTCTGAACAGCATATTTTTTCACCTTCGACCCCAGCCATAGAATCTAAAAACACGTTTCTGATTGGTTGCAGCTTGCGATTGTCCAAACCGTGTGGTGTATGTATTGTGTATTACAGTAGGAATAAAAGAACATTGCCACTTTGTTGGGATTGAAGAAGAAGAAAGTTGAAGAGACAGTTGAGGTTAAATTTATATCGTAGCACACAGGGTGAAAAAAAACGAGCCTTTCGAGGCTTTTAACCCCCCTCCTCGTACTCTTCCTCCTCCTCCTCCTCCTACTACTACTACTTATACTCAAGGTTACTAGAGAACAGGTTGCCTCTTAACCATGCTGCACGGTCATAGGCTGTCCCGGACTGACGTCACTTCACCATGAAGCGGCATATAACCACCGGCATATAACCATGAAGCGCGCAAAAAAATTTGTCGTCTGCTTTTTTTCCACTTAAGAATAAGGAAGAGGGTCTTTGCGTGAGAAGTCCTACACTGAATTAATGTTAAAATTCTTAGTATTTTTTTTTTTTTTTGCTTGCGTGCAGAATCAAATTTAACTGTCTGTAATTTACTACATAGGATAATGATCGAGAACAGAATTTATAAGCATTCTTCAGAAGTGATAAGAATCTGATAAGCACACAGCACTCTTCAGTGGGCTGTGTGAGATGGCCATGAGACAAGCTTTGAATCAGGGGTGTAGCCAGCAAGTTTATCTAGGAGGGGCCCGTCATTTTTTGGAGGGGGAAGACAGCTACAATTTAGAAAGCCCCCCCAAAAAATCTTACAGTTAGTGATTTTGAGGCCTGAAAAAAACGGATATTTATCGCTTCCGTCCGGAAAACAAAAAATCTTTTTTTTAAAGCTTTGGTTTCTGCTTTTTCTCCATAAATATTATGTACCAAATAGTTTTTATTACGCTTAACCAAGAACTACAGCTCCGGACCAAATGTTATGCCTTTGTGCATAACTATTACAATTTAAGCCCCTTTACACAGAACCTATCTACATAAGAGTGATTTTCTTTGAAATTTCGATTAATTTCTTTAAGATTATCTGACAAAAATATTTATTTATTATTCTTGACAAGAAACATCATACAAATTCTCGCATTAGCATAGATTGACAATTATTTTAAAATAGGCCTATATACTTTATTTCATAGTTCTCGCATACACACTTTCTAATAATCGACGGCAGTTGATATCTAAATTCATAAATTATAGCACTTATCTCAAGATTTTTCACTTCATACCGCTTTATGCAGAGTCGTTAGGAAATATGATTAGCATTATACTAAAAGCCTGACTACTACAGAAAACATATGTTAGTCGATTTCTTAGTATTTCACTAATCAAGTATCACAACCAGTGTGCGAATTGAAAAATCTTCCCAGGGGGGGATGAATTTCACTCATATGCGCACCGTCCTCCTCCCATATCTATCTATCTATCTATCTATCTATCTATCTATCTGTCTATATATATATATATATATATATATATATATATATATATATATATATATATATATATATACTAACAAGTTCAAAACAGTTGAGATATGAGATGTGTCATAAATTTTCACTCAAACAATACTTAGGTTAGCTACGCAAAGTAAGAATTGTTTCCTTTTTCTATCTTCATGTCTATTTAAAAATACTCCAGAGGAGGAAAAATTATCCCTGCCAGGGATAAAATTTCTCTTCTCCAGGGGGGGAAAGATTTTTGTCAGGGGGGGAAATCCCTGGCATCCCCCCCGCCAATTCGCACCCTGATCACAACGACTCTGCGTAAGGCCCATGATGTTGAGGCAGTGGTTATTTTTGACCCTCGGAGCTCACTTAGGAACAATCCGTCAGGAAATATATATAATAACCGCATCCACATGACTGGCGATAGTTAGTATTGGTCCCTTCGCGATTCTCCGCGACGAATCGAAGGAGCGCTGACCAAAACGAAGTCCTCGCTGCTACGCGGTGGTAACTTCAACATTTTAAATATGCATTTCCATTTGTGCTATAAAGTAGCAAAACACTAATTTATAAATGAAAAGTAATTAGTCAATAAGTAATGTAGAAATTCTGTAGAGATAGAGTTGAAGTACTATCAATACACCCTGAATCACCGTTTATAATTGATGTTGTCTGCTGTCTCTGACTTACAGCTTCTGAATAGGTACTCTTTGCTTTCCTTACATGTGAATTAACGCATGAAATTTCGAGATATGGGGAGGAAGAAAGGTCTTGTGTGGCAATGCTACCTGCTAAATTCTAAAGATAAGTCGGTATCTTGCAAATATTGTGGACATAAATAAGTATGCACAAATGATAAAATGGTGAGGATTTTTTTCTTTTTTCAGTTACACAACTTAATTTCTTTATAACATTTAAAAATTTAATATATTGATAATATCAGTAGTCGAGTCAAGTTTAGAAAATCCACTTACGTATAAATGTAAACTGTTTAGCGGTGTAAAAGTATGTAGAATTCCTATACCAAACGTTTTTCAACATACTACATTTATACGTACTGTCTAAATATAATATAACCATATAATACCGTTCAGAATATACATTTTAAAGAATCCTCTGGAGAAAACATTAATAAATATGCTGTGATAAAAGTAGGAATTTAATTTTTAAGTCAATATAGTAATACAATGCATTCCAGAATATTCCAATTTTGTGGATTTTTCCTGGGAATATTCCGGAAAAATATTTCCCGGGAATTTACCCATCACTAGTTTGCGGTCTGTATATTCTAGCATGTGACTGGCTCCTCGAACATTATATTTACATTTCATAATATTTTCCTTACACGACAAAAGGATTAATACTTTCTAACTTCTCTGTATTTTCATATCCATTTTATATTTATAACAGATAAGCTTTGTAGCTTCTTGCAAAACTCAGATGTAGGTACATAACAAACATACGGTTTTGTTAGACACAAACAAATAACTAACTTTATCACATATTTACACATTGGTGATTTTTTACAACTAAATTAATTTCTATCTATGCAGCAACTATTATAGTATCTCATAAAATGCATAAAATAATTTTAGAAATACAAAATAGTTATCTTTTGAAAACTGCGAAAATATTTTTGTAGCATGTTATGAAATGTATTTATTTAGAACACTAAAAACGAAAAAAAAAAAAAAAAATGATTGAGATTTATCCGTGAATCGTAAATATTGTATAGTCGTTCCCATATACACGCAATCCGGCTGAGTAGGTTATGTGAATTATCTATCACTAACACGGGCGAATTTCATAAAAACATTTTTCCATTTGTTTTGCTTCGAAAATTGTAAGCAAAATTTACGGATTATTTTCCACACTTTTGTAAATAACAGTTAATTATGTTAATTTGCAACAATTTTCTACATTTGACACGCAGATATCTCAACTTTTTTTGGTAGACCTATGCTGTAAGTTTAGGTTGCTGACATTGTAAATTTGCATTTTGGTTTTTAATACTATATGTAGACTATATGTCGTCACGTTTTTTAGCTTTGCTTGCATACTACGTATTATGAATTGTTTCACTCCACCCAATCGCGCTTGTGATTGACGATCAGCTGATCTATAATTAAATTTCAATGAATTTTTATTGTGTTTTTTCCCTATCTGGAATTGAGCACGAACACACTTGATGGAAGCAGTATTCAGGCCTTTATTTTTCCTCTTAGGTTTAAATCTACTTGATTTCCCTAACTAACAGTTGATATAATCCATATTTTTCACCACTCATGCATTGTTTTGAAAATTTCGGTTTACTCATTACAACACGGAAGATTTTAGTTTTGTTACGCACAAAATGTTTTTGATAACATTCTTGCATTCTTATAATTCTTGTTTATTCCTTTGGCTTTATTTTAGAACAGTGAAGTTTAGGTTGAACTTCCGTAGTTGGTTTCTCTTCCACATTTGTGACACTTTTATTAATTTTCAGTGCCTTTTTTGCAAGCATTACGGTTATTTTTAGCCTTATCAGACAACTTACGTTTAGTTATCAATTGCAAGACTCGACGGGATGCAAATCCTTAATATATGTTTTTTCTTTAACAATTGGTAGTATGCAAGTCACTTTATCAATGGCAAAAACAATAACTAATATCTTTCCTAATGGATAATTCTGTGCCCATGCAATTTTAATGCTATTTTACTCACTTTTTCCTTTAAAAATATTGTCTTGGTTAACCTGTAACTTACAAGACGGCAAAAGTCATGCGGTGAGGCTACACAAACATTTTTATTTGTTTTCAAAGAGTCGAAAGGAATACTTTTCTCTGTCATTTTAGCTATATAACACATGAAACACGCGTTTCTTAATGATAGCCGGGTAATTTATTGAAAAACGTATTCCTAAGGTCTACGGCGTTTAAGGCCGGAATCTTGCAAGACACATTAACAAAATTACTCACTTTTTCTTTTACTGTTCCTGCATTTACAGTTTTCAATAAAATTGGAGAAGGGGGTATATTTTTTTTCCTCTTGAGTAACAACAAATAACTTACACTTACTATTATCCACACTCTTATAACAGATATTTAGTTTTCTATTACCTTTTAATTGTTTAGCAACATAATTTATTTTATCTCTACATTTACCACTTCGACGTTGTAACTGATTAATTCCCACTTGCAATTGTTTTTCGTATATTTGTTGAACTTGACCTACTTAAACAAGTAGTTTGTTTTCAAGCTTAGCCTGCAAATTATCTGATTCTTCCGTAATTTTATCACTAGTAAATACAATATCTACTTTACCCTTGTGTGTCATTTTTTGTAACCTATTATGTAATTCCGCTTTAGATTTAATGATATTTTCTTCAACTACCTTTTTACTTTTTTTTTCAACTCTGCATTAAACTTTTCAAATTTTCGTCGACATTTATTGACAAATCATCGATTAATCGAAACAATGTCTCCAGATCTGATTTAAACTTGTCTTACTCATCCCTAACTTGCAAGGTTTCAATAGATTGTGAATTCGTAAAAACTGTGTCATACGCTATATTTTTCCAAACGTTTGTTTTCAGATAACTCTACACTAACTAGAGATGGGAATTTAAACTCTGAGTTACATACTTCTTTAAATTATTCAAATTTGACATCTAACTTTTGTATTTCAGCTTGTTTAATTAGCAGTAGCAAGGCCTGTAAAAAAAAAAAAAAAAAAAAGTTTTAAAACGACACATTTGTCAGGGCATTTGCTCACAACTAGTTTACAAGTTTGAAATTTCGTAATTATATCTTGAAATATATGAAACTGTCTAAAAAACTCGAATGGTATTTCAGCACATTCGTTAGCAATTTGTGTTACACATTTAGCCATACGCGATTTATTCATTTTGAGAAGTGAACTCGCTATTGACTGCTTAACATTAATCCTAACTGGATTAGTTTCTTTGTGCAACCCTAATGCTTATTCTTTTTCAGATAAAGTAAGAAACTTTTCGGCATTTTCATATTTTTTTGACATTGCAATGTAATCCTTCCTTTTATTACTTCTTGCATTATTTTTACTCTTTCTGAAATCGACATGTTGCTAACCAATAAATGAAACCTTTCGAAAGAAAGAAATACTAATGGCACTATAAAATTTTAATTTTGCTTAGATTAGCGATGGCCTACACATTTACTAACCTACAGTTTTACATTTACGTCCCTGTTCAATAGGCAGCCATATATAACAGTCAAGAGTTTGTGTCCCGTGGGTCCCTAGCCATATAAAACAGTCGTGGGTCCAAGTCCTGGTAAATTGTTAATAACGGGTCAAGGTTATTATTGTAAGGCTTTTACGGTCCAAAAGTTACGGGTCGCTCGATGTAATGAAACTATAGTCATTAATAACGCTAAGAGCATCTTTTTGTTCAAGTACAATCTAGTAATCAGAAAGTTATTACCTTGTACCTGTGCAACGCTAAACACAGCAATGCAGTAATTATCAGTGAACTAGGTATTTCACTTTGCAATTACACTGTGAAACAAATTCTCAGCTTTTCCTCTTTCCTAAAAAAGAATGACTGATTCCTAAAGAACATTTTACGCTGATTAGAGCGATGTAACTGGAATTTGTACATCAGCCTCCAATTCTGAGTAACAGCCGATTAAAATTTTAACACATAATATGATTACTATGCTAGGTTAAACGTTACAGAGCTCATAAAGGCAATCTAAATTTTGATGGAAACGTATGAAATTTAGATCACTCCTAGCAGATACAAATTCCCACTGTTTGGCTGTGAGTGCCTCAAGGGGACATTTGTCCCCTGGATTGTCATTTAGAAAATCTGGTTTTATGCAATTGTATCTACAATTTGTATGATTTTGTCACAAAATTTCCTATTTTTCAGCAATTTGTTGTTCACAAAAGATCCTATGCACATCCATGTGCCTGATTTTTTTTTTTTTTTTTTTTGTGTGTGGACAGTTCGGGGGAATAGATAAATGCATTGTAAATATAAACATTAAATTAAAATGCGCATGTATTGAAACAAAATTAATGAAACATAACATACAGATATAAAATAAAAAAAGTCTACTTCTCCACAAAATGGTATTATTGAGCGTTTTCTTTTGTACGCACCCTCATTTCTCTTTGTACGTTTCATCAATTGTCAGATAACATAAAGACCCCCTCATATTTTCCCGAGTATTTTTCTTCCACCACACGAATTGTTTGATTAAATCTTTCACTGTTTTCATCTGATATTGCTCCTAAGTTCTCGGGAAAGATGTCCAAGTGGAGGAAATCAAGCTTCACAGTCATGTTGCACCCATTTCTTGAAAACTCAGTAGTAGTTCAACAATTTGGGCATATTGTTCAGAATTTGTTACTCAGAAAAAAAAATTATTACATCCTTCAGCGCAATTCACGCTCTTCTCTCGTTTACGCTCAGGATTTCATCGAATATTGGATCTTTCATCAATTATCTTATTTTCTTATTTCTTCACTTTTCACGTTGTGGTTCAACGAATATCCTTGCCGTAACTTTTGTATCTGTAATGCAGGGAATAGCGCCTTCAAGTAATGGAAGCCACCACTTTCTTTATCTACCTCCTTAACGAAAATATTCGTTAATTTTAACTTCACGTGTAATGGTGATAAGTACACATTCTGCATTCGACAAGAGATTTGTAACTAACACTTTTCTGGCCAGGAGTTAAAAACTATCTTGCAGGTCATATCTTTATGTTGATTTTTTGTCCTGCTGTCCCATTCGCACAAAAAGAAACAATATTTCGTATACCCTGATTGCATCCTCAAAAACGGGCCAAGAACTTTAAAATCGGCGAAAGTGACATATGGATGTTCCCCGTGCTCTAGTTATTTCAAGTAAAAGCTTCATATTCTTATATGTTTCTTTCATACCTACAACATAAACAACTGGAATAGAAGGGTAATTATTTCCATTGTGTAATAACACCGCTTTTAGTTTAAATTTGGAAAAATCAACCGCCAATTGTCCATATCGTTATCAACGTTCAATGCCGGCATGCAACAGAACACCAAACCTTCGTAACAGCCGAAAAACATCTGTACAAAACAACAAATCTTTGTAAGAGTTCAAAAACTTCGCTATGATCAAATTCAAGAAAGTGATACATAGTTACTTCTGTGTTCTGCTCTGAAAGATTGCACTCTTGTAGTCTCGAAGCTAGTAGTTCAGCCTGGGATTTGGACAAGTACACATCTCTAACAAGATCATTTTTTTACTTTTGAGATATCAATCGTGGCCCCGATAACTTTTTAATATAGACAGGATCTTCCTCTTCTTCAATTTTGGAATCACGACCTAAGGAAGTTGCAAATTCATCTAAATAATACAACCATTTTCTAGTGGAACAGGCACTTGTAACTCTTGGCTGTGTGAAAGAGGTCGAACAGCTTAAAGTAAATTTTGGTATATGATTTACTTATTGCTTTTTGAGATTATTCTTCTTACCTTTGTTAAACAAAAATAACAGTCTGACGTGTGCTCTATCGGCTGACGCCGCACCACTATATATGGCACTATAAATGGCATTGCTCTGTGTGTTCCATTCAACCATCCGCGAAGATTCACTGCACAATATTTGCAACTTTACCGTATGTATTTCTGTGTGTGTGAGCGTTTTAGTTTTACTGCAATGTAATTTCATAATGATTATCGTAAATCATGTATTTCCACTGTCCTTATTATACTAACGAAGCCAACTATATTATATGAAACTGAACGCCAATTAATGGCGGATTAATCGAACTAAATGTTCGGTCTTCTGATGCAAATTCTGCACTGTTACCGTTGTCTTCCCTCCTTCATTTCTTCATCTTCTCCCAACTGCTGGGTATACAAACGCAGAGAGGAAGGGTGAGGTATTATGCTACTAACAGAGAAAATCACATTTATTAACTTTTCATTGTTTTAAGCGTTTTGGTTATATGTAATACGATTAACTATAACTGTTTATGATTTTAGTATAATTTTATAATAATTAAAACACCGAAAAATTCACTTTCAAGCCCTGTTTGTTTTGATCCCATCCGGAGCGTCCCGAAGAGTTTTATCCACACTGTTTTGATGAGAGTGGAAAAGAAAGAACATATTTTTAGAAATGATGTAATTATATCATTAGAAACTTTTAATGATAGAATCACACGAAAGTTGTTTAAAACGTTATGTTTTTGTATATTGATTTTTATGGCATAGGCGAAGTGTCATATTGTGTGTTGTAAAGCTTTGGGGAGATATTAAATGTTATCTCAATAAAGTACCAAAATGAAGTAAATTAGGTTTGTTAGATTTTCTTTTATGTAGTTTCAGTTCGTGTCTACACTTACGAAAAATTGTTCGCCTTTTTAGTACACCATGCCTTTCACAGAATTTCAAAAACTTTCCTTCCTTATTTGTGTACAACTCCACAAAACTGAAACATTATACTATAACAAAATACTTTGGTTTGTGTAATATTTACCTGTACCTTGGGCAGAAAGTACTCATACATATGCACTATACTGAGTAGAATGTTCATTTCTTATTAACAAAAGAAGAATGTTTTTAAAATATATGTATGAGATTATTATGGGATAGTTGTTGATATGGACATGTTTATGGTTACCTAGTCAGTGAATTTGTGTACTAAACAGTTTTAAGAAAAGGATACTATAAATTATATCAAATAATAAACCAGTTTAACATCGTTTATAGACGTTGTCAGTTTTATTAAAAAGGTGAGATTAATGGTATTTAAAGATCGAAGTTAATATTTTTAATGTCAAAGAATTACTACCACTTCGGATTTTTATTTTAGCACACGAACCAGGTTTACGACTATCTTTTTGATAAGTCGTTATAAAATTTTGGTTTACCTCACCCGAGACTTTGTAAATTCAGTTCCCGAAGAAGAAGAGTAAGGTTGAATTTACTTTTATACTACATTTAATGAATAAGAACTTAACCATATTGCGAAGTGGTAAAGTAATCATAAGAAAAATGGACAACGAAGCAATGCAGCAGGAATCAAATACTAGTGACCAAGGTGAAACTAGTGTAACACCAGGTTTGTCATCAGAGGATCGACTCTTGTTAGCTTTACAGCGACAATTCAGGCAGATGTCTACCGAGATAAACAAGCAAAATGAAGAATTAAGTAGACGAATGGAACAGAAGTTCAACGAAGCTAACAAACAAAATGAAGAATTAAAGCAGACCATGGAACAGAAGTTCAACGAAGCTAACAAACAAAATGAAGAATTAAAGCAGACCATGGAACAGAAATTCAACGAATCTAACAAGACCATGGAACAGAAGATAGAACTGAAGTTTGACGAAGCTAACAAGCAATATGAAGAATTAAGTAGACGGATAGAACGGATAGAACAGAAATCAGATGAAACGAAACAAACAATTGTCCAGGTGGTGAACGACATATCCTCACAGTTCGAGGAAAAGTTAAAAAAGATATCCGATGATTGTCAGGAAAAGCATGATCACCAAAATCAAGAAATCTGTGCTGTAAAAAAAGATATAGAAGTAATAGAATCTTGCATTAAACAGCAAAAGATCCAGGTCAGCAACAACTCTAATAACATACGTGTAAATACACAGTTGTTAGCTACTATTCAGGAAGAGATTAGAACGTTACAGGCTAAAGACAACATTTACCGTAATAACCTGGGTAGTGATCGCTTTGAGTTTCCCCACTCACCAGGGATGAACTCGCCTTCGCCGGGGTCAGATGAAGATATTATACTAGAAGAAAGTTGTCCGAAGAGTACTGATGAGCGAAACATAGATGGTGTGACGGCACAGCATGTCACGAATAGGAACTATCACTCAACAAGAACAAGGAATGAGAAAAAGAAGGTAAAATTAAGTGTTAAGATGAGTGAAATTCGAGCTATGAGCAAATTCAGTGGTAAGTGTAATGAGAATGCTACTTCTTTCTTAGAGAAATTCCAAGACGAATGCAATTTAATGTGTATTGATCGATCACAGTATATGAAATTAATACCCCATGTATTACTCCCACCTTGTTCCTTACGGTTTAAAGCAATACGTGATCACATTAGTTCATATGAGGAATTCAAAGCGGCATTGATCGCAAATTATGAAAATGACTTTTTGCTGGCAAATAGAGATGCCACCCTTAGAAATCAACACTTCAATCCTCGATTGCACAAATCTCTTGTAGAATTTGTTGTAAATGTCTACAACGAATTAAAGGTCGTTAATCCTTTGCAATCGGAATCGAGAATAATAGCATCGATTCGAAATTTGCTTCCATTTAAATTGCAACAGATCTTATTTTCCACACAGTGTATGAGTTTCAGCCATTTATTGATGCTTGTCCAATGCTACGAAACTCAATACCATGCCATGAATCCACAATCAGGAATAGGTAAAAATAAGAATAATTCAGATCATTTGGTGCCTGTTCGGAATTTAAATATCCGAAGTGTGAATAATACAGAACCTAACCTAAGCCGAGTATACTCTAGCAATCAAAATACGCAAAATAGACAAGGTTATGTAGAGAATCCGCCTAACCTAATTAATCGTAGCAATTCATATATTAGACCATATCGTCAAAATAGATTTAAAAATCGACGTAATGTATGGCGAAATTCCAGAAATACAGCGAACTACGCGGATAGACGTAATGGAAGGACAAGAGATGGCACTTCGCATCAAGATCCAGGCATTGAAGTAATTTCTGTACAGAACAATAATACGGGACATAATCACGATTGTGCTGTACAGTGTACCTTATTGGAACCATACACGAGTATGAATTTAAACTAATCGCGGCTGATGTGGTAGGGGTTAAACCCATGTCAGCTGTAGATTCTCATGAACATTTATCTAAAAATGTAAGCGATAATTTTTGTGAACATTTATCTTCCAATTTACATGTTCATGCTAATTATGAAAATGATCTTTCACATGACGTCACGGTAAATAATTATTCTGAAATAGCAATTAATAGGTGTCAGTACCAATTTATACCGGTTATAAATCGTTGTTGGTTTGAAGATGATACTGTCAATGATGGTTTTAATATTGAAGAAAATTTTGTATTTTTAAAGTCATATAGTACAGCTAAAATACCTATTAAAGTCAATGAATTAAGTACCGAAGCTCTACTTGATACAGGAGCAAATGCCTCTCTATTATCGTATTCATTGTGGAAAGCAATTACTAGTAATTATTCGAATCCTAAGTTACAAAAGGCTGAGAATCTTATTATAGTTGATTTTACCGGTAAACATAAAAAGAGAGTAGCAGGAGTTACTCGTGTGACAATATCTATTCAAGATTTTGAAATATCAATCCCTATTCTGGTGATAAAGGATCTTAACGAGAAATTAATTATGGGCTTAGATTTATTATCCCAATTACGTGTCATGCTTGATTTTAAAAACCAAACGTTGACGATACCGGGTATACCTCAGGAAATTGTTCAGAAACTGCTTCCAAAATTAGATAATCTTGCTTGTCAATATAATGATATGTCTCCTATAGTGAATAATGTTTCTATTAGTGCAAAAAGTGATAAATTAAATGATCCACGATTGGAAGACAAACAAAATTTGATGAATATAAAGGACGATGTATTATTTTCTGAACATGTTAAATCTCTCGAAAGCAGCCTTGATTTTGCTGATAATACAGTAATAGCCGACTTTAAGAACATCTTATATAAACATAAAAATGTCTTTTCAGAACGTCCTGGATGCTGCAAGGATTTTGTTTATTCTTTTAAAGTTAAAACAGATAAACCCATAGTAACCAAGCCCTATATAATTCCATATAGATACAGGGAGAATGTACGTCAGCAAATAGCAAATATGTTAAGAGATGGGATCATTAGGCCTTCAAGAAGCGTCCACCTTAATCCATTACATGTTGTTCCCAAGAAAAATGGTTCTCTACGTGTGGTATTAGATTTGAGACGCACTAACAGTCACATTGATCTGGAACAAGTGAGGTATCCTCCAGTAGAAGAAATACTAGCTTCTTTACAAGGGAACACTGTATTCGGAAATCTAGATCTAGTGATGGCGTATAATCAGGTCGAGTTACATGAAGATTCAAAACCATACACAGCATTTAGTTTTGAAGGTCACTTATATGAATACAATCGTGTAGTCTTTGGGCTTATCAATGGTAGTGCAGCATTAGCATCCTGCTTGAACAAAGTTCTAGGTCAAGACTTACGTAGCAACGTGATAACGTATGCTGATGACATCTTAATCATGGGGAAAAATCCACATGAATACCTGAAGTACTTAGATATAGTTTTAGACAGATTGGAAAGTTCAGGCCTTACTATCAATCTACAGAAATCCAAATTTTTGCAGAATTCTATAGAATTTCTTGGGTACCAAATTGATGCCTCTGGTTTACAATTCAGTCAATCTAAAGTTCAAGCCATAGAAGATCTACCTGCGCCAGTAAATGTGAAACAGACACGACAAATATTAGGACTCTTCAATTGGTTTCGCAAAGCCATTCCGCGATTCGCTGAGATAGCCCAGCCTTTATTTATGATCATAAATAAAGGGGTACCATGGCAATGGGGTCCGATTCAAGAACACAGTTTTAGTAAGTTGAAGGAGTGCGTAAAACGAAACATCCATTTGAACCACCCCAGATACGACGTTCCTTTCTATGTACAGTGTGACGGTTCTCAACTTGGAATCTCTGCAGTACTCTGGCAACCTAACCCAACTATTCAGGAACCAGCTGTTATACATTGCGCTAGCCGTACTCTTAAGAAAGCTGAAAAGGGATACACCACGACAGAAATTGAACTTTTGGCTATACGTTTTGCAATACAAAAATTCGCTCCATACCTTAGCGGATGTCATTTTATAGTACTTACCGACCATAATTCATTGCGATACCTCAATAGCGTACAAGGATATAATAACAGATTACTTCGCTGGTCGTTAGATCTTCAAGCTTATGATTTCGAAGTACAACACATTAAAGGGGTAGATAATGGACCCGTAGATACCTTATCACATCTGTTTCCTGGAGAAGAGCAACATATTTTGTCCATTAACGAATTTAAGATCTTACAGGATGAAATAGCTACCATTTCAATAGAAGATTTAAGAGAACATCAAATGAAGTATCATGAATATAAACAAATCATGGAACATTTATCTTCATGTGGCGAGGGATGTAGTTGTCCCAAACACTGGAATTCCAGATTTAAATTAAACAACGGGATTTTACTTATTAAAGATTTCAAATTCAAATCTAGGAATAAAATTTGCATTCCCCCTACATTAACAGCACGCATATTAAAGGCCTACCATGATGATTTCGGACATTTTGGGTATGTGAAGGTATGTGCCTTGGTTAATAAATCTTTTTACTGGAAGGGAATGAGAGCTCAAGTCAAAAATTATATCAATGACTGCATTGAGTGTATGCAAATTAAGCATAATTATCAGGCTATACAAAAACCAATGCTCTCAATAACACCTGAGAGACCACATTCATTTCTATCGATTGACTTATATGGACCGTTACCCAGAGCAGCTACTGGAGAAGTTTATTTGTTAACAACTATGGATATCTTTTCACGATATGTGGTAGCCTATCCCTTGCGTAAAGCAACCTCCGCTGCTATCGTGAATAAAATTCTGAATGTATACATTCCACATTGTGGCCCTATCGAGCATATATTATGCGATAACGGTTCACAATTCAAAAGTGATGTGTTTCTCAAAGCCATGAACAAGGCCAACATTAAAATTCATTTTGTGACTCCGTACCATCCAAGTAGCTCCGTGGTAGAAAATGTACATCGCAATTTTGGTATGTTGTTTCGGCACTTTTGTAAGGATAAACATGCTGAGTGGATTAAGCATGTCAACCAAATTACGTACCTTTTGAACCATTCTATATCAGACACTTTAGGTGTGTCTCCTGCTAATGTTCATAATGGCTCTGATCTGATTTTCCCTGTGGAACAACATTTTGATGTCAAATTGGAAGATTCGACAATTATAGATTCATCCAATCTAGTGAATATGGTAAAGATCCGAAGACATAACAAGTTTTTGAAACGTAATTCGCAAGTAGAGTCTTTACAGGAAGGAAAATATCGGATCAAGGTCAATGACTTAGTTTTTGTTAAACAACATCCGCAAAGTAATATGTTGTTAAAGAAGATTTACAAATTTTGTGACATTTTCTCAGGTCCTTATTTATGTTTTAAGGAAATAAATCCTAAAGTTTTCGAATTGTTGAACGCTAAAACGGGGATGTCAATTGGACTTCGCAATATAGATGAGTTAAAGGTTTGGAAACCTACTCCGTATACAAAGGAAAAATTGATGCATCTAGTGAAAGAATTAGTAGCACCTGACATTCTTGCTCAAATAAATAAGAATGAAAAATAATAATAATAATGAAAAATGTATTTATATAACAACAAAAGGGTGTCTTTTGTTTCCGTAAAAAAAAAAAATAGATTTATTTACTTACATGTGCTTATTCAAACGTAGATTGTGTTTAATTTTTGATTTTTGTTCAATTATATTTTCTTTGATTTTCATTCATCAACGATAATTTTTCAATGACTTGAATTCTTTCTTATTAACGTGAAGGATTGTAATTTAATTCATGATTAATCAAGCACAAAAATTGTTTTCATTATATTAATTTTGTGTTAAAACTTTCTTGTTGAAAATAGGTATTTGATGAAATGAAAGATTTATTATGAATGTATTGTATTTATATATATGTAATTGTAAAATGTAATGAATAGATATACAAGGTGCGATCAAAATATGATTGACATATGTGATGTAAACAACACTAATGTAAACGGACCAGTGGTTCTTGAAGATAAAACCCAAGCCTACTCATGACTTTTATATTCAGTCCCTTTGTCGAGCGACATTTTTATATAACAAAATACTTTGGTTTGTATAATATTTACCTGTACCTTGGGCAGAAAGTACTCATACATATGCACTATACTTAGTAGAATGTTCATTTCTTATTAACAAAAGAAGAATGTTTTTAAAATATATGTATGAGATCATTATGGGATAGTTGTTGATATGGACATGTTTATGGTTACCTAGTCAGTGAATTTGTGTACTAAACAGTTTTAAGAAAAGGATACTATAAATTATATCAAATAATAAACCAGTTTAACATCGTTTATAGACGTTGTCAGTTTTATTAAAAAGGTGAGATTAATGGTATTTAAAGATCGAAGTTAATATTTTTAATGTCAAAGAATTACTACCACTTCGGATTTTTATTTTAGCACACGAACCAGGTTTACGACTATCTTTTTGATAAGTCGTTATAATACGTGACAATCTTGTCATTTCCGCACAATTTCCACTTTGCCTTTCCCATAAATCACAACATGTATGCTTCTCCGCCAAATAGTCCCTTTCATCTTTACATATAGTGCTGCTTACAACATCATATAAACTAACAACAACAAGTGTTTTCTCAACTTCAACTATTCCCCTCACCTGATATTCACTCAGTCTTCTTTAAAATAGAAAATAAATTCTCCTTTTCATCTGGTAAATTTTCCCAAATTGGGCCGTCGATGCATGAGTAGCCCATAAAAATAATAATAAAATACAATGCAAAAGAGACAAACTAACTTGTGCTAAGTTGTAACCAGCAACACGAATGCTCTATAACTGAGATAGACAGTATCAAACAAGTGGAACTGCGCGGCATCTTGGGTATGTCCGTAAGAAAAGGACATCGGCCACTCTGTGTTTAGTTATTACCAATAATAGTGGAAACACTAGACAGAGGAGTTTCAAAGAATACAGTTCTTATTTCCTAGGCTTATATCTAGTTGATGCAGCTCAGCCTTTCTGTACAATCGAAAGAAAATTACAAGTTCGCTAATTCTATTAATATTAGGTTAGCTTATATCTTAAACAGTTGCTCCTCTTTGTCTAAATAGAAGCTCTTTTTCTGTATTAAATAATTATAACTCAAAATCTAGAAATGCTAAAATTATTTAACGTATATCACTGCCAAGTTTGACGTTTCCTCTCTATTTTGGTGTACCATATTTTACACAGGAAGAATATAACAATATTAAAAAGTGTATTACGTATTGCATGAAGTTCATAAAAGATAAATAAGAAAACGATTCGTACATGCAAGAAGGAAGCACATGAATTATATTTTACCTTGTGAATTAATTTATTAATTGTATATATATATATATATATATATATATATTAAGTAAAACATATTTTCACTTTACTGTATTATATTCATTCATGATGTGAACTGTTTTTATAAATGTAAAAATTTAAATGAACTTTCTTTTCACAATGCGACTTCAGCAGTAGAGTTTACAGTAAGTTTGTTTTCCTAGGATCAATGTAGTGGTTTCGTATTTTCGAAGGATTTCCGCACAGAACCCCTCTTTTGTACAATCAATCGATCGCAAATAATTTTCACAAATTCAAAAGGAATAATTTTCCGCTGGTAGTTTTTTTGTACAGTATAGAAGAATTGATCAAAAGGATTAAAATATTCGAAATACTTCTGCATCAAAAAGATTTCCGACATTTTCGCTAAATTCATGTTCCGGATTTAGGGGTAAGATATCATCAGACATATTGTCTCGCCATTTTAACCGTAAGACTAGGCTCACATGGCTATCGGATAAGAACACCAACAGAGCAGTAAGAAGCATTTACATATTATCTCGTAACTAAATTACGGTCTGTGTAATCTAGAGTATAATCGAAGATTGTTATGAAAGAAAGTACAAGTATGAAAGAAAAACCTAAAATATATTTTTATTTGAAAGTTGTCTTTATACGCAATCGAGGTCTGCGTATATATACGTAATTAGCTCCCACAGTGTTTATATTCCACTCGGTATTTCAGTGTAGGGGTGATGAATTCAAAAGATTTCTCAAGGAATTGTTTTGAATTCAAACAAACATTACTGCGAAAGTACTGTTAGCTCTAGGTAAGTCCACCTGTTTCGATCCCATCTCGCGCCGTATTGATTTTTGGTGGACAAACACCGTGCTCGTGGGTTTTCTTATTTCCTCTCCTCTGCTTCATTACTACATTTCATTCATTTCTCATCTTCACCGTCTCTTTTAGCCTAGGCGGTATAAACGTGGGACGTAAATCGTATAGTTTGATTTAGTTTCTCTAGTTGAGTTCTCTCGGAAAAATCCTGTTTTTTTTTCTTTTTTTTTTTTTAGCTCTGAGAGGTGGCATTCACTGTCCTCCTTTGAGAATTTAGAAGAAGATTGTCTGCCAACTATTACATAAGGTACCAAAAGTTATAACACAAACAAACATTACAGAAGGAGAATAATGTACTATTGTTATTCGTAAGGCAAAAATTAACTGTTTTCCTGCATTCAAATAGGAAAGGTAAACGTTTAAATCTTAAAGAGAAAGAATAATATGAATAGGCATTTGTTTTTGTAAAATAAATTTATTTCATAACTTTGGTTAAGTAGAATATTAGCCTATTTATCTCATATTTCTATTTTACTTTAATGTTCAATTGAAATGAAATTTTTCTTCAGCATATATATATATATATATATATATATATATATATATATATATTCTGACTGTTCCGTGTTAACGTTTGGGGATATTGGGTATGATGTTTTAAATATAGAAAAAAAGTAAACATCACATCGCAAAAAAAAAATCTATGAAAACGAATTCCAATTTATGAAATGTTTCATTTCAGTAAAATATACCGTATACCTAGGCTAGGAATACGTTTATTCATTCGTTATTTTAAAGTAGATATGCGCTTGTTTGTAAAATAATGGATGAGATCTTTAAGTTTTTTGTTGCACTATAATGCCGGCTGGGCTAAAGAAGACGATGATGATGAAAATGAATAAAGTGGTGAAATAAAGAAAGTAGGAGTAAACATAGAAACCTCCCAAAAACACGTGCATGATGTTTGTCCACCACAAAGTAACTTGGTGCGAGTTGGGGTGAAACGGAATACCTCATGCGTAAAAGATAAATGATCTGCCATTGAGCCACCGCGCTCAATGAACTATAAGATTACCAAGTTTTTATATCTCCCATTCCATTAGTACATGAAAGCTCTCTATGTGCTCTTTGATTAGCACGAGCGCGTTCTGCGCGAAAGATCAGTTAATTTTTTGTAAGAACTCGTATTGTTAGAATCCAACCTTGACCAGTAGTTCCATGTTTCATATTACTGGTACTAAAATGGACGCAATACATCAATACAACCAAGAAATATCATATATCGGGAGACAATTAAACACTGAAAAGCCTAAAATACTGAAAAAAGACAAGACCTCTAAATTAAAACATGCAAAAAAGACAAACATAAATTTCCCTACAAGTTGCTTGCGCTACATGTATTTGAATAAAGAGAAAAAAAAATGGAACAGTTACATCTGTCTTTAGATTATTACAGTACGTCTTTAAAATGTTATCAATTTTTAAGTGGAAAATTTTATAACACTTCTTTTAATATTTTATTTAAGAAATATAAGCCTGTATAGAAGAGTTTACTTTTCGGCGATTTCTATCCTCATGCGACACTGATCGTAGTTTAAGGATTCACAAGAAAGGCTTTGTTATTTAAAAATGAAACAGATAAAACCTAGAATCGTACTTCCATAATTTTTTTTTTTTTTTTTTGTATATCAAAAGCAAAGATAATGATGTACATGAAACATAATATAGGCATGTAATATACTTGTGTGTAAAATAGAAGAAAAATATGTTAGGTTTTGCTTTGGCAAGCGATAAAGTAAATGAAAAATCAGATATTGGCCAATAATTCCATATTTCGGTATAGTTCTGTATTTTTGGTATTATCGCTACAATTGGTATGAGTTGTAACAAAGTTTCGGATACTTTAAAATATTTGTTTTATTACCTTTCACGTTCCTAGTCTGATCCCAAACTATTCCACCCACTAACTCAATATAACTGAAATGGTACTAAACGTTATGTTTTCCCGGCTTGCCTCATGAATTTTGTTAAAATGAATAATATTTTTGCTATTTCAGGTTTGTTTGGTTCCATTTAACACCAAGTACTAAAGGTTTCAAATCTCCAACTTGGACTTTTTTTTTTGTTCGTGAAATATCTTTTCATTATTTCGACTTTACTTTTAATAAAGTCGAAATGGAAACGGAAAACGTTCCTATTAAAGTTGAAGTGAAATCAGAAAGTGAGTGGTTTGAGGAATGTAATTATGAAGTATGTACTAGTAGCACTAATGATCTTAAAGATCCTCTAACAATACCTTTGGAATGTAAAGAACGGGAGAGTGAAATGGGAGCAGAGAATGTCGCTTCAGAAAGTAATGAGAATGGAGAAGTATTAGATTGGGATCTAAATTCGAGAGAAACATGTTTTGTCAAGTGTTTCTCAACAGCTGAAGAACTTGCCACACCTTTTCACAGTAACATCAATCTAAAATTCTCCGATTTTACAAGCAACACGGAAGAGTCAAGCAGTCACATCTCTGCCACTATTGGAAATATGAACAATCACGAAGTGGACGTTGAAGAAATTGATAATCGAGAAGCAGGTATCAATGCTCAGACCCTCAGGTACGTTTAAATGCATTTATTTCATCAGGATGATCTCTGCATTAATATTTCTTTTCAACACTTTAAATACTTAGTTAGATATTACTGAGTTAATGAATCGGAAAGATTTGAACACACAAAAGGACACAACAGAATGCTTAGCTTTGCAAGAGGTGAGACAGTTCGATAGTGAAATTAGTATCAAAACCTAACGGTAAGTCACTATAAACCTCCTCCTTACGGCAAGCCTGGAGTGTTAGGATGAGCACTAACACAGGTCTTAGTAATGTCATCAAAAATTCTTATAAATGTTCATATAATGCGTTTACTCAGTAATACTTTAAACAACGTGTAATCTATTTTCATTTATTCTGAAGACTATTTGATAGTTGTTTTCTGTAGCACTAATTGCAATAAGAAGTATATTTATTTTGTCTGCATAAAATTCGGTAATATTTTGCCTGTTAATCTTAAAAGTGCCTCACTGTCTTATCTATAACTTTGTCCTGTCACTCAAAATATTTTCATGATACAAAAGCTGAGAATTTTATATTTATTTATTTATCTTTTCTGAAACTGTAGCATTATGTTATACTAGTTAATAAGAATGTCAGATTTGAATCATACCGAGAAATTATCATGTTTGTTTGTTTATTATTATTATTAAGGTGTTAACCTTAGGGAGCCGTTTTCCTTATTGCGATAGTTCTAATTTTGATGTTTGCTGCAACTCCAACAAACTGCTACTACACCAACCAGACATTCAGCTTTTGTAAATGGTTTATTTTAATATATGGCTTCATTAACTTCATTGCTGAACGTTCGTATCTCAGAAGTTGTATCGTGTAATGATGGGTCTCATCATAACGTAGTTTAAGGCGTTTTACCTCTTATGTACAATATGCTTATTTTTCAAGAAACAAAAATAATTTTACTACATCTCTTCACAATATTAATGTTTCAGTTCGTCTAAAAAGTGCATTGTCCGTCGAAAACTCTAATGCAGCATCTCACATCCCAGCATAGATGGCTATAATACATTGAACTCGGTGCCATACGAGATATCACAAATTTCCAACAATCGATATAAAAACCAAGACTATAATCGATTGTTTCTCAGCAATCGAATGTTGTAGTGTGTGAGCGTTTGCTAGAACATTAAATATTGGTTTTTATTAGGTTTAAGTCGAAAGCTGAAAATCACAATAATTGGACATACGAGGTTAAACGACGACATGACCTTGTTTCGCGGGCAATGCTTATAGATAAAAGGGCTTTTCTTCCTACTTTTGTATGGCATTTGCCCACAAAATAATCTTTCTCTTAACTAACGTCTTCCACTCTTGTGTTCTATTAATACTGACCATGTCACGGGGCCATGGTGAGTACTAGTAGAATGATGACTTACGGTTCGGCAGGACCTGGTGCGATCCTAAAATCCCGACGAATGGTCCTTGTGGTATAGGAACATCTCTTGCTTGGGTGTCTCGGAGTTCTTCTGTGCCTCCCACTTTCCTCATTCCACCATTTTTATTGCCAGGATTATTGAGGTGGATTATTGAGGAGCGTTAAACTTAAAAGTGACCGTCTTACACATAAGTGTTGACAAGCAATTTGCTCAAGAAATAAGAATCTAAAAGGATTAAAATTCGATTATAGTAGAAAGGATCCGATAGCACTAAAATCCATGAATAATTTATTTTAATATTCTCCTGCTTCGACTTTTGCAAACGAACATCTACATTCCTTCCATACTTCGTTTTCCCTAGGTCAAGACAAAAATACTTGGGCTGTAACGAAGTTCCATTATCAAATTATAAATTAAGAGGTTTTTGCTTAATGTTCAATGATACTTCGTTACATTATGATTTAATGAGAATCATTTCAAAAGGTGTTTTGCAATTGTTTAATTCAATGGTAGGGAGACACTTTATTAGCATAATGTGTGCTGTGCTTCGTTTATGAAATAGTTATGTGTTAAATTTTGTGAGTGATTGCGAGTAAGGAATTGAGTAACTCTGTAACATCTTTAATAAAGTGAGGAATTGAATGGTACTTTAAAGAACATTCGTTGGAAATCTGTTTCATAAGAGACAGTTCTACCTTTGCTTACTGCAAGTAGATTGCATAATTTGATAAGTAATGCTTGTCTGTATTCTCTTGTAGAAGGAAGAATGTCAGTTCTGATGGAATAAAATGACAAGAGATATATGAGGTTTATATGCAAACATATTTCATGACAAACGTTACAACCAACAAGGGTATCCAAGAGATGTATGCCTAGGGTGAGAAACAACAAAGGAGCTTGATAGAATGTGGGACAATAAAAAAGAACCAAATAGGATCAAAATTACCTAAGACTTTCAGATACAATGTATAACTTGTGTACGAGATGACTTCCTCATTTTAGCATAACTAGAACTTCGCTTCAGGCTGTTTTGTCCCTCTTACGTTTAGCCTAAGTATTACAAACATTCAACCCTGCTTATATCATAAGAGTTTGATCTATAGTTGCTGTAGAGGAAGTGGACATTGAGGGATTAACCATAGGTGATCACATTCTGAATAAAAACTAAATGACAGTGTTCTTTGTGTTCTCTTCCTTTAATTATGTAAAATTTAATTCAATGATTATTACGTTTAGCTAAATAAAATACGTGTGCGTAATGTTAACATATATATGCTCTTTTTCAGCAGGTGTTGCCTACACGTTAACCAGAGTAGGTAACGGTGGTCCACAGTAGGTGCGTAGAGCAATTGGTCATAGTAGTTCATAGTGGATTGAAGTAGATCGTGGGCTTGGTGAATGTCGTGCGTAATGGTGTATGTATCTTGGGTGAATTTTCATTAACTCATACTGTCTCGCATATATGCCTCGCCTAAATAATCCAGAGGTATTCCTGACATATAAACTTACGTATTTTCAAAGAAACCCGTGTAACGTGGGTTCCTGTCACCACGGCATAGCGCGTCCTCAGGTTGCGGATCGAGGAAAAGGCCTCTAGATATAGAGGTTAGCCGTGAATATACTGAATAAGCAATCGTGGACAGCCGACTAGGAGTGGTCCTCCAGCTTGGGGGTTTGGGTAGGGTTAACAACCTCATCCTGTAAAAAAAAAAAAAAAAAAAAAAAAAAAAAAAAACACTTGTTCAGAAATATTCACAAAAGACTCGGAGAAGGACTGATAACTTGGCACGACCGCAGCAAAAGAAAATGGACATGAGATTTGGAGCATGGAATATTAGGAGGCTTTATAGGGCAGGCGCGTTAAAACCCGTAACGAGTGAGTTAGAGAAATACAGGATGGACGTAGTAGGAGTTCAGGAAGTTAGGTGGGAAGGAAATGGATGTGTGAATTCCGTAAATTTTACGTTCTTTTACGGGGAAGGAAATAAAAATCACCAGTTAGAAACAGGGTTTTTCGTTAATAAACGTATATTACCAGCAATTAAACGGGTGGAATTTGTTACTGACACGCTTTCTTTTATTACTCTTAAGGGACGGTGGTGTGATATTATTATTTTAAATGTACATGCCCCAAATGAGGATAAAAATGGCGATATAAAAGACAGTTTTTACGAAGAAGTGGAACGCATATTTGACCAACTTCCGCGATACCATATGAAAATTCTATTAGGGGATTTAAATGCGAAGGTAAAACCAGAGGATATTTTCAAACCGATTATAGGGAACGAAAGTCTGCATAAGGAAAGTAATGACAACGGTGTTAGACTCGTAAACTTTGCAACATCCAAAAACCTAATCGTGAAGAGTACAAAATTCCCACATCGCGACGGTCATAAATACACTTGGACATCACCAGACGGGAAAATATATAATCAAATTGATCACGTTTTAGTAGATAGAAGAAGACAATCAAGCATAATTGATGTCCGATCGTTTAGAGGGGCTGATTGCGATACCGACCACTACCTGATAGCAGCGATAATACGGGAGAGGTTATCGTTGAATAAAGGTAATATTCATTGTCCGAAAACAGAGAGATTCAATTTGAAGAAATTTCAAGAGAGCCAATTAAGAGAGAAATACCAGATTGAAGGTTTGAGAAGATTCTCGGCTTTAGAAGATTCGGAGTGCAGTAGTGTTGAGGATACCTGGATTGAATTTAGAGATAGCACTTAAATTTCAGCAAAAGAAAAATTGAGACACGCGGAAATACGTAGGAACAAACCATGGTTCGACCAGGAATGCATAAAACTAGCAGAGAAGAGAAAACAGGCAAAATTACGCTAGCTACAAAACCCGAATGAAATAACTACACAAAATTTTGCAGATATAAGGCGGGAAACTTCCAAAACTTTTAGAACAAAGAAACGCGATTTTTCTGAAAGCTAAAATTAAGGAACTTGAAGATAATAGTAAAAATAAAACCTACGGGACATGTATAAGGGAACCAACGAATTTAAGAAAGGCTATCAACCTCGTGCTTATATATTAAAGAAATCTGACAGTACAGTTCTCACTGACACGGATAGCATCTTAAATAGATGGAAATGTTTCTTTGACGATTTGCTTAACACGCAACCAAAAACTAGTGTGCGTGGAGAAAAGGAGATACACACCGCAGAACCGTATATGCCAGAACCCAACCGAATAGAAGTAGAAACCGCTATAAAGAAATTAAAGAAACACAAATCTCCGGGTGTAGATGAGATTCCGCCTGAGTTAATTTTAGCTGAAGGCGAAAAATTATGGAACAAAATACACAAACTCATTCATGTTATCTGGAACATTTAATAATTGCCACAAGAGTGGAAAGAATCAGTCAACATCCTATAAAATCCTTTCAAATATTCTATTAGCAAGACTGACCCCATACGCAGATGAAATTATTGGAGATTATCAGTGCGGGTTTAGACGAAATCGATCAACTATCGACCAAATATTTACCATTCGCCAAATACTCGAAAAAAAGAGGGAATACAATACCCCGGTGCATCAACTATTTATTGATTTTAGAAAGGCGTACGACTCGGTTAGGAGAGAAACATTCTACAACGTTCTTACAGAACTTGGAATACCGAGAAAGCTAATTAGATTAATTAAGATATGTTTAAATGAATCCCAAAGTAAAGTCCGGGTAGGAAAATTATTGTCCACGAGCTTTCACGTCGAAAACGGCCTGAAACAAGGGGATGCGTTGTCGCCATTATTATTTAACTTTGTTCTGGAATACGCTATAAGGAAAATCAAAGGTAGCAACCAGGGCCTACAGTTGAACGGTATTCACCAGGTTATGGCATATGCAGATGATGTAAATTTAATAGGGGATGTTAGAAGAACAATAGAAAGAAATGCAGATATTATTTAACGCGTGCAGGGACATGGGTATAGAAGTAAATGCAGAGAAAGCTAAATACATGTAAGTGTGCCGGGACCGGAATACAGCAAATTATGGACGCGGTAAAATATTAAATAATAGTTTTGATAAATTGGATGGTTTCATATATCTAGGATCAATATTAACAGACGAAAATCATATTCACGGAGAAATTAGATATCGACTAAAAGCAGAAAGTTCGTGTTACTATTCGGTTCAAAATCTCTTGTCGTCGCGAATTCTGTCGAGGAATTTGAAGCTTAAAATATAAAAACGATAATCATGCCTGTTGTTCTGTATGGCTGCGAAATATGGTCATTTACTCTGAGGGAAGAACATAGTATTTGAGAACAAGGTTTTGAGACGAATATTCGGACCCAAGAGGAGCGGGAATGGATAATGGCGGAAACTTCATAACGAGCAACTACATAATGTATATGGTTCACCCAACACTGTTAGGGTCGTCAACTCTAGGAGGCTTAGGTGGGCGGGTCATGTAGCTAGAATGGAAGAAAATAGAAACGCTTTCAAAGTTTTGAGTGGAAGACTAATCGGAAAACGGTCAATAAGAAGACCTAGGCGCAAATGGAGGTCAATATTAAGATGGATCTCGCAGAGATTGGAATACAAAGTAGAAACTGGATGCAGTTAGCTAAAGATAGAAGTGAGTGGAGAGCTTTTGTGAACGCGGCATTGAACCTCCGGGTTCCACAGGCCATAGAGTTAGTTATTTTCAAAGAAATATATTAAGTTAAAAAGCAGAGAGTAAGCTTTAAATTCACACTTCTGTATTCGCAAGTTCTTCTTTTAAATATTCGTTACTTAATATATATTGCAACCAGAGTTACGGATATTTTGTTGCCTAGTTTTAAATTTGGAATATTGTTGTAAACTTTTTGGTATTTTCTTTATTTTTGATTGGGATTAAAATATTAAAGTGTTCAGTAGTAACACAATATTAACTTTACACGTTCCAGGCGTGATGAGTTATATCTATTGCTAATTTCTAGTTGATACTACAGGTTTAAATCTCGAACTCTTTTCATTAGTATCCCGAAAGTTGATCCGTAAGTTAACCCCGAATTATGTTGGTATATATATTTTATGATGTCAGTTTAGTGGATTGTTTAGTCTGTATTTGAACGTTAAAATGTCTAAATTTAACACAATACTAACTTTATAGTTTCCAGCCGTGATAAGTAATTACTGCTAAGAGTACGTATTAAACTTCACTCCAGGAAACGGTTTATTATTATTATTATTATTATGAAGTATTCTGCTTTTTGGCAGGTCCTGGAGCTAATGGTGTGCACTTTTTTCATTTATTTTTTTTACTTCGGTTTGGACATAGAAATGTTCCTTCCACGTTTGTCGATCTTCAGCTTCCTCTTTTAGCTACCCATATTATATTTTTCAAATCATCCATCAGCTGTGTTCTTCCTACTTTTCGGTTTCCTTCTATAGCAGTATGAAGAAGACAAATTCTTTGCAAGATGTATCCCATCCAATTTTCCTTCCTACGATACGCAGTACCAATTCTTTCATACAACATACACATAAAGAAGAAATGCAATAGATTATTCTGTACTCAGGGTTGGTAATATTTACTTCTCTAAATCAAAATTTTAATTATATATTACTGAAAACTGACGGGTTTTCAATGTTTAAGTTCTTTAATGTTAAGTCTAATAATAAAAAAAAAAAACTTTTAATAGCATAGGTATGCATTGTTCTCTATTAATAAGATTTCTTCTCGTTCATTTCATTCGTTTTCTTCTTAAGTTACAGATTTTTTCTTAGCTAACTATATTATTATTATTATTATTATTATTATTATTATTATTATTATTATTATTATTATTATTGTTATTATTATCCACACCAATATTTTAATGATAATGATCTTGAGTGGTTGCTGTTTACTTATTGTACATGATAGTTATGAGATCAATTTCTTTACATGCCAGCACAAAAATGTAGGCATATCTCTGGTGACACGTTTAGAAAGGGAGCTAGCAAGAAATTTTTGGCGGCATAAGTGTAAAAATTCAATCTTTTTGAGCAATTATAAGAATAAGCGAGATAAGAAAACATCTTTGTCTTCTTGGTCAGACTGGAAGTTTAAGGAAAACACATCGCATCAAACGTAAACCGTATTGTGCATAGACTGTTGCGTTTCGTTACTTTCTTTTACCCTTCTCAAGGGACTTCATAATAATTAACATTATGGAATCCAATTGATAAAAACGTCTTTGATCTTCAAGTAAGTCGTGTTAATTGATTTAGTGAAGTGAAAATTTTGGAATGATACCTCCTGGATTCTTGGGTGCTATTCGAACTTCTGCAGTAAAAATCTTTTTCAATGGCCGTTATATAACATTATCAATGTTATATACCCAATAGATCATTTTATTTAGCCTTCGTTTATATGGATAAAATTCAACTTTGTTAGGCGCAATTTTTAGAAGTGCAGCCATGAGATCAACCGAGCATACAGATACTTGAAAAACAGTTAGGTGTCTCAACTGTACATAGCTGAAGCTGTTGTATATGTATGGTAAAAAAGAGAACAAATCTGTAATTCTTTAACTTCATCGATTATGACATCGCCTTTTGTAACTCTTTCGTCAGTTGCTGTTCACTGAAGAATATGCTTTGCTTTAATTCCCCCTTCCCTCTCTTATTTTGCAACAGTGCAGAAATGCGAAGCAGTGAGCACCCAGAACAAGAAGAAGCAAAAGCCTTGAGCACGTGAAGAACTCAAGCGCTGTATCTACACGCCTAATTTTTCAAAAATATTACTACTATTGTTTAAAGTTATATTCGCACTACATATAATAGTTATATTTATTGAGTTCAGTGCTTCCAATGGATTAAAATAATCTGTAGTTAATGACAGTACTATCATTTCCTTACAACATATAATAAAAAAAGATGTGCAACTGTGCAATTGCTGCAAAGTAGTAAAATTATGGAAAATTTGTGAATTAACTTTGTCAGGTTTTTGCGATACTCGTAACTTTAATAAAAAGAGGTATAAGTAAAACAATTGCTATAGTAAAAATATTATTTGATCATTATTGTTTGTATTAGCACTTAAAGTGTATTTACCATGTAGATAAAATAAGCATATCATTTTAAGCCCATATCTTTTTTTAAAAAATAATTTCACTGTAAATATAAATCTGTTCTTTTGTTGTGCTCCCAACTGAAAATAATTGATATTTTAAGTTAATAATTCAGTGTGCATACTAATATTTTGGTAGCATAGTTTTTATTTTTTACAATTGTTTTTCTGTAGTTTTTTTTCCCATCTGACTGAAAATCAATAACACCATTTCAATTTGTTGTATATGTTACTTAGAAGTGAAATTGGATGTTCCTCATTCCTCAGTTTACTATGTTTCTACGATTCTCTGGAATGGCCACTTTACTCATTCCACTACTACATCATGAGCTGGCTGTCGCCACTTATCCGTAAATTGAGGTTGGATATCATATCCTGTATTCTTGGATATTTATCATTCAACCGTAGGGTGTAATAAAGGTATTGGTTCTTCCAAACGGAAATCCACCCTTATCTCCTAAGACCTCTATGAATTATCTTCACAAACTGGAATATACTGGATCGAAACTCGAAACTACCTCATCACACACACACACACACACATATATATATATATATATATATATATGTGTGTGTGTGTGTGTTTTCGTATACGGTATGCGCGGCCGAATTGTCCTAGATTATCTTCGACGATTTGTTTAATTTCAGACTCTTTCCTATTTATAGAAACGGCGCCCAGTCGATAGCCAGTCGGGAAACTTTGAATTTAGCACAAAGAAGCTGTCATAATGTTTGTGATTCCCTTTCGAAGAAGAAAAAACTAATCGTTGCCATGCGTAGTGCCTTTCCCTCGTCCCCTTTTCTCTCTCCCTCTTTCCTATCCATCCGTCTGACAGTGTCTGTGTGTGTGTGTGTGTGTTTGTGTTTGTGTGCCTGCCTTTCTCTATACTATTTTAACTGTAAAAAACTACATTTACTGGCATAAATTAAAGTGGTACCTCCAGTTGACGTGGAAAGTTGAATTTTCGCATGATCGTAGCTTTTCCAGGCTAACCGAAATGAAAATTGCCAAATGTAAATATTTTTCTCTCTCCTAAAGCGGGGATGAAGAATTTCACCATGTTATTTAAATGGGCGTTTTTTTTTTTTTTTACCTAGTCTCTTATTTTCAGGTACTTGGAATTAAAACAAAAATTTGAAATTCGGTATGCTTGTACGTTTTCGTTACTATTATCTAACTGATTCACCAATAATAAAAAAAAAACAAATTTTAGAGTAATCTGGGCAAATTGGAAAACCTTTCCCATGTTATTTATATGGGACATCTACAACCCAAAATTGAGCTCCTCCGTGGCTAAGCGGTTAGCGTACTCGCCTTTGGCGTGGGAGACCCGGGTTCGATTCCCGGCGGGAGCTCATGTGGTTCGGATTCCACGTTAATCAGTAGGTCCACGTCTCATATAGCCTCGCTGCTGAAAGGGACGCTAAACTAAAATCAACTCAACTACAACCCAAAATTATTGGGCACTTCCTGTAGGGATTCAAATTGTCTTGATTGTGTCTTTTCTGGACTATCCCACAGAAAAATTGCCAAACTTCAATATTTTGAACTTTCAAGTGTCTATAGGGTAAATTAAGAAATTCCCCATGTTATTTAAATGAGAATTTTCTTGGACATATAATCTTATATTTTAGGTGCTTGGAATTGGAATTCAAACTTGAAATTCGGTATGTTCGTACGATTTCGTTGGCGTTATTCAAGGAAACCAGTAAAAATAAAATTTTCCAAATTTAGAAAGGTTTTTTGTGGGGAACTGAAAAATCTTTCTCATGTTATTGATATAGGACGTCTTCTACACCTCAAACTGTTTACGCACTTCCGGCAGAATTGGAATGATGAAACTTGGCATGGTTGTAGTCTTCCGGGACTAACTCACATGAAAATTGCCGTAAGTGAATAGTTTTAATGTTTAAGGGGTCTGAAGGACGGATGTAAAAAATTTTATATTATTTAAATAGACGTTTTTGAGATACTAAAGCTTATCTTTTAGGTAGTCGTAATAGGAAAAGAAACTTGAAATTCGATAGATTAGTGGGCTTTCGAGGTGCGAGACCGTAGACCGAGGAAAGGCCGGCCATGAGGGCGAAGCCATCAGCTGGTCAATTTCAGGAAATATGAAGAGCAAATGCACGAAATTTACTGTTCATGCAAAAGCTGACACATAAGAGAAGCGAGGCCGGAGGCCGAGCGAACGCAGGGTCTCTGGCGGAGCCCTCAGCTAGCCAAAGGCTAGTTATAAAACAACAAAAAGTAATAATGAAATAATTTGTTTACTCAGAATAAAAATTGAGTAGTGTTTTGCCATTATTGGATTCCGTTACCGGGTTCATAATTGTCAGCATCATCATCATCATCGTCGTCGTCCGCAACATGAATGACAAATCTCTCTTTAACTGTTAAAGCTGCATAATACGTCGCCTCTATTTCCTTTGTTTTCCGCACACACTTGCTGCAAAACTTTTTGTTAATTTCTTCTGGACACAAACAGTAGCACTAAAGGAATGTGAAACATTACTTTTCCCCACTTTGTGGTTTCGTTGAGCCCACACCATTTCAGTGTGATTTAGTACACAATAATAAGGGAGGAGCCTTAATACTTCATGCCCAGCAGCTTTAAGCAATTTGTCGATTGCAAACTGTTTATTAATATTGGCTACTTTAATAAGTTCCAGTAACACAATTTTGATTGGAACTAGATATGGGAAAGGGATATTAAATTCGTTCATAACTTCTACGATTTTGGGCTTGGGTGTTGCCCGTGTAGGAATTTTGATAATTTGCCTGGAATGGTAACTAGCATTATCGAGAACTATAGCATATTTTCTATCACTTCTAAGATTATTCAGGAGGGAATGTTGGAACCAATTCTCAAAAATAATAGAATTCATTTCATCACGACAGTGCTTTCGCATCCGCGATGTTCTGTGCTGAAAGATAAAGATAATTAAGTCAACCACCCCTCCTCTCCGCCTAGGCGAAGAAGCATTATTCTTCTCCCACGTGACACTGGTGTATTAAGCCCACTGCCGCAAGATCTATCGTCCCATTCCTTCTTCACTGTATCGTACATGTCAAAACATGTTACGTCCAAATACACCACACCATAGCCAGCAGCTCGCAGTTGGTTAAGTCTGTGAATATATTTATATCTCCAGGCAACGATCCTCGAAGATTCCATTATCACTCGCCTTTTATTGAGTGTACGGAAACGAAATCCAAGAGACTTTACGATATGTCTCAGCGTAGTTTCTCGATATAGAATCTCTGCAGTCGTTTTTTAAGCGTGAAAGCAACTCGCGAATAGCTGGGGGCTTGCCTTTTTTTATATATAAAAAAAAACATATATATATCTCCTGATTAACTCGCATTGAAACTGGTAAAGTTTTTAACAACGAACTTTCTTGCTTCCCTTTTCTCTTGTTGTAAGAGGGCCTCTTTGGACAATTTTACGTACAGTTCGTCTATTTAGTTTTAGAACTCACGCCGTCTCGGTAAGTGATCCCTTACCTGATTTATTTTTAACGACAGTCATGCGCAATGCATACTGATGTTTACACTGCCTGCAAAGTGCTCTTGTAAAACTAACAGGAGAGCCATTGCCACTGATGCTAGGTGTCGCACAACTATCACCGCTAGTTTCGTTATTAATATAAGGATCCGTTTGCTCGTACTGTTCGTTATTCATTTAAAAAGCGGATTCCTCAGGGACTTCATTGTTCCTTTCTGCACTGGATTCCTCGTCTTGCCAATGTTTTAAACCACACTCAAAAGATCACAAATGAACTCAATAACATCCAAAATAACTAACACTAATTATTACGACTGCCAGTAAGAGTACACACTAACGAACTATTTATTCTCACTTCCTAAACTTAGCAATTGAAGATATGTCGATTACACAAACCTATTGATTTCCTTTTCAAAACAAGATCGTTTAAGTCGAGAGCCTATCTTGAACTGTTTTCCTTTTAACAGAAAGATGGAAAGAAAGAGAATCGTTGACAAAAATTTGGCAACAGTTTGGGTTCAGTTCATTGCCCATAAGTCAGTTTTCAAGGGAAAAGAAAAACAAACAGGACAGTATGAAAAGAAACCGCACTCAATGGCGGCTTCCCTTTGTGAGCAAGTGACTCTCTAGTGAGGAACTATACCTGCCTTCTTAGTTGCATTTTATTGCTACAGACCATGCAAAATTTCATATTTGGGTTGGTCCATACATCCTTAATTTTTTTGGTCAAATTTAGAGTAGAAGGTCGCGCCTTATTCAAATTTGCCTCAGATTATTTTTCGTTACTCTTTACTGTAGTGATCAAGAAAGACTTCCGCCTCCAACTACATAAACCTAGTAACATCTTATTACACGTGTTTTTTCAGAGTTAGGAATCTATAATCACCAAGTAAATTGTTAAATCATCTTGTCTAATCAATAAGACAATTTTTTTCTTCCGTTTTTCCGCTTACTGCTGGATACTTTAATTTTTTATACTTATGACGTAAGAAATTCCGTGCCGTAAATCTCCGCTTTATATAAAGATAACCAAGGAAGTTCTGTCGTTTTTTCATCCACTAAATTCGAACTTCGTTATGTCACCTAAGACGTACCTGGAAGACCAAGATTGGTTCCTATCAGCATCAACGGCCTTCGGCCTTCACGTTCTGAAATGCCATGTAATCCATTGCTCTGGAACTTGGTAGGCCGTGAAGCGAAGAAGGAATCAAGTACATTTTGCACCTCTACAAGGGATTTGAACTGGCGTCCTTTAAGTTGATTTTGCAAGGAATGGAATAAGTAGTAATCGGATGGTGCAATGTACGGGGGGTATGGCAGATGCATTAGTGTTCCCATCCAAGGCGATGTTTAATGTCTGGGGTCAACCTAGCCACATGGGCTTAGCGTTGTCCTGTAACAGGAGAACCCTTTGCGATTCAGAAGTGCTGGTTTCAAAGTTTTCAGTTCTTCTTGAACATGGATCAACGGCTGAAAGTACACAGTTGTATTGATGCTACGACCTGTTGGTAGCAGTTCCCGATGCACGATCCCGCGAGCAGTCCATCAAAAACACAAGGGGACTCTCTTGTTCTGCAGTTCTGGTTTCGGCTGATTTGTAACCGGTCGGTGGGATGGCAACCAATGATGACGGCGCCGTGGAGCATCGTACTGTACCCACTTCTCATCACATGTCAATATCCTGTTCAGAAATATCTCTTTCGTTGGACCAGACAGCAAAGAAAACAGACGTCTGCTCGCATTGCTGTCTAGCGCGGAATGAAGCCATGAGGGATCTGTCAACTCAAATTGTGATGCTTTCCAAGCTGATTCAGGTGACGCGATTGGTTTGTAGGTCCAGTTCCTCACACGTCTGGCCACTATTTGCCTTAATTACCGCCTGAGGATATTCATTTTGTACAAATGTTGGTTTTTCGGCATGTGGTGCGTTTGGTTTGTTTCGTCGCCCTTTTAAACTTTTTCAACCACCGCTGCACTGTCCGCGTAGTCACGACACACTCTCCTAAGGCCAGGCATATTTCGACGCTCTGCAGCGGCGTTTGATACCAATTTGAGCTCGTACAGCATACACTCTCTTATGACGTTTTGTGGAGGTACCATGTTCACTCTGTCCTTACGCAAGTTCACGGTGTAACTGGGCTGCCACAACCAGGCAGTATGTTGATTATACTCACACAAACAACTGACCTTCGCCGTATCTCCATTCGCATTCAACTCACAAGGTGAGGCATAATTTAAAACAGACCTCCACAGAAAAGCGACAGAATTTTCTTGCTTATCTTTAATTATCATCTATCAAAGCACCACATCACTAGCGTTGTATGTTTGAATTGATTACTTTTGCTTACGCAACATGTTTATGAACAGTCTACCGTGTTGTTTTCGTTGGAATTTGCGCTATTGGCGTGTTCATTTTCATGGTTTCATGAGAAACTTTTACTTCTCCTACGAAACACGTGACGGGCTCACTACGCTTGCATGAGTGTACAGACACACACTTAGTCAGTCAGGAGTGGTACGAACTCATGGATTACGCCACCATTTTATATTGGGAGATAATACACGTTGTATTTGGTTGCAGATATAGTGAGACGAATATTGTATAGCTTTTGAAATTGTATAGAATTTCCTCTCCAGGCCACACTTGCAATCATCACTACTTCATTGAACTCCGAAAATATAAAACAGCCAATCTAATATCGCAATGTAACCTAAAGTATTCCTAACTCCTTAGCAGTTATGTGCTCCACCAAGAGTTGTATCATGGTCTACGAATATTTTGAGTACGTGTTAATTGTTCTCCTTTAGAAAGAGCACTTACTTCTTCAAACAAGGTTACATCAAGTTTTAAAGTTTGTTGTATGAAACGAAAGAATCAATTACATATTTCAACATATAATATTGTTACTGTTACTATATATATCTATGTGTGTGTGTGTGTGTTTGATTCACTGTTTTGAGAAGTGCATAATCATTTAGTCTCTTTTTGTTTTGAGATGATTCTGCGTTCAATCTGACATCTTGGTTTCAGTAAAAGTCACATCTGTCGTTTTTGTTTGGAAAACGAGACAACTGAAGTGGAAAACCAATGTGACATAAATAGTTACAATCTGATATAAAAAAAATGTATTAAAATTAATCTTATGTTTGGTGCCAATCTATTTTAGGCAAACTACACAAAGGTTGAAGATATCGTCAACGCATTTCTTAGGTAAAAAAATACCTCTTTTTAGAAGTTAATGAGTCGGCTTCTTTCTAAACTTGAAACTTTTTTCTTACTGTAAAATTGTCCGTACATTCGGTAATTTTAATATGGTAACTATAGGCTACCAAAAAATACGCTTACCGCTTTTTTGTGTATACACCTTAAAGTAGCACACACTCCGTTAGGAATACTGTTTCCAAAGGGCACTTCGAGTTGCAGGCCTGTATGTAACTTTTATTTGAAACGAAGAAATTGATTCCTATAAGTTTTTGTTAATTGTCCGTGGCATGTTGAAACTTCGTCGGTCCTGAAGCGCACAATTACGATATAAATAAACAAAATAGAATAAGAAAGAATCAACAGATACAGCGTTGTACTTCTGAAATAAAACTTCCTTCCTGATAACTTATTATCATTTTGAGCGATCGAGTAGAAACTGTCTTTTGAGATAGTAACTTAATACTTTGTCAAGGTATCAATTCACACGCAAAACCACTTTGAGGTAGAAATGATTCTTCCGACCCCCATGTTGCTTTCAATTAAGCAGGATTACATTCCATTAGCACTAGTCCGGGTTGTCGTATTATATAGTTTGTTATTAATTCGCAGGAAAGAAGGCTGGTGGATTTTGAACACGAAGTTTTCAGTAAGTTACTTAGCGCGAGCTGAACTAAAAGAAAATTTACGTCGCTGTAGGTATTGTTGATCTTTACAATAGGAATAGATCTATTGCTGTTACACAAATAATAAGTTTTCTAATATAGGTGGGCTACGTCACTTGCGTCAGTAATACGCATGAGAATCATAAATTCTCGTAAAAAAGCTATATAGCTGGTTTGGTACCTCAAGAAGCGATAAGAGAATATTATAGGATCGTATGAAAATGGGTGATAGGAATCCAGAATTACTTGGTTTAATCCAGGATGGTATCTAATAGAAAAGTTTTATTTCTGCGGCAATGAAATTTTGAGTTGGGTTAATCACAAAGTAAATGAATTTCGTATATTACCGGATGTGTGCTAATGTTAACGTTGAAATGTATATTCTATTTTCTTCTGTAATTAATATTTGCTCTTAAATGTTGCACATTGCAATTTTACAACAGTATAAATTTCTAACAAAACTTTAAATGAAGGACAGGGGTGTTTCAAATATTTACTTCTTTTCGGGCTTTAATCTTACTTTCCCAAATATATGCACAATAAGTTCTTTACTGTTTTTAGCCAGTGGAACACGCAAAGGTGTGATCTCTGCAATAAAATGTCCTAAGAACCAGTGCACAACTTTTTTGTCAGAGTTGATAAATGCAACCCGGGTTAACCTTATGCTTATTGTGCCCTCGTTCAGGATCTGCAATGTTTCCATCTTATTATAACTGGAATGAAATGTTCACCAGTTTGAGGACACATTTTGATAAAGGAAAGCGACTCTAGCCCGTGTAACGTGGGTTCCTGTCACCACGGCATGGCGCGTCCTCAGGTTGCGGATCGAGGAGAAGGCCTCTAGATATAGAGGTTAGCTGCGAATATACTGAATAAGCAGTCGCTGACAGACGACTAGGAGTGGTCCTCCAGCTTGGGGGTTTGGGTAAGGCTAACACCCTCATCCTGTAAAAAAAGGTACTTGTTCAGAAACATTCACAAAAGCCTCGGACAAGGACTGATAACTTGGCACGACATCAGCAAAAGAAAATGGACATGAGATTTGGAACATGGAATATTAGAAGTCTTTATAGGGCAGGCGCGTTAAAATCTGTAACGAGTGAGTTAGAGAAATACAGGATGGACTTAGTAGGAGTTCAGGAAGTTAGATGGGAAGGAAATGGATCTGAGAATTCCGGAAATTTTACGTTCTTTTACGGGGAAGGAAATAAAAATCACCAGTTAGGAACAGGGTTTTTCGTTCACAAACGAATATTACCAGCAATTAAACGGGTTGAATTTGTTACTGACAGACTTTCTTAAGGGACGGTGGTGTGATATTATTGTTCTAAATGTACATGCTCCAACTGAAGATAAGGGTGACGATATAAAAGATAGTTTTTACGAAGAAGTGGAACGGATATTTGACCAACTCCCGAGATACCATATGAAGATTCTATTAGGGGATTTCAAGGCGAAGGTAGGACGAGAGGATATTTTCAAACCGATTATAGGGAACGAAAGTTTGCATAAGGAAAGTAATGACAACGGTGTTAGACTCGTGAACTTTGCAACATCCAAAAACCTAATCGTGAAGAGTACAAAATTCCCACATCGCGACGTTCATAAATACACTTGGACATCACCAGACGGAAAAACACATAATCAAATTGATCACGTTTTAGTAGATAGAAGAAGACAATCTAGCATAATTGACGTCCGGTCGTTTAGAGGGGCTGATTGTGACACTGATCACTACCTGGTAGTAGCGATAATACGGGAGAGATTATCGTTGAATAAAGGTAATATTCAATGTCCGAAAACGGAGAGATTTAATTTAAAGAAATTAGAAGAGAGCCAGGTAAGAGGGGAATACCAGATTGAAGTTTCGAATAGATTCGCGGTTTTAGAAGACTCGGAGTGCACTAGTGTTGAGGATACTTGGATTGAAATTAGAGATAGCATTAAAAGTTCAGCAATAGAAAAATTGGGACACGCGGAAATACGTAGGAACAAACCATGGTTCGACCAAGAATGCATTAAACTAGCAGAGAAGAGAAAACAGGCAAAATTACGGTGGCTACAAAATCCGAATGAAACAACTACACAAAATTTCGCAGATATCAGGCGGGAAACTTCCAAAACTTTTAGAACAAAGAAACGGGATTTTTTGAAAGCTAAAATTAAGGAACTTGAAGATAATAGTAAAAATAAAAATATTCGGGACATGTATAAGGGGATCAGTGAATTTAAGAAAGGCTATCAACCTCGTGCTTATATATTAAAGAAATCTGACGGAACAGTTCTCACCGATACGGATAGCCTCTTAAATAGATGGAAAGATTTCTTTGACGATTTGCTGAACACGCAGCCAAAAACTAATGTGCGTGGAGAAAAGGAGATACACACCGCAGAACCGTATATTCCAGAACCCAATCGAATAGAAGTGGAACCCGCTATAAAGAAGTTGAAGAAACATAAATCTCCGGGTGTAGATGAAATTCCGGCTGAGTTAATTTTAGCTGGAGGCGAAAAATTGTGGAACAAGATACACAAACTCATTCTCCTTATCTGGAACAAGGAAGAATTGCCACAAGAGTGGAAAGAATCAATCATAGTTCCAATTCACAAGAAAGGCGACAAAACTGACTGTAATAATTATCGAGGCATTTCTCTTCTGTCAACATCCTATAAAATACTTTCAAATATTCTGTTAGCAAGATTGACCCCATATGCAGATGAAATTATTGGAGATTATCAGTGCGGATTTAGACGAAATCGATCAACTATCGACCAAATATTTACCATTCGCCAAATACTCGAAAAGAAGTGGGAATACAATACCCCGGTACATCAAATATTTATTGATTTTAGAAAGGCTTACGACTCGGTTAGGAGAGAAACATTATACAACGTTCTTACAGAACTTGGAATACCGAGAAAGCTAATTAGATTAATTAAGATATGTTTAAGTGAATCCCAAAGTAAAGTCCGGGTAGGAAAATTTTTGTCCACGAGCTTCCACGTCGAAAATGGCCTGAAACAAGGAGATGCGTTGTCGCCATTATTATTTAACTTTGTGCTGGAATACGCCATAAGGAAAATCAAAGATAGCAACCAGGGCCTAGAGTTGAACGGCATTCACCAGGTTATGGCATATGCTGATGATGTAAATTTAATAGGGGATGATAGGAGAGCAGTAGAAATAAATGCAGAGATCTTATTAAACGCTTGCAGGGACATGGGTTTAGAAGTAAATGCAGAGAAAACTAAATACATGGAAGTGCGTCGGGACCGTAATACGGCAAATTGTGGGGGCGTTAAAATATTAAATAATACTTTTGATAAAGTGGATACTTTCAAATATTTAGGATCAATATTAACAGATGAAAATCATATTCACGAAGAAATTAAATGTCGACTAAAAGCAGGGAATTCGTGTTACTATTCGGTTCAAAATCTCTTGTCGTCGCGAATTCTGTCGAAGAATTTGAAGCTTAAAATATATAAAACGATAATCATGCCTGTTGTTCTGTATGGTTGTGAAACATGGTCGCTTACTCTGAGGGAAGAACATAGACTGAAAGTATTTGAGAACAGGATCCTGAGAAGAATATTCGGACCCAAGAGGAACGAGAATGGGGAATGGCGGAAATTTCATAACGAGGAACTACATAGTTTATACGGTTTACCCAACATTGTTAGGGTCGTGAAGTCTAGGAGGCTTAGGTGGGCAGGTCATGTAGCTAGAATGGAAGAAAGTAGAAACGCTTTCAAAGTCTTGACTGGTAGACCCATAGGAAAACGACCATTAGGAAGACCTAGGCGCAGATGGGAGGACAATATTAAGATGGATCTCGCAGAGATAGGAATACAAAGTAGAAACTGGATGCAATTAGCTAAGGATAGAAGTCAGTGGAGAGCTTTTGTGAACGCGGCACTGAACCTCCGGGTTCCATAGGCCATAGAGTTAGTTAGTTTAAAGCGACTCTAGCTGTGGTAATATAAATTAAATATCTACTTTTTTTCAAAATGGGTTGGTAAAAGCTGGAGATAAAAGTATTTTCTAAATTTTAGTCCTTAAAGCGTGTGTTTAAAAAGTTATATCATGTATCAAGCCCTTAAAATTACTTAGATATACATAGTAAAGAGGACCCACGAATTCCTTCCCGCCAATGCTCTAGTGTAATAACTCGCGAATCAAACGCGTAATATTAATAAGAATTACGCAGGGAGAAAGTGTTATTCTTTGGCATATTTCACCCAAGAAGTAGAATACTCCACATAACTAACAGACCACGTGAGGAACAGGAAAATGGCCTTATTAGAAAGAAAAATGGTCAAATTATTTTATTTACCTGAAGAGATTTCCAAAGTTCTATGCCACAAGACGTGGAATTTTAGACGTTTCGCATGTTGAAATATCAAAACAAGTGTATATTTTGTGTTTTAGATGTTTGAGTTCACATTTGAATAACAGTTGATGACATCCGTATAGAAAACTCGTTTCCCTAGAATTTCATGTTTCCTATCAAAACTGTCGTTACTGAATTGTATCACATGATAAGTGATGGATTGCGTACAACAAATATTAATTTTATATTATATGGTATTTTTGTTAATAGCTATACTACGTAAATTTGTCGATTTCATCTCTTAAAGAGATAACTTGTACACTTTTTTTCATGAAAGACGTTGTGACAAAGTTCAGCTCCCTAACATAATCCATTCTTCAGACAGTTTAAAACTTTTTTCTTACTCATAGTTTCCTCATTCTAATCAAAGTAACGTAACAAATGGAAAGAGCCGTTGAGGACAGTACTACCTGCAATGTAAAATTTAATATAAAGCGATTCACGAGCTAATGGCAGACAATCCGGATGTCAAGTATATGTATTGAAAAGTAATATTCAGATTGCTCGTCATGTCCCTCTTAAATACGGTATTTTCCAAAACACTACTAAGCCCTCTCTTTGTAACAAGAGAGACTCGTGATATGATAATCTTTGTCATACATTGTTAATCATCCTCCTCTCCTTATGATACCCATTTCAACGAAAGTAGCGTGATAATGTATCCAGTTAGAAGTAGGAGCATATTAGAAAATATATTTTAGATCATCTACCTTCCTTTTAAATATAATGTGTAAGTTCTTTTTAAATATACAGGATTGAGCATTTTACTATACTCGCCCTTTTAACTCCTAAAGTAATAATAAATAAACACTGATGTTTCTCACGAGCAAACAATAATACGAAGAAGTTGTTTGACATTTTCCGGAATAGGAGTGTTGCAATCCTAGTATAGAATTGTAATTTCTCGAATGGCACATCATTATGTGAAGTGGATTTAGGAGTTCTAGTTCTGGGCTTTCGTCATCTATGGTAATGTTAGCCTGTGACGTGTGAGGACTCGTGTCACTGGGCGATCACACTATCCGGGGAAAGGGATTGGGAAAAAACGAATCGTCCAGAGAGCTATATCAGGTATCACGGTAGCACTTGCCTGGTGTGAATGAGGAACCAGGGAAAACTTCATTCAGTAAGGTTGGCCTGAAAGAGGTTTATCGACTGAGTGTCCTCAGTGCGAACTGAACCCCGGACCGTTCGCACCGAACGCGATCTTTAGCGACTATGTTACGCAAGTGCCCAACATCAGGCGGAGAGATAGAATAGAAAACACTTGTTTTTGTTTCTTGCAATTAAGGGACGGTACAGCGTCGTACCCTTCGATATTCTAAAAACTTTTAACAATAGTAACCCAAGGAAAACGATTGGGGCAATATATTTTACTCATTACCTTATCGTCAGTTCTCAATCCTAATACCAAGAGTTTCTTATAAATAGGTGAAAAGTTACAAGGAATTGAGAAGTCGATGTTTCTGAAAAGGCTATATTTCGGAAGAATGTTTACTTGTATCATATCCAACCACCCAATTTTATTACAATAAACATAAACACAGACATAAGTCTTTAGGTTAGGTAAATCTGAAAGAATTGTGAGGATATTAAGAAGAACTATTTGAGATTCGTATACTGCTTAAAATAATTTATTTGTTCCTAAATTTTGATAATTGTCAGTCTTCCATTGTATCTTTGTTATTATATTAAAGGTTTCTGGCAGTGAGGATTGCAAAAACTTCCTACAATTACTAAACTTTCCTTCAATAAAATTAACGATGCCATACATGAATATTTTCAGTGGCTCCGTATCTCCATTTTCATATAAATTAAAATATGTTAGCTCCCTAGTGATATATACTATGAACCACATAGGAACCTTGGTATATACTTAAGTCTGATATCGTATATGTAAATATAGATAGAATACGAAATTTTGAAAAAAAGGTTATTTTCTTTGGAGAATAAAAATGATATGGAGACTCCCCTATAAATTTCCGTTACTTATATCACGTTATATAAGGTATGGGAGCCTGGAATCTCATGACTTTTTAAACATGTGTCTTACTTTTTTAACTGCACTTTATATACAAGCGTTTGATTTATTTGGTGTTTCATATTATTTATTTCCTTATTTATTGATTGCTTTCATTTTTCATAAATATACAGTTTCCATAAATGCTGATACGTTTATTACGTAACAGGAAGTAATTTCTGATTCACATTACAAATCTCATAGTTGCGACGAGTTTTACAAAGAATTTACTCCATCACATAATCAAGCACATCCAAGTGCAAATTCTCAGGTATACCAAGTGTGTGGAAAACTGTATAGTCATAGTTCACGTTTGGCAAGAGACATAGATGCATAAAAACCTCTCACGTGTCAAGAGTGTACAATGAAATTATGTCGTAGATCATATTTATCTAGACACATGTAACATACATGTAAAATCCAACACGTCCTTATAGTGTGGAAAGATATTTATTCAATAATCAGATATATAACTCACGTATTAATACACACAGGATTAAAGCTTACAGGAGTTTTTGACTCACGTTGTTAATCATGCTCCTTACGCATGCTTCCACGATACCCATTTCAATGACAGTAACGTGATAAGAACTGAGCTGCCGGTAGGAACACATTACATAATTTATTTTAGGTGGTTTATCTTTTTTTTAATGTAATGTGTGACATGTTTCGTTCCTTTTAATATACAGATAGACCATTTGCTTTACACCCTTTTTTCAATTTAAAGTAATAAAAAATATGAACTGAAGTTTCTCACGATGGAAATAATACTCGGGAGAATTTGTTTGAATTCCTTGAAAAAAGCAGTGTTGCGATCCCAGTATAGACTTGTAATTCTCGAATGGCACAACATCAGGTGAAGGTGATTTAGTGTTATGAGTTTCGGCATCTACGGCCATTTTATCCCATCACGTGTGAGGGATGATGTTGATCGACGAACATACCAGCCGCGGAAAGGGGAAAAAAAAAAGAAAGATTGGGGTAGTAAGGAAGCGTCAAGGAACCTATATTATACGTACCACACCTGTATTTGCCTGGTGTCAATGGAAAAAGGAAAACTTCTTCATTAAGACTGGCGCGAAAAACTTTTTCGACCGAGTGCCCCCTCCCGAAAGCGAACCCGGGACCGCTCGCGCCGATGGTAAGAACTTTAATGAGTATGCTACGAGGGTGCCCCACATCAAGTGAAGAGAAAACGTACAGTAGCACACTTATTTTTGTGTCTTCCAAACTTGCGATTTTAGAGCATATCAGCCTTCGATATTGCATAACCTTCTATTAGTGACACGAATGGGACAATATATCTGCTCATTACCTTAGCGTCAAAGTATATTCCTAGTGTCAGGTGTTTGTTAAAAATAGGTGAAAAATTCCAAGGAATTGAAAACTCCATCTTAATGAAATGTCTTTCTTTCGGAAAAATGCTTAGATAAGAATCATATCTAACCACGTATTTATATTACTATACACGAAAAGATCTTTAAAGTGGATTAAAATTTAATATTTGAACGCATTTCAAGGATACTAAAAAGCACTAGCAGGAATTGGTACACTGCTTGAGATGATGTATTTTTTGTAAAATTTAAAAATTAGTATATTCTTCCTCTCTTTCTTTGTCATTGTATTAACAGTTTTGGTAGTTGTGATTGCAACAAGTTCTATCTATTACTACACTTTCCTTCAGTAAAATTAATTATGTAATACATGAATATCTTCAGTGACTCCGCGTCTCCATTTTCCTCTATAATATATTCATTCCTTACTGTGATATATGAACCTTGGTATACACGTAATTCCGATGTCGTATACATAAATATAGATAGGAAATGAGATTTTCAAAAAAAAATCCTTCTTTGGAGAATAGAAATGATATGGAGATTCCTTGATAAATCTCCGTTCCGTTTATCACATAATATAAAGTTTGGGAGCCTGGAATCTCAGAACATTTTTAACAAGTATCCTACTGTATGTTATATTTTATATACATGCTTTTAATTTATTTGTGTTTCATATTATTTATTTCCTTGTTAATTGATTTTTTTACTTCTTTCGTAGAAATACGTATTCCGGTAATGCTGATACGTTTGTTACACAACAGGAAATTATTTCTGACTCACATTGCAAATCTCATAGTTGCGACGAATTTTACAAAGAATTTACCCGATCACATTTGAGAACAATAATGCAAACACAATCAAGTGCGAATTCTCACAAATGCCAAGTGTGTGGAAAAGGATTTACTCGTCGGCCACAATTGACAAGACACGTGTTAACACATACAGATCAAAAGCCTTATACATGTCAGGAGTGTAAAAAAGGATTTAGGCAGAGATCATATTTGGCGAAACACATGTTAATACATTCGGATATAAAAACTTACACGTGCAATGCGTGTGGCAAGGGATTTATTTACAAACAAGATTTATTGAAACACACGTTAATACATACAGGAGCAAAACCTCACAAGTGTCTAACATGTGGAAGGAGTTTTCGTCAAAAGGCACACTTGGCAACACACATGTTTATGCATACGGATAAAAAACCTCACACATGTGAAGAATGTGGAAAGGGATTTTGTCTAAGGTCACATATGGCTACACATAAGTTGATACATACGGGGGAAAAGCTTCACTCGTGTGAACAGTGTGGAAAAAGATTTACTCGGGGCTCCCATTTGGTAAGACACATGTTAACTCATACTGACAAGAAACCTCACACTTGTAAACAATGTAGGAAAGGATTTATTGAAAAGTCAGATTTGGCAAAACACATGTTAATTCATTCAGGTGAGGGACCAGTTACGTGCGAGGACTGCGGCAAGAGATTTATCTATAAATCAGATTTGACAAGACACAAGTTAATCCATACAGCTGAAAAACCATACATTTGCCAAGAGTGTGGAAAGGGATTTAATCATAAGTCGTATCTGCCAATACACCTTTTAATACACGCAGGCGAAAAACCTTACACATGCGAGGAGTGTGGAAAAAGATTTGTTGAGAAATCATATTTGAAGAAACACAGATTAATTCATACAACTAAAAAACATCACACGTGCAAGGAGTGTGGAAAAAGATTTAGAAGTGAGTCGTATCTGAAGCAACATACGTTAATTCACAAAGGTGTGAAACCTTACACGTGCCAAGAGTGCAAAAAGGGATTTGGTCAGAAGTCCAATTTGGCAACACATATGTTAATACATAAAGGTGTGAAACCTTACAAGTGCCATGAGTGTGAAAAGTGTTTTCGTCAAAAGTCTAATTTGGCAAAGCATATGTTAATACATAGCGATGTAAAACCTCACACGTGCCACGAGTGCAGAAAGGGGTTTAGACAAAAGATTAATTTGACAACACACATGTTGAAGCATAGAGGTGTAAATCGTCGCACGTGCCAATAAATAGCTGGGTGATTTATTCTAAATCCAGATTTAAGAAAACAAGCCCATACATACACGTAAAAAATCCGACACGAGCCAATGTAATTTGGCTAGACACGTATTAATACTTAGAAGTCAAATATCTCACACTTAACATCTTTGATCGAAGAGATTCTCATCATACATGCCATAGGTGTCAAGAAGAATTTGTTACAAAAATGCGTTTGGTATCATAAATAATATACGTAGGATTAGAAACGTGGTTTGAATGTGAGATAAAGAATTTAATCCATGCTCAGATACTGCAAAACAACATTTTACAGATACAGGTGAGAAACACTATAGACACTAAGAGTGCGAGATTTGCTCATACTCAAATGTGATAAGCCATATTGCTTCAAAGGCTAAAGGCAATACGGACTTTTTAAACCCTATCTGTAAGGCTCTAACCGATGTTTTCTTCTATATTAAGGGTGATTTCCAAATTAATGCTTAATCCATTTTCCATATCAGACTGTTTACACTGTATACTGTCTCGCAGTTTGACTCAACAGGCATTTCTCAATCTTAATGTGTAAACCACAAGAATCTGCACATACTAGTAAATGTTTTAACCATGGATTGAATAGGCGCAAGACTCATGATTTCTGTCAACTTAGATATTCTACTTATACGCCTGTCACTACTGTGCAGTGCTATTTGGACTTTAGAATAAGACTCGTTACAACGTAAGCTATCACGTTTCCTGAGGTGAATATCGCGAAGAAACCACTCCATAAACCATTTTGTTTTAATAATTAAATTAGGATGAGATATATACATGTTTACATTCTCTTAGGATGTAAGTATTGAACTCCGGCGTCTCTATTCAAGAGCTATAAGCCCATTGTACAACAAAAAATGATAAACCAAAAAACAAGAGTATACTACTAGCATAGATGTTATTGCAAAAGAGAAACCTAAAAATGATATTGTGTGGATTCGGCAAAAGCACTTTCCACTTAAAATCGATTGTTGAATTAATACATCAGCAATTTTCTATATGAAAAATTTAAAGAAAAATCGTGAAAAAATTTGGCATCAGTGTATGGAAGCTATTTACAAAAGGAAAACCAGAAGGGAGTTTCTCGGCTCAGTTTCTCTCAGAAAAGAAAAACCGGACAATCTTTAAGTATTAAAGATTGAATCGCTGCTACTGTGATAGATGAGATTCAGTTTAAAATAATTCTTACATAACAATTCCCTAATATATTTAAAAATTTTTAAAAAAATGATTTCGTTAGCATGAGCGTGATTTCACAATACGGATCAGTCATATGTCCAATTATTTATATAACTTTACTTTTTTTAAAAAATTGACTTTCAAAACTTAACCAATCAATATTTTGAAAAAAAATTCTTGATTCCATTTAATGATTTTTTGATTATGTTTAGTGGTTTTTGCAAGTCTGTATTATGATTCTAGAAGCAATTGTTAACTGTTTTACTAAAAGATAAATTTGTTTTTATTTTAGAACGTTCTTTTCCAAATAGAATATACAATTCTATGATACATATTGTTTTTCCAGCATTGGATATGTATGCTAGAAACCATTCTAGCATTTGGTTGGTGTAAATGAACAAAGCCTTTAAAACCTGGATTGTCAGCCTGAAGAAAGAAATCTGCTGCGCATTTTCGACCGAGGATGTTTTGACCGGTAGTGCACTGCATTTATGGGCTGGTTCATAGGGACTGCATGCCGTAATATAATACCACGTACATCGTATGCTACTATCTTCATCACCTTCACTTTCCCCTGGTTTCAGTTACATTCATGCTGACCGACCTTTTGTCGGTGAGATGATGGGTAGCACTATTCATGGGATGGGCGCTTAAGTTCTGGATCATAAGAGTTCACCCATATTTTATCAAGTGCGATCATCCTGCCCCGGAACAAAGACCTCCCCGTCTCTAATGTGCCAAATGATCACAGACAAGGGCGTATCTGTGCAATTTTTGAACGACTGTAAGGTGTGCAGTACTTACCGAGATGCAAATTTTCGTTACCAAGAATATACTCCGTCTCATTACATATTTTGAAGTTGTCATAAGCTTTCCGGTTTGTAACATGATCTAAATTTAAAAGAATGAAAAGTTTTTCGAAGCGAAATATAAATAAACGACTAAGATATGTTATTGATCTTCAAAGTGTCCATGTTATGTTAAAAGTTTTCGAATTCCAGCAGAATAGAATCGTTGATATGTTTTTTGAAGATTACTGTAATAGGTAAAATATATATTCTCACGGCTCTATTTCCCGGCCAGAAGGCAGACAAACATGAGATACTACAGGTTAAACTTGGTCTAGGGATATAGGGATCAAGATACACCTATCTAATTGTACTCTACACTGCTATCCTAGAAAGGATGGGTTTAGGTCTAGTATAAAAGAAGAATTCTCTTTCTTCATTTAACAATATACAATTTATTAAAATAAAACAAAGATAACAAGAAAAAAGAAAGAAGAAAACAGTTTGCAAAACTCAGAATATATCAGAGGAGTACCGAGACCATATTTTGAAAGCCTTGACAAACTATGACCTCTTGTCTGTCTTCGAGTTTAAGTAATAACAGTATAAAGTGAAAATCAAAATTACAAATTACAATGACAGATATTAATTGCAATCATTTTCAATCAATTAAAGAGTTAAGTTATTCTAACATTTGAAAGATAATGAATTTAGTTGAGAGTTCTCCACTAGAATTTTGCCATATTTAATTTGGTTCGAGGCTGCCTGCCGACAAAAAAATAACTTAAAACAGAGACATATTTACCTGAAAACTGATGTTAGGCTTCAGTTCACTTGACGAACACTACTTTCAATCGCACTCAACTCTCTCAACTCACTCACACTATGTTTTACGGGTTCGGTCATTTTATTATGCCTGACTCCGTCATTTGTGAAGCATGTGGTGATGTGATATTCTGGATTTTTCCAGAAAGAAAGATGTCTCCTCTTCACGTGTCAGTGTAAGGAGGGAAGAAAGATAGGACAAGAGACATACGCAATTGCTTATCCGGAATCTGTGTTCTTCAACAATCAAAATAAATGATTGTCTAAGGAGGGAGAGAGAGGAGTCGAATATTCGGGAGATGGTATCTCACTTGATCGGAAGCATCACATCACTCCTAACCCAAACTTTATGACATTATCATACTGACATTTCCTGAATTGTGGCATTGCTTGATTCATATCGAGCCAATATCCTGTTTCTTGCAAACTAGGTCACGTATGCACTGGTCGTGCAACATAACCTTGAGTTGATTGTTTGCGTTTTCTTGACTAGTCATTCGATGCCTTTGCGTCAGGAAGAAAACGAAGTGTTTACATAATTTCCAGGTTTGGATGAAACTAGAATGCATTAGTCAACCAACCGTTATCTCTCTATTTCCTCTCTTCTTGAATCACTCACTTCTTGAGGTAAACTGGACAATTTAAAGGAAATAGCAATCAAACATTAAGACTGTTGTTCCTATAAGCAATGCATATGTAGAACAAAGAAAGACATTTTAAAATTTTGTTTCCAATAAAGTTAATGAGAATTGAATCAAGAACCTAGGCGTATATAGAATGGTCACGAAATACAGCCCGCGACATCTCCTCGCATTGGGTTTTCCAAGCGACCCGCTTGGAGAGGATAATGTTGGCACTGAAAGGGTTAATGTAGTAAATGAGTACAATTTAAGTGAAACTGAATGCAACTCGACGCTTCAATATGGCGTAGAGGTGGAGAACTCATATCAGGAATGTTGTGTTACAAATTGAAGTACGTACTTAGACTAGAAAGTTAACTACTGAAGTTATTGAATACAGCATGACGTATGAGTGGTACGTTGTTTACTAATGACACAAGTTCTCTGTAATCACAAATGTTACATGGACTAAAATAAAGAATAAAAGTAAAGTACAGAGAAAACAAGTATACTAATACATGAATCTAATCGATTAAATGTGATCATAGCGACTGTATGAAGGTGCAGCAACCATGTTGCAGTGCATGACATAAGAATTGCAATAGAAAAATACATCATTCAAGTGAAAGTATCATCATTTCATTTTGAAACCATAAGATTCAAAGTACAGGGTTAGAATATTCAGAAATGTAACAACATTGTAATACAAAGCATAATGAACAGTGGTGATAGAAATCTCGATATTAACAAAAATATTAACGATACCGTAAAATAATGTAAAGTACTTCCTCACTTCTTTAACAAATTTATCGATATGGTTGAACCATTGAACTTCGTACTTATTGCTAACGTTTCTATAAAAAGGGAAAGCAAGTAAACCGTAACTTTTAAACAAGGAGGATTCAGCAGTGAATCCGTTTAAAAAAAGTGTGTATTGCAAACAGTGAGAGTAATGCATAATACATAATATATAAACCAAATAATATGAAAGTGGCACGTAATCTAAACAATAAGTAATTAAAAAAATAAGGAAATAAAAGTTAAACTGAACTTTTAAATTGAACAAAAAAACAATTGAATAAAGAAAAATTAAAAAACTTTGCTTAACTATGTAGAAGCATAGATAAAAAGAAAAGTAAATTGTACCATAATCTACACCTTAAATACATTACACTCTAGTTATACTAATGGACACAATAATGATATGTCACATTACAAATTGACGTTTAACTTTGAACAAAGCGCTTTAGATCAATAATACATAAATGCAATGTTACAAAAATAAAACACGTTCGTCAGGACGCATAAGTACATATCTATATATAGACAGGGCGAAGCTATATAAGGAAATCTGTAACTTAACATACACTATGAATAACTTTAATATATGAATAACATATTTTGAATAATATAAATAAAGATGCTGTCAACCGTCACAGAAGATGAGATTTCGGGACGTGAAAATAAAAATGCATACTAAACGAAAATGAGTTTAAAATAATATGTTCAACTGCACCCAAAGATCCGTGTTCTGTGAGGGTGGACGTGTCATCTTTAGGGTCGCCGTTTCCCAAACCATAATACGCGAACACAAGTGTGCTGAGCAACAGTAAATGTTGGGAAACACCGAGCCATGCAAAATGTAGACCAACCTAGGGTCAATAGTAGATATAAGAAGATATATAAACATATACGTGAATATTACATATACTCATGTGTAAACACAAGAGTATTATTGGTTGCGAAATAAAGGTAATACAGTCAGTACAGTAATATTGCCAATCACGAAACAGTAGCATAACACATGTTGGACGAAAAACTACCAGCTTATGTCACCTTAGTGGAGTGTCTAGCAAAGACACCAGCGCGCAAGATCCAAACGCAATACAGTTTCGCCTGCAGAAATTATAGCATATAGCGGCTTAGATCATACCCATAGTGAACAGGGGCGGAGGGTTCAGAGCAAAATGCTCGCATCCCCCACTGAAAAAATTCCCATTCCAGGGGAAAACTCAAAGGGAAACCATGGAGTACTGCGGGCTGCGGTCCAACGATTGAGAACCGCTAACCAAGGATCCAGAAATGTATGAAACGAAATAAATCAGAATTAATAACAGAAGCATAAGGTAAACTTGGCACAAATAGAAACTACTCGTAAAAAGAGCGAGAGAAAAAAATCTGAGCTGAAAAAAAAAAGAATTTATGCAGTACATAAATAACACAGGTTTAGTTTATATTTAATCCAGCAGAGCATAGTTATACCATAGCACTAGTTCATGTAGAAGCAAAACAGAGAGACATCCGGACTGATAAGATACCGGATGTTCCGCGATAGGAAACACGCAGTCTACACCAGCAGGGTGTGGAAGGCAGAGTGTCAGAGCAAAGTCGCGATCAGAGCATAGTGATCTTTCCGGATCGGAAAAGAAGTCGGACGCAGATCGAGTCTCGGTGGGTGCGAAGTGCGTGAGAAATGTGAAACGGGATCAACAGGGTTGAACGCGGGCAGTTATACAAAGTTGAAATAACACACAAGATGCTAGGAAGCAACAGAGGGAACCCGAGAGCAGATGAGTATAATGAACTCATAGCAAGGTGCTTATTGCAAATTAATCGGTGTATACTGAGGCGAGAGGTTTAAAAAAAATGCAACAGCGAGCAAAAGAAATGCAAAGATCAGGTAACTGAGAGGGGGGAGGTCATGAGGACTAATGAATAAGTCACGAAGCGAATCGTAAAGGGACTAAGTAACAAATGCTTGCATAAATAATATCATAATCGTGGCTAATAGGCGTATGAGATAAAAAAAATAAAAATGGGGGTTCTAAAATTTCATGAAAAATGCCACGCAGGAAAAAAAAGAGGGGCGACGTAAAATATAATAATGGCGCCTAGGTGTGGCTACGGGTTACACAGGCCGGAAATTCGTAACAGAAGAGCAGAAGATAGTTGGTTGACGGAAACACAATGTGATTGGCCGTGCCTGGGAAGAAAACATGACCGACTAACGAAAGTGACGATGGGAAAAAACATGGCTTTCCCCATGGAGCACTGTATCCGGTACAAGGACTGAAAGACAAAGCGACCAAAAGAAAACTGATTTTAGATTCGGACGAAAGAAAAGTATTATTATTATTATCATTATTATTATTATTATTATTATTATTATTATTATTATTATTATTAGGAAAGAAGGCTGGGTGGTAAATGTATACAAACTAATGCAGTACCGTACGATACCATATAATGCGAAATACATAAATGTGCAACACAACGAGGCTTTATAGTCCAACGAAGCCTAGGCAGGGCAAAAATACTAGAAATGGGCGGATGCGAATAATGTGGTCGTACCTCGAAGAGGCTAGGAACTCGCCAACCCATCAACGATAGTAGTGACGTGGGGAGTATGATTGGTTTGTTAATGCTCTGCTGGTAACACGCAAACAACAGGAACACTTAAAATTAAATAAGGAAATAAAAAGCATACAACGGGAAATTAGCGTATTAAAATTACGCTACTAATAATAACTAGATATTTTTTTTTTACAAGAAAGACAGTAATGCAATAAATCATTAAAGTCATATATTGGAATGCAAAAGCTAAAATAACATTGCAAGGAAAACAACTCTCAAATAAAGTGACAAAGCTAACCAAATAAAACTAGATAGATAAAATTGATGTGACAATAAAATGTAGCAACTAAATTGAAAGTATGAAATCCAAAGAAGCAAATAAACAAAACTAAAGTTGCAACTGCTCAGTTTCAAACTAATTTCTTGATGAACTTCCTTTCTGTCTTTAGTTCCAGTGCGAGGTAAGATATGTGCTTAGCGAATGTATGCTTCAAAGCTTGCTTGGCTGCTTACTTATCACTTGGTGGTGTTTGTAAATGACTATATATATGTATATATATAGGTGTAAGTTGTCCTTCACTAGACAGCTACTAGTATGTAAGTAGATGTAAGTGGACGGGGTTCGAACTCAGACGCTCAGGCGAACTTCGAGAAAGTATCAAGTTAACATGGTGGTAGTGAATGATAGGAATGATAAGAGTAGCACAACCGCCGGAAACCAGAATGGATGTCCTGGTTCGGACTTGAACCAAGAACTCGTTAGGCGGAGTGACACAAGGGGGGATGTCAAAATGGCGGACACGCACATGGTGTTAGTTATACATAGGACTTGGAATATACATAACTATGTGTGTGTAACCCCCGGAAGTGTACCCAAGATGGCGGATACAAAATGGCGGACAACTGATGAGAGAAACAATATTAAAATAAACAGGAATAGAAAGTACAATAGGAATACATGTGCAAATAATGATTATACACGTACAAGGGCTCAATATTTCCATAATATGGTGGAAGAATTTAAACATAAAGCGGCCGCTAATAGTGTTACGATAACTAAATAGTATTTAGCGAAACTTTTTTTTAAAAAAAAGTAATGATGAATTTGCGTAACTAATGGATAGAATTGCTAATGGAGATTGGTTTTCGGGACGCACCGGAAACAAAATGGCCGCCTGATGCTAGTGCAAGGATATATTCTGAATATCGCTCCAACAGCTGTAATTCAAATAGATATACCTTGCTACTAATAGTAGGCTATAGAGAGATACAAGGGGTGATTGAAAACCTTTGTTACAATTATAAATATAATTAGTACATCAGTTTGGTAATGAGTACAATAACTGATTTGGATCTCAAGGTGCAAGGGTTGAGAAACAACATGCTTCAAATGTAGGATATATACACAATGATAGGTGTGTGTATGTAGGAGTTAGTGTTTTGAACTACTGTGTACGCAGTCGACATATAGCTGAAATAAAACAAAATACCATAAACATTCATCAAGTTATCTCACCGACTGGAACGATATTTGCACTTTTCTCAGCCCATGGTTAGGATAGGTCATCCATCTGAAAGAAAAACTAAAGAACAGGTTATGCCTGAGAAAGATAGTGTTAACCATGCACGTCAACGTCAACTAAATGAATTTCATAAGTTTACTACTAAATAAGTGCTTATTATTACTAAAGAAGCGGAATACCTACACATAATTCCTACATCTAATGAATTCCTATGATTCATTATTTCAAGACTCTACAATAATATTTACTAAATACTACATGATAGAACATATAATACAAAGATTGAGTACTTATATCTTGATTATAATGATTATAACAATTGATCATGAATACTACTTTGAATACCTACATTTACATAGTGAATGCCCTAATATATAGGATAACAAATATACTGATTGCTCTAAATCTACTTATTGCAAATATTAAAAAAAAACTTTTTTTGCTATAGGCAAAATAAAATAATAATAAAGCAAAAGTAAGACAGATAGATATAGTAAAAATGGATAAGAAAATTAGTTTAGTAGAATAAGCTTACTTGAATTATTTTGATCTTAGCCCTAAAATAATCACTAAAACTGTTCCCTTCTCTTAGACTTATTTCTGTATATAGAGTGTTTGTGTGTATCTACTAATCATGTGCTTTCTTTCAGCAACCGGTTTACAATACAGCCATATACTCGGCAGGTTGGGCAATACGTGGTGTTTCATATTCCGGTGATCGGTTAGCTCGCTGGTGCAGTTGATTTGCACATGTTACTCGAGGGGGTGGTGTAGGTTTGTGAATCGAAAGACGATAACATAAACCACCGATAGTCATGAGAAAAATGCATAGTAGAACATTGATGCTTACACTCACCGACACGAATACGTTTGATGATGTACGAGACTCTTCATGTAGTGGATGTTCAGATAAAGTAAAGGAATCAACAACTGCTGGTACTGATAAAGGATATTGGGTTATCCATTTGGATGGAATCACATGATGGATTTTAGCCTGTAAGGTACTTGTTGAGAGGCAAGGAAACTTTAGACGTAGGGTTACATTCTGAAAAGAAAGTGTACATGAACAACCGAGTTGCACGAAAATAGCACCAATTTTCTGAGTGGCCCTCAGAGGGATGTCAACTGTAGGACAAGTAACTGTTAGGGTTTGTTCGTGCGTAATCATCAGTGATAGAGTAGTATAGTTTAAGTAATTTGTAGACATTTCGTACGGCTTCGCAAAACAAGTCCATTTACAGAACTTATTAATATCTTTCGTGATGCCTTTTAATTGAGCCTTTATACATTCAACATATGGTAAAAGAGTCATGGGCGGAGGAGTCAATAGACACAATAATGCACTATGAATGTTACACTAGTGTACAAAAGCTGGTCCCCTGGTTGTCGATATACTATAAATGATTGCGGCATTTCTATATGACAAATGGTGTTATCTTTTCGAAATGCAATAGGTGATACCACATAAGCTTGATCGCTTACATTCCGCTCTATGACAGGCAACTTAATTCCTACTACGGCGTAAGTAGAAGAGATTAGACATTTTGCTAGTGGATAATTGAATATAGAAACCGGATCTTCAGGAATTATAGTTAAGGTTTTTCTTTTTGAAGCTAGTCTAGCCTGAATACGATCTACTAGGGAAGATAAATCGTCAAAATCTAGAAAACTTGGGTGCACTACTCTTCTTTGACAAGCTGTCAAAAGTTTTTCAAATTCTTCAGAAGAATTTATTTTTCTATTCCGACTCGTAAAGAACCATGGTTCATTAGCAAATGAAAATAACGTACGATAGATGTGGTTGATATTGCCATGAGATAATAACAGACGTTTAGTATGTAAACGTGTAATGGTGTGAAAGTACGAACCGGTTGACGGGTCGTCGGCCGAAATAGTTTCCAAGGAAAAGGATTGCTCCAATTTACTAAACCCAATTGATGATGAGACATCTTCTGGATATTCGACTTTAAAAAGAGTTACCACTGATGATTCATAGAAAATCGGGGAATTAAAAGGTAACATATTTAATCCACCGTGAATAACTATTGGTATTTCAAGAGTTTGGGTCATTACAACTTTGCTACAGGCCATAAAAAATAAATAGTCAGATGGACGTTTCACTGGACGTTGCATGTCTAGTGACGCGTGGGGTAGGTAGAGGAGTTCCTGCGGAAGTCATATGTTGAGTGTCTGCCTCTAGTGTCTATTGTTGAAGCGGACGTACTTGGGAAAGTAAGGGTCCTAACTTCTTACAACATAAGTATGAAATAAAATAGAGACAGAACCTAAAAATAAGAATAGCCAATAGAGCATATGATAAGGATTCTACAACTTCGTGCATTAAGTTTGCGTGTGCTGATGGCAATAGAAATACAGGCGAAAACAGTTGAAGCCGTAGCTGATACAGAACCCATAATACTATTAACGAGAGTACTAAATTCCATACGTAGATAATTGACAAATAAGGCCGTGGAGATTGAATGTTAGAAATGTGAACTTCATGTAATGGCAATTGTGTTTGCGAATATGTTTTCGAAATTCGGAAATGGGGTATCTTGGCCGACCAATTGGTGTCAAGGCACTGATTGAGGTGTGTATATTCTGAACTCGCAAACGCTGGCCCTTTTAATTTTAGTGATGGAACTTTAGACCAAGGAGCAGGTATTAAAATTTTTAGTGTTAGTTTTCGGTCATTTGTAGCAGGACTTGGGAATGAAGTTGAAATAACATGATCGTCGGTGATGATTGCCTTACACTGACATGGTAGTGACAACTGATATGCTCCAGCTGTAGTAGGATCCAAATTTAATACAGTTTTCTTTTTCTTGGGACACTCTATAAAAATTTCGCTCGGTGGAGTCGTGATAGTATGTAAGTTAGGATGGATCTCTGTGACAAGTAAGCCTGTTCCTTCTTCACAACGAAATACACAATACTTGCTAATTTCTTCAACTGTTGCACTCTCAAATAAAGTTCGTGCGCAACCAGGTGATTGAACTGAGTTCCCTTGGTAGGCTGGAAGAAAGCAAAGACTTTCTCGTTTAGGATCTCATGCAGGTAGTTTATCTGTAGCTAAAATTGAAATGCCTTGATCACGTTTTACAAGAATCGAGGGTTGATGAGAAATTATGCATGTAGCATTCTCATACCTGTAGGGCACGGTTATTAATTCATATACTTCTGCGGGACCATTATCCTTAGTTATCGGAATTTTTAGGACAATGCTTACGTCATCCTCAAATTAATGACAACTTGCAGTGGAAACGTTATAGTTCTTTAATAGATCAGAAACGGGTATCACTAATACATAAGAATGCTGACGTAACCTATTTTGAAGTTTAGTGAGGTCTAATTTAAGTTGAGATGGAGAAATCATAGAAGGTGGTATGCGTTGAGACTTGCAATGAGTAATGATTGCCTGATCTTCCGAATCTTTCATATGTTGAATTAATGAATTGTAAAGGCGCATAGCATAGGTAGTTAGGAGTAACTGTTTTCGTTCAGTGTCATTTTCCAGTGCCTGATTTAACGACTTTTGTGTGGGTTTTATTTGTTCTTCTAATTGAGTAATGGACGATTTTAGCTGAACATTAAAATTCTTACTAGCATTTACAAACTGAACTAAATTTCGATGTTCCGAGAAAACTTCCGATTTCATGGCCTGAACTATTGATTCTAATTCCTTTGTTCTAATTGCTACTTTGTCTACTATAGCATCCGTTGCTGCAGAACAACACCAATGAAAACATCGCCGAAAGAATCTATGCTACGCTTAGTTCGGCTTTCAAGGATATCAAAATTTAACCTACTCACATTATGCGATTCTATGATAGTCGCCAATTCGTCAACATGCTGGACTAATGAACAATAAGAGAATGTATGATTGTTGATTATTGGGCAAATTTCATCTTTAAGATTCTGACTAATTGCAGAGTTCTGCTTTAGATTTGGAAGTTGAGTGGCAGGTTGATGATAGACTAAAGGAATAGTAGCTTCATAGGTAATTACCTGAGAGAGCTTGTTCCAAGACGCACCGGTGGTTACTGTTATGGTGTATGGATTCTGATCAGCTGAAGTAATCAAGATGCAGATGAGCAATATAGTGAATTAGTGAATTAGCCATCTGTAAGAGAAGAATTAGGAGAATCAATTCTCTCCTAAGATAAATTCATGCCACGTTATACTTCTAGTTACCGCGCAAATGACAAAACATTCATTATGGCGGTTGTAGCGGATCCTGATTCTGAACGCCAATCCATGTTCCCTTCGCAATCTGCGGAAGAATTTTAATAATTTACGTTTTGTCACAAAAAGCCAAATATTAAACAAACACTTACATTGTAAATCTTCGTAACGATTATATGCCTGGAGTGATAGAAATATTCGAATTGCTCTTGGTACTATTTCGTTTACGTATTTGGATGGGATGCCCTTAAAACTTAACTGCCATATATTTTTGATCCACTCCTCGATCTCATAAAGAACATTATTTGCTGCGATGTGTGGTTGGTTTGCCATGCTGGTTCAATAGTCAAATTTGGACTTCGAATTCAGGTTGCGTACCTACAACGTGAGCATATCAATGAAAGTGCAAGGTGCATTACTGTTTTTTTTCTAAGGATAAACTATGAATAAGCTCTAATATTCTACCGAATACCAGAGATTACTCCATATTTTCAAAGTTCCATACTTCTTCAACATCACCGTACTGAGCTCGGATTACAAACAACCGATACATTTGATACAAACTTGTGACCGGACAGTATGGGTTGTTGTGTAGATGGAGAGGAGTTAGGGGACATTCCCATGTTGAGGGTGGCATGTCATCTATAGATGGGCCAAACAAGTTTTCTTTCATATTCATAACAAATCTGTTTTGTAGAATCTCTTGTAATACTGCCACATGGGCGCTGCCGCGAGTGTATATGATACTACCGCGAGGAATTGCTCCAAGTACTCGGGCGTCTAAGGAGCCCATGCCCCAAGTGATTACTATGTTTCTTTCATAAATTTTGTGTTGCTCTCTCTCAAATTTTGACAAAGTTTCGAAATGTCGTGTTGGTCTTACAATCTTATGATCCATATATGGGTTCCTACCAGCTACTAAGCGACTGGAAATGATAGGGATCAAAGCCAATTCGTGAATTAGATAAGAGTTTACGGTGTACATACCGTTAAAATCAGCAATGAAGATTGACATTTCCCTACGAATAAATGAAAACATTTAAGTCACTACGGTTAAACTAATAGTTTCAGATACTGGTATTCACATAATGTGTGATGCACAAAGTTGTGGAAACCTATAAGAGATGCACAGATAACTTAGAGAAATGATCCTATTCCTGACTCTGGGAAGTACTGGGTTGAGCATTCCTTTGGGAATCGGAGCCACCCTTACGCTGAGGTGCACTATTATTAAGTCTTTGTTGGAACCTTGATGGTTTCTGATTACGCGAAGTTTGATTTCGTTTGTTTTGTGGTTGTTGGAATTTCCGTGTGTGACGGTGATACTGATTATACTGTCTGCGCTCCTGATCGCTGGTATTTATATTGTATGTCTGATTCTATTGACGGCGATACTGGTTCCAACCCTGACGATAATGCTTGTTGCGATTTTCAAGAGTCATGTTACGCAGTTGTTTTATTAGTGCCCGAACAGATGGATCTTGGCGTCTAGGACGCTGGCGAACTGGCTCTTCCGAGCGTTGAGCCTGCTTAGTGGTAGTGCCTATTTTGGACGTATACTCATCTATTGCCCTTAAGTTGGCTTGATGTTCTGCAGCTTCGTAAAGCTGTAGATGTTTCTGTAGGTCATCCAGAGTTCGGCAATCCTTAGTTATAATGAATTGAAGGGCTGGACTGTCCAAACCCTTTTAAATATTTATGATTTTCTCTTTCTAATCCATAGTGTCGTTTGCCCTTTTACATTAGCGAAGGACATTAAACATGTATTCATTGTATGATTCATTTGGCAGCTTCTTTCTCTGATACAATGCTGCAAATGCATCGCCGATATCTCCAGGTGATTTGAAAGCCTTAAGGAGTTTATCCCTAACTTGATTGAAAGTGACCCCTTCAGCGTTCAACTCGGCACTGTGAACTTCGAAGTAATCGTGAGCAGTACCTGAAAGGTATGGGAGTAGATATGCCCTCTTTTCGGCATCACTCCACTTAAACATCTGAACCGCGCTTTCAAAATCATCAAGAAAACGCGTCACATCGTGATGAGGTTTTCCAGAGAACACATCAATTGGGAAAACTGGAATTTTATTATGAACCGTCACCTGGGGTGTTTCTTTGGTATCCATCACAAAAGGAGTAGATTGTTTGGAATGTCTACTTGCTAACTCTAATTTTATAGAAACGTCACAAGGACTGGACTTACAATGACTACGTGTAGGGGCTGCTACTGGACTCCCAGACATGTATTGTTCCTGCGGTTACCAGATGGTGTTTTCCTTTCTACAGTCTGCAAAAAGAGAAGACCGTCCATCAGGGTAGAATTTAAATGAATATTGATTCAAACCTGGGAATCTTGATTCTAAGCTGCCTACTCGAAGAACCTTAGGAACAATTTTTTTGAGAGTACAGGGCGTATACAACAAAGTAAATTTTTTATGCCGATCAATTCAAATGAATTGGATGTCTTTGAGACCTAGCCGGCCTGGATCAGGAAGACACCCATCTCTATCTAATTAAACTACTGTAAAGAGACACAATAAAAGGAAGATGATCAATACTTTTTTTTAGGCTTTAGTATCAGAGTTGATAGGATTGCCTGGAGATCATTTGCGTTCATGAAATGATTTTAAGCGCATAACATTCCCCGTAAATTCCTTGTTGTCACTACCTAGTGATCTTAAGACACAGGTGTTACGAGGTAACACCTTGAGTATTTCGTAAGGCCAACATAGTGCTTTCGCTCTAGTTTGTGAACGACCAGGTTTCCTAGCGTAGGACTTTAATAGTACTTTGTCACCTATTTTATACGATATTTCACGCCTTACTTTATCAATCCGTTCTTTATCTTTAGCCTGTCGCTTGGCTAAAGCTTTCTTGGCAACTTCGTGAATTCTTTTGAGTCTTGTTTTGAACTCACGAGACATTGGTATATAACATTGCGTCTCCAATTCATTAAACAACTTCGGCTTTCTGTTATACACTAGCTCGAAGGGACTATATGGATGCAAGTCGTGTCTACTTATATTATAAACGTAAGCTGCTAAAGGAACGTACTTTGCCCATTGTACCTCATGTAGAAAATATACTTACAGAAGCTGTTTAATATTCATTTGTCTATGTAACGTGATGTTACTCGCTTCAAGTTGCTATTTGAAATTTTCAAGTTGGCCCCGGATACCTTTCAGTTGTCCCTTGGTGTCACCCCGACAACACCTCTCGGTGTGCCATACGTCAATTACCTACTTTTTTCTTCTATTGATTTATCTCCAATCACTTTCATACTACTGGTACTAAACCTTTTCTCTGACACGGATACTATGTTTCGGCGGCCTTTTGACAACACTGCCGTTTCACCTCAATCGTTTTCTCCTGCAAGAAGTTTGATTTTGCAAGATTTATCGAACGAGATGCGACTCGACTCATGTCGCTATTTGAAATTTTGAAGTTAGCCCCCAAGACCCTTTCAGGCAGGCCACTGGGATCACAGGGACCACACCATTCGATATGCCCTATGATATTTACATATTTCAGTTTTGTTCCATTCATTTACCTTCCATGGTTTTTATACTACGGGTACTGGAGTTTCCGAACCTATCATGGCGGCCATTTTGAAACTGGTGCTCCATATGAAACATCTTTTGGTACAGCGTTACTTAGTTTTCCACGACCTTTCGAACGAGGTATTACTCGACCCATGTTCCCATTTGACATTTCAAAGTTACCCCATTTACGGCGGGGTGGGGAGGGGCACTTTTGGCGGTATTGGTTTTCCCCCGTACCAATTTATAACGTGTACTTCAAACATTTCTTCTGTTTTATCATTTTTCAGATATTTCCGTGGATTGATTAAAATGGCCCACCCTGTATATATATATAAGTGTGTGTGTGTGTGTTAATTATAAATAAATTAATTATAAATAAAAAGGGAGTTAATTAGAAATAAATTTTAAAATATCGGAGATTATGTTAAATATATGTATTAATGATGGTTTTCGCCACTTAGCTCAATATGCTATTTACTTCGGCAGGAAGCGATGGAAATGTAATTAAGTCCAAAGTAAGTACAATGCTAGATGTGGATTTGTGACAATGCTAGATGTGCTAGACTACATTCTTATTTCTAAAATTACATTTTGGTTTTTAAAATTATATTTTAATTTTGTAAAAAAATAAATTTTTAAACTTTCGTTTTCCATTTTTATTTTTTAAAATTGCATTTTAGTTTACGACTTATATTTTAATTTTTTAAATTATTTAAATTTAAAGCTACATTTTTTTTTTAAATTCATTTTTGTTTTGTTTTGCATATTTTAGGTGTGTAGAGTCACATTTTTACTATGACTCGCACTTTTGTTTTCTTAAAGTTTTATTTTTGTTTTGCGAATTTCACTTTCATTTTCAAATACTTCTCATTTCAACTTATACTTTTAGTTTTGTTTATGCATTTTAGTTGGAGAGATACATTTTAACTTCCAATTTTATTTTTCCAAAAGTTATTTTTCTGTTTTTCGAATTATGCATTCTCTTTTCAAGCACTTTTTTTAATTTTAATTTTAATTTATATTTTTAATTTTGTGTTTGCATTTTATTTTGAAAAGACATATTTCATTTTTTACTTGCAATTATACATTTTACAAAACTTATTTTTTTTCCTTCTGCGAACTACACTTTCATTTTCTAAACTTCTTTTAGTTTAACTTGCATTTTTAATTTTGTTTTACATTAACAGTTTTATTTTTGCAACTACGTTTTTATTTTCTCAGAGTAAATTTTTATTTCACGTTTTGCATTTTTATTTTAATATTATATTTTTATTTTTAACTTGCATTTTTAATAAAAGAATCTCATGTAATGAAATTAACATATTAAGAATTATATTTTTATTTTTAACATGTATTTATAATTTCCAAAGATACATTATCATTTTGCAACTTAGTTTTTGAAACACAGAGTTATATGTAATGAAACGAACATATTAAGAATTGCATTCTAGTTTGTGTATTTTACATTTAAAGAGTTTCATGTATTGTAACAAATTATTATTTGAAGCCAAGCAAATTGTAATATTTTCGGAACAATTGTAACTACAAACTTTTACGTAGGCTGTAGGAAATGAATTACTTATAGGTTCATAAGGTTCATATTACTAAATTCACAACGTAGCTACTATTAGGAATTTACATAGTGTAACGAACCAGCTAAAATGTAATCACTCTAATGAATAAACAGTTTCTCTAAGAAGCGAATTCCTTGTAGGTTGACACCGTTTCTGCTCTTAGGAGTTTACATTCCACAGATTATAATTTTACTGCATCGCAATCGAAAATTGTTTGGAGCTTATAAACAAGCGAATAATTTATATGTTCACTAATGAAATTTGTAGCGACTAATTTATTAGTATATAAGTAAAATGAGATTCCAGTATGATTGACCGAAAAACAAATAATTCGAACGAGTTTGTGTAACAAACGATCCAACGAATAAATAGGGTTTTATTCTTATTGATGTTTATCGCTGTGTTTATACATATTTGATATTCATTAATATGTATCATACTTTATGAATTCCAAGTGTTCTAACTTTAACGAAATTAAAATAACAGGAATATTCTTTAAGTTATAATCGAACGGAAATACAACTGGTATCTTTATTCATTTTCATGATAGATGAATTACATGATTGGAAAAAATAAAACTAAAACCTTATAACATGAACTGGAAGAAATTTTGTAATGATCTTGTAAATTAATGATTTCGATACACATATTTACAAAAATAAAATCTCTGAGCTAATAGTAGTAAAAGTATTATTTGTGCGATCACAATCCGAGATTGTTTACACTTAATGAGAGTTCGATATTTTAAAAATAAGATGAATATCTAAGAATTTTATTGTGTTCTTACTCTATAATTTTATTGGATCCCAACATTTTTTCAGAGAGTTTATGTAACAAACGATCTATTTAAAATAACCGCACTCAACGAATTTTTTGTTAAGACACACCGCTGAGATTCCACCAGGAACCGATCGAAAAAATAACCGCAAGCATTTCAACATCGAGTTCCTATAAGAAACGAATTGTTTATTAAGTCGTAACGATGTTGCACTAAGAATATTATTGTAAATAATACGAAATAATAAAAATAGTAACGAAATATTTGTAGGTTCACAGCTTAGCTGTTCTTATGGGCGTGAACATGAAATTTTCATGCATACTCGCAATTATGTTGTTCTTTAAAATCACACCGAGTGTTATTATTAGAGTAACCCACATTATGCCTAACTTTTTGTTTAATTATGCCTTACTTTTGTGCCCGAGTAATATATTTATTTTATTTCAAATCAGTACTGTACAGATATGTCTTGTAATTTCAAATATTCTCTTTTCTGTTATTTTGTACGTCTGCTATAACTGTTTCCTGCATTCAATATTTAGATGTACTTGCATTGTCTAACTATTAGTGTCATCGAGTGTTTTATTTCATGTACTTGCGTAGTGGATATATAAAAGGCAAAATGGAATGCGCAGACATTTAAGCTATTTTAATGAGTATGAGGGAAGAAATAAATAGTTGTCGTAAATATTTCAAGGACACTCTTGGTAAGGAACTAAGTAATATCAAGTCTCAGTTATCTCAGCGTGATAGTGAAAGCAATGAATCCATGTCGAAAGCGCAAGGCGAATTAAAGCAAGAGGTAGCGCGATTATGTACTAAGGTCGATGATTTAAGTTCAGAAAAGAAACGAATTAATCGTGAAGTATCTAGTATTCAAGTTACGGGAAGTAAACAGACGAATATAATTGCAGAACTGCAAAGTGAATTACAAGATCTGAGCAAAAATTCTAGCAGTGAAATTATAGATGTGGTTAGTAGGATAGATAATCTTTGTACTGAGTACGAGCAACATCATACCGCGATGAAGAACAAAGTAGATAAAAATTTTTAAGAAACTGGAGAATCAGAGAAGCGAATTTATACAATACGTTAGTGTTAGTGTTCAGGACGTTGAGCCACAGTTGGATAGAATTTTGTTAGTGGTTCGAGACGTACAAAAGGATTTTATGACCAAAGTTGATGAATCCGTGGTAGAAATCAGTAGAGTCTTCTCTGGGTGTGCAAGTCGTGTGTTAACGCCCAACGAAAAATGAAGAAAAGAGTATTTTAATTTTATTAAGCGGATCGTCAGAACTTGAATTTCTTATTTTCAACGAGACAATCAACTGTTGAAGTGCAAGAGAACAGAGAAGTGCTGTGCGGTCTCCGTCATGTTTTGAGGATGTGCGATGAGTCGTTGTCAACGCTTTGGTTGAATTTTCACTGCTTTAGAAGGCGCCTATTGTGCATGCGCTTCGTATTCCTCACCTCGTGCTTGTGTGATCCGAGGCGTTGCTTAGGAAATCAACGTCTTGAGTTTTCTGCTTCTCTCAAGTGTTGCCAAGTCTGTAGATTTATTTGTGGATGTACAGATATTTTATATCAATACGGAAAACATTTGTTTTTTTTGGGGGGAGAGGGGGTATGATTTTTTTTATTGCTAAAAATATCATTCAATTTAAAAGTTAATGATGCAATAGACTTCTTCCTAAAATACGTGTAAGGAGTATGGTGAAAAGAAATATAATTTTTTCTCGTTCCAAGTTGTGTTCCAAGTGTTAGTTGATAAAAAAAGAAAGAAAAACTGGATGTTAAGCTACAGAACTGTTTTCTATTCTGCCCTTCTATTTCCCTAATTTTTATTTACTTTGTCGTTAAGTGGGTCATCATCAAGACTTACGGTTTCGGTCCCCTATTACTGTTTCTAAAGCAGTAATCCAGAGGTTTCTACGCAAAGAAAGACGACTTGAGCTGAAATCCACATAATTGTAAGTAAATAATTGGTTGTTTTTGATTTTCAGTTTCATATTTTGAGGGTATATTTACTTATACTATAATTATTATAAAAAATATATTTCTTACGTAATAACATCCTCCTTGATTGCTCTTTACAATTTCCAGATTAAATTGTTAGAAGTAAGTTGCTATCTATAGGTTGGCGTAAATAGGACATGATGCAGTGACGATCATGGTTCCTTACTTTCGAAAATTGCGAGAACTTCCAAGTGGAGACTATATTAAGGAAATCAATGGGTAGGCAAAGTATAGTCACTATTAAATACTCGTATGCTGAATGCGAATGCCACTGAAATAGTTATGCGTAAATTCAGGAAAATTTATCACAATATTTTTGATCAGTAAAAAAATGTGGGTGGGCCCATCTTTCCTCCTGGGAAGAGCGGGTTCCCCCTCTAGTATCGCCTATGGTTGTGAGGGTTAATATATTTTTCCTTTCTTGCCAACGCCCTAATATCCACTTGAGGAGACGCTACTGGTAGGAATTGAATCCAGAACAAGCGAACGTGTTTCAGCATTAGAGAACCAACTTTCACAATATTATTAGCTAAAACAGATCAAGTTGCTAGAGAAAATACAGCTGCTCACAAATGATTTTTCGCATGTCAGCAGTTACCACAGGACGCAGTATTGGAACATATTTTACATTTTTCAGTTGGTGATGATGTAGTTACGTCAGGATGGAACACCGATTCACACCCACAATCTCAACGTACAGTAAATTTTGGAAATGTACCGAGTTGTGAAGCAAGAGAAGACGCTCACAAAGTTTATAATAATTCATCAGACAACCTCATCAGGATCCTACCGCCTATAGTCGGACAATTTGTCCATGCCGACCAGATGCCGCGGTCGGATTGCCGGCGCCGGACACCGGCGTCTTTCCGGTCGATTTTCGACCGCGACGAGCAAAAAGAGATTCGTTCACCAAAAGAAAACAAAGAGAGTTAGAAGGTAATTTGATGCTTTAAAATACGAATTAGGGCTTATATTTCCCTCGTATAAAGCTTTCTCGAAACAGTCGGCAAGACAGTCGAACGATGACTGCAAACAGAGACTGACGGATATTTCTTGAAAAACGACGTCTTCAAAAGTTGCAATAACGCGTACCAGCGTCAAAGAGTCGTATTTTGGAAAATGAATAGAGCTTGTATCTTCTTTAATGATGAAGTAAAAATTGAAACTGTCCGAAGGTTTTTCTTGTGGGTGGGCACTAATTCCATAAAATTTGCATTGTGGAAACGGAGTCGGCGGAAAGTCGGCATACAGCGGACAGAACGACAGGGACAAATGATGGTTGTAAAGACATCGGAACGTTGACGGCGTGCCGACCATAAAAAAGGTAAATGCATGAAAAGAAATGTAGTAAAGGGACTGCACGTAAAGGGTATATGAGAAGTAAATACTTAAAATATAAGTACGAGAGGATCATTGACAAACATTTTGGAAGGAGACAGCAAACAGCGGATGACGACCGCGGCAAATATTGTCGGAAAGACGCCGAAACGTCGGCGGCGTGCAGACAAGTAAAGGAGCCGAAAGAAGGTCGGCAAACAGCGGATGGACCGACCTTGAAAAGATCTTCGGACAGGCGTCGAGCCGCTTTTGCCGCTGAAGAGCCTGATTGCAGAAATCGTACTCTGGTTGCGCTGCCTGTATGTATTTTCACTATAAAATAAGTTAACTAAATAAAATTAGAGATTACAGAATCAATCTACGTTCTAAGAAAATTTTCTCCACCAGTAAAGAAACGCGTTTATGCTATTTCAAACATATTTGTCAATAATTACATTTATTCGTAAAATTATTATTCGAGGAACAAAAAACGAAATACAAATTGAATAAAATGTTGCGGTTCGTGTATTAATCAAATCTTCATATTTTAAAGACAAAAGAAAAGAATATACACATATCTTTCACTCAAATTTCTTTGCTTACATCTGCCCATTTGTTGACGACGTGTCGTTTGTGTAATATGGATGAGCTTGGTTCCACAATGGAACTTTATCAAAAACACAAAGCTACAACATCTATTTCCATCTTTATTTTTTTTATTTTTTTTTAACTCCGCACCTCACAACGTAGTCTACTTGCACGCAAAACAAACTTTCTCCTGTCACGTAGTGCTCAATTCCTCTGCAGACGATTCTTTATTCGCACGAATTCGGACGATCAATCCCAGCATGTCGGGACCGTTCGCATTCGCATATTTTCGTCGGTTTTCGCAATTCGAAGGTCGGAAGTAGTCGAGGCATTCCAATTTATTTACACGTGCTGAGAAATTCGCAATCGCATTCGCAAGCAATGGAGGCGCAGCCTTAGTGTTGTCTCGATCATGAACGATTCCACCATTATGAACGAATCATGGCGTGAATCAAATGAATTATGATTCTTGCCAGAAATGAATCGACTCTTCTAATGAATCATTTAACTTTCCACTGAATTGTTTGCCGTGGTCGAAATGAATTGAGAATCACAAAGTGAAAGAACTGGTAAGGTTGCTTCTTCAAATGCGCTTGCAGTTCACGGGGAGTGGTAAAAGAAAGAAAACCGCACGCGCGCTTTTTCTTCCTGCTTTTTAAGTATTTTAAGTTTAAAAATTCTTTTTAGAATCCCTTCCCACTTTCCAAATTCTTAATTACGTTACTATATGTGATGTACAATTAATGTTTGATTTTCCTTTTAGATTCCTTTAAAATATACCAAAATGCTCAAGATAAGAAAGCTTTACTTGCTGTTAATTATATATACATTTGTATATTTGTAATTGAAACTTAGTACGTAATCTCATGCGTAGAATATGAAATTTTACACTTCTTTTTATTAATGTTAAATTTCATTTTTAGTGTTAATCTTAGATTTTCGTTTTCATTCAAAAGTGTTTACTGTAATTTTGTTGAATTTCATTTACGGCATTTGCCAGATTTTGACTTATTTAATTTTCAGGATGTGACGTGATATATTTTGTTCGAAGAGAAAATTTTAGAAAGGAAAGTAAGCTAAGCCTTAAACGACTGAAACAGACATCTCCTTGTTGGTTAATAGTATGTGCAGGAATGTCATGTGAATAGCATATTCTCCGAACTAAAGCGGCTATCTTTTTATTTTAGAAGGAACTATATTAACTGATACTATGATGGTCAACGGTCGTTTTTCTCCCATATTAATATTATGTGGAAAAATGTTTAACTTCTATATTTTCTTGTAATTTCTGATTAACATTATTTCGTCTTCTTTAAACCACTGAAGGACCGTAGAGAAACCTCTTCGGGTAGGATATTTCATGGGATAAATATTTTTTTCAGGGAGTTGACACAGTGTTGCCAACCAACTGATTTTAAATTTTTGATGAAAAACTTAATTTTGTTCAAATTTCATTAAAAGGCTAGGAGTTCTCAACCAGTCTACGCAGACACTTGACAGGTCGTTCCGCTCGTCGGACGTCAAATCTATAACCTCCGCCAGGTTATAGAAGTATTTTTGTGGTTACTCTGTATATTTCGTAAAGACTGTGTTTATTATTGTCGATTTATACTTTATTCTGTGACACAAATAAGTTCTTTCTTTGGTGGGAATTGCTTCCTTCCCACGCAACTAGACAAAGAAGTTTTTCATATATTTGAAACATTGCTTTATGATGAGAACATTTCAGTGAGCGACGAAAATTTTCAGTGTTTCTTCCTGACTTATTAATATGCACAATCTATATTCTACTGTCATTTGGAACTGAATTAAGTTCTTTCTTCGATCATTTATGGAAATATTGCCGTAGATTAGAGCAGATCAGCATAAACCAGGTGTTCAAGCGACCACAGTGACGCCAGCCACATTGCTTTTCCAGTTCGTTATCTGTTCTTTCTCAAGCCCGAGTTATCAGAATGTCTGGTGCGTCGTGGCCAGTGGACTAAAATTAACATAAATTCATGTCCGTATTCTGTTTGCATGTGCATACAGGTGATTTAACTGAGTGGTTTTTAGAATGAACTGCCAACATTTTTCAGTCAACCATTGCAGCTCGTATCTCGAACCTCTGCGTTCGAGGAGTTTGGCTCCGGAATTGTGTGCAGTCACCACGCACATCGCGTCGGGAATCAAGTGTTAAGGAGCACAAGTTATTATCCGGTGAAGGATGTTTTCTTACGGCTAGCCCCAACGAGTGAAGTCCCAGGTTCACATACCTTGTGCGTATGTTATAAACGCGCCCTCCAACATTAGGATTCCACTTTGGAAATTGTGTTATTTTGCTGAAGAAGCATCTCAACGCTTCAGGATTGTTAGAAGCAGGTAGATTACTACGTGGGATTATCCCGACGACTTTTCCCCCAAGTGCGTCAATGGTGTGAGAAAAGCATTTACAGTGAAATTTGGATTATAATATTCTATATGTATATTGAAAAGGCAAAGTGCGATTGTGATAATAGAAATAATTATATATATATATATATATAGTGTTAAGTATAGTGTCAGTGTGTTTTCGTTTTATGTGTAAATGATATTTGAGTGCATTATGGTCTGGATGCCCGTGTGATCGTCCGTGAGGTTTTCCAGACAAGACATCTGAACCTCTCGGCGTCTAATGCTCATCTCATCATTGAAACCGACGAGCGATTTGGAAACAATTTTGTTATCGCTTCTTGGAGAGGTCCTTCAACGTACTACCCAGGTAAGTCCAGGTCTATGGAGTATACTTATTGGCAGGACCTCGGAGGACAGACCCGATCCCCGGTGGTTACAAATAAATGTCCGCCCGAACAGAGACCACAAATCGGTTACAAACTAATAGAAAATTATATTACAATCAATAACAAAATAATAGTAGCAAAAATACACCTAAATATATACTTAGTTTAAGAATTACACTCTACATATTCACACAGAGAAAAATCCGTTCTTCGGTCAGCGGTATGTTGTACAAATATACGATATCCTCTTGCTTACTATATAAATCAGTACGGAGCATACGTTATCCGTATGCTACATAGGTACTGTTCTTAGATGTTACATGATGCTGTTGCAGGATGTCTGACATTTTACAGTTTTCAGTATATCACATTCATATAGCCTACTTATGTTACCTTCGTCAGCTATATATTATATACGTCCATTTGTATGTGAGATCCTAACTGTCTACATCGTTTCATACAGGAATACGTATAGATGGAACGCTTATACAGAAAATATAATAAAACATGCGTTTTAAATTATACGTCTGGTGTACGTTAAGTCCAAAAATTATAGGAATTACGCATGTAACCTATCTTATTACGTACGCCATCTACATTTTTTTCTAATACACAATAAGACACTGAGCAGGGATATATGATAATATGTAAAAAAAACTGTATCATGTAACAGTTCCAACACAGTAACTGTGTCTCATCAAACTTCCACTCCTTGCACTCCTGGAAGAGGAGGAGGCAAAGTCTGATGTAGGCATAGTTATTGTGTTGAAACTGTTACGTGATAGTGTTTTTTTTTTACATATTATCACATAGCCTTGCTCAGTGTGTTATTGTGTATTAGTACAGAATGGAAACAGGGCTTGAGAGAATAGTTATATGACAATTTTTGTCTCAGTGCACAAACGCTATAATAAGCTTTATCTACAAGAAATTTGAACACCTCATTCTTAAACAGCTTTATGTTATTAATGTTTTAAAAATGCTGCTTTAAGTGATTGTACAACCTTGTACACATAGATTACACATTAGTGTTATAATTCTATGAAGTTTATATATTTCTCCATAAGATGATCTTGGTTTAAAGTTAAAAATAATAAGTATGGCTCTTTTTTGTATGCGGAAGGTGGATAAGACAAAGCGCGATGCTCCCCCAAATATAACTCCAAAACTGAGAAGTGAATATATCTTACCACAGTATAATAAAAGCAACGTATGTAGAGAAACGGTGCCTTGTACCCTATATAAAACAAAATTTAGACTGCATAGTTTATTGTTTAAGCTTAAAATAAGTTTTCCCGGAGAAGTCTATTTTGAGTATTTAACCTTAAGAATTTTGCTGGAAAGTACTTTGGAGACTGTGGAGACTTTCGCTTTCTATGTTTATATGGAGTAAAATATCTTACCAGGTAACGAGTAAACAAAGGAAAGTAAAGCAGGGCTCATTATGGTCTAGCCTCTTGTAAATAGTTGAAAAGTGAGCAAAACCAACGAAAACTGACCAAAATCTCATTATGTCCCTTTTTCCTTTGTAGATACGGTAAGCAAACTTAGCAGATGTAAGAAGCTTCTGAGTAAGTGGAACTAGTTCTGGCCTATTTCCGATTTTCTTCATTTCAGACATTATAACATTATATTTAACTTAGCATTGAGAGTTGCCAAAGCCATAAAACATTCAAATTTATCATCTACTCTTAAGAACACACAAGAAGCATAACACAAGACGAACGCAATAAACCACACAAACATACACATACAACGTTGAGCGGAGTGTTTATTATTACGATGAAACTAAAAGACCATTATGATAGAACAAAGAATAGACACAGAAGGGTTCTCAACCCCACCTTGAGAGCTTAAGTATCCAACAACCATCCACTGTGCTTTAGAAAGAATAAAAGCTGAAGTGCGAATAAAGCTGACTATTTCACATGTGCCAGCAAGTATTGAAGCTTTCAGAAGAGTACTGAGTAACAAGTTTTTGCCTTTTTCCATTTATTTTTATATTTTTCTTAGAAAACTGCCAACGCAAAACATAAATCACACGAGAAAATCACGTTACCTCCCAAAAAAGTAATTTTTAGTGACAAATTTGAAAAAAAATAGCTTTTAGTGACCAACTTGAAAAAAAAGTAACTTTTAGTTTAAAAAAGTGACTCGCTATGAGCCCTGGTAAAGTCACGCAGCTGCTGTACATAGAGCATCGTGGGCGACCATTCTATTTGTTCTACTGTCGTTACTCATTTGAAGTAAGGCACCACAAACCTCCCCTATTTGAAATCTTAGTGGCATGAGAGCATTAATTCGGCCCTACCACCTTGTGGTGCTTATAGTAAGACTGCTAATGTATTCTTTCAGTATGTCCCAACGTTGAACTGACGCAGAAAATGTCAAACTTATTTAACTATACAAAAAAAAGTGGAAAGGCGCAAAGGCGCCCATCAGAGGGGCAAGATGAGGTGATTTCCCCATAAGAGAAAATTGTACTTAGGAATATCAAAAACTCTAGAATTTTTATATTAGTTACAGCAAAATTTGAAACTATATTTGAAAAATTCCTTATATTGCCCCCCCCCCCTTGAAAATCACAACATGGGCGCTTTTGAAACGGCTTACTGAGATCCTGTTGCAGCATCGTTAACGACAAGGTTTAGTGAATGACTACTGCAAAAAACATAGAAACATCGGGAATTTATTTCTAAAACTCACTTCTGAATCCCGGAATGTCGGTGTTTCATATTAGTACCTTTGTCATATCCTTGGTTCCTCGTGTCTTTGATACGAATGTTCATTTCCTTTTGCTGTTTAATTATTATTTCTATCAGTCCTAGACCAGTAGTGTATGTTACCGGTACGAAACCAAGAAAGAGTTCGCAAATTTTTACAAGGCATTCCATTGCTGTATGTAATTGTTAGTAATCTTTAAAATGTACGCAACTTGTGAGTTATTCTTTATCTTTATCTTGAATGTGTGCCGACGCAACACAGTTAATTATATCCATATTGTTCCACAAATACCCCAACATGGATATACATCTTAATATTACTGTAGTCTCCAAAACCATGCTACATCATCATTATAATATCTTCTGAGCAGTCTAGCAATCATGTCTTAACACATCAATATATATCTATTATTAATCGTAATTCCATATTCATCTAGATACCATAAGCTACATAATTTCAATCAACTAACTATTTACACAGTATAGGCTATCCCTAGTAACCTACAAATATCGGTATGTGTTATTATTTCAAAACTTTGCAAACCCACGGCCTCATTCCATATCTAAAAACGGTAATTTGTACAGAACAAGGATTATTGTCATTTTTCTGTACCAGAAATAACTGGCGTACAGTGTAGTATTATACTATAATATTTTGAAGCTCTCAATAAAGACAGTATTTTACTTTTTACTTGTTCACTTAGGATTTGAATAATTTTATTTTGTACAAATTTTCCTAAGTAATATTGGTATTTATTTTCTCCTCTTATGGTTCTTTTAATGTGTTCGTCCATGACGGTTTCAAACTTTGCAAATAGTTCTACAAGTTTCCGAAAATTACCATTATTATTTGCGTAAAGTTTATCTAATGTTCCGCGTAACGGTAGACATTGTTCACTTAAAAATTATACTATTGCAACTAGTCGTTCTATTACGTTCTTCCAAAGTTGTGCTTCGGCAGTTAACATTTTCTGAGGTTTTGCGTCAATTGAAAGATCACTCTTCAGTCTTATCGAAAGTTCCCTCAACCTTCTTTGGACTCATGGTGAATAGGAGACCTATCATACTAGCCAAAGCTACAGAGATGTGGCGCCAATTGTTACAGCCTTTAACTGTGAAAGATATCTTACTTGTGGGAAACAATTTGCAACAGAAACAGGAAACAGCATTTTTACTTTCAGAAAAAAAAAAAAACTAACCACATTCTGAACACAGTTTCGCCATTTTATAGTGCAGTGGCATTATTACGATTTTATTTCGGGGAAGGGGGCTTTGCTAAATTTCGGAAGGGATGGTTTGCCTGAAAATTTGAAAATTCTGCAAGATATTTCATATACTTTACTATAGTAAGTAAGAATTCCGGGGGGCTTAAGCCCAGAAGCCCCCTTAATACGCCATTGATATAGTGTGTACTTGCCACAGTTAGCTGTGAACCGTCGGTAGAAATTGTCTCTGGAATGCATAGAAAAATATAAAAGACACCTTAATAATCTTACCCTGCCTGAAAATTTAACTACGCCACTGCAAGGGAAACATTGAACTAGTGATGTCAACCGGCTCGGCTCGGTTGCGATGAACCATAAATTTCGTTATCATATTCAATCATTCAAATTAAAGTGCCTAAATGTAATGTAATATGGATTGTGCAGTTTTAGAATTGTTAATTAAAGTGAAAAGTGAAATCTTGCATATCCTTTACCAAAATAATTATAAATTTGCACTTGCTAGTTTTAAGAAATAACCTAATTTACTTTTCTTTCCAGCATAAGTAACTAATGCCTATGTAACACAATAATTTACACATTATTAAATTGCTTCGGCACTCAGAGTACAATTAGAATCAGCTTTTGTGTCGATTTCCCAGAACGTTCTGACCCCAATTCTGAACCGTGTTGTCCAGTGGCTATATGGTCGGCTTTGGCAAAAGATCCAAACTTTAATGAGGTGTTTGGATAGAGGATCGAATCCCGTACTGTTGTAAATGCCCAAGCCCTCCTAGGGAATTGCAGAACACGAACCACATACACTTATACGTTTAACCCGATAGACTCGTTATGAGTTCGTACATGATAATTAGAACAATTTGTGGTATGATAATAAAGTGAAACAACACATCATTTAGAACAATGACAGACTAATCTTGTTTTCATAAAAACGAGATAATCAGGTCATCCCTATTCATACGGTTGAATCGGGCAAACCCGATTCATACGGGTAAAAATACAATATCGGTCTAACGTGCGGTCCAGGATCTATTCTATTTTCCGAGCATTACCATATTTGATATTATTATTATTATTATATTAGTAGTAGTGAAAAAATGATCGATCTGGCTCAGCGTTTGCCAACTCACAAGCCCCTGGGAAAATGACCACCGTGCACCGTGTGCCCACGGCCTTTTACGACCTCCATTTAGGGGTGAATTCGTTCTCTTTTAGGGGTGAACTCGTTCTCTTTTACGACCTCCATTTTTAAGGGGGTGTACTCGTTCCCTACGAACACATAACACTACGTAACACACAGCAGAACAGATAACACATAAGAGTACGTAACATAACAAGGGTGTATTCATTCTCTTTTATGAACATATTTTTCAACCCCTATTTTAACATAGGAGATAACACATAAGATTACGAACACATAGAAGAGAAGATAACACACAGCACAACCCCTATTTTAAGATAACAGAAATTACGAACTCATAGAAGAGCAGATAACACATAAGAGTACCTAACATAACAAGGGTGAACTCGTTCCCTTTTCCAACCCCTATTTTAACATAGCAGAAATTACACTGACACTACGAACACACACCAGAACAGATAATACATAGCACAGCTAATAAAAGAACATGGTTTATTTTCCAACCCCTATTTTAATATAGCAGAAATTACACTGAGACTATGAACACATAGCAGAGCAGATAATAAACACAACAACCTCCATTTTAAGGGTGTATTCATTCATTTTTAAGATTACTTTTCCAACCCCTATTTTAAAACAATGAATACCTATGTAACATAGCGATTCGATACGCTCTTTGAACCGATTTGGATGAAACTCGGCATATGGAGGTTTTCGATCATACTTATTTTTACCTGTGGCATACGCCCTTTCTATGACACTTAAAACCTAATAACAAGAAAACTGAGCCACATATTGAGGTGCTGTTTCCACATTTAGTAATCGGTCACCTACTAATACATGTTAAAAAAGTACTGATCATCGAGGTCAAAGGTCAACATACTTAAAACCCAATAACTCGAAAACGAAATCACATATTGAGATGTTGTTTCCAAATCTAGTAACTGGTCATCAACTACTACAAGTTCCAAAATACTAATCATCGAGGTCAAAGGTCAAAGTACTTAAAACCTAATAACACGAAAACTGAGCCACATATTGAGGTGCTGTTTCCACATTGAGTAATAGGTCATCAACTACTACAAGTTCCAAAATAATGACCATCGAGTTCAAAGGTCAAAGTACTTAAAACCTAATAACACGAAAACTGAGCCACATATTGAGGTGCTGTTTCCACATTTAGTAATAATATTACTGAGATTCGGATATTATATTAAATCGCTCCATTTTTTTTTGCTGTTTATCTAACTTTTAGAATATTGTAAAATCGTTAATGCTTGCTGTTTTATCTTAATTGCTGTCTTCCAACTATAGAACACCAATTAGTGTTTTTTCTAATAGCCTATTATTCTTAACGTTCAACAATTATTCACTGTAAAGCAATGTTTATAGAATTCTTTTCTCGGAAAAAGCAGCTGTTTGCATGAAAAAGTAATTAGGACTGTTCCAACTATAGAACACCAATTAGTGTTTTTTCTAATAACCTATTATTCTTAACGATCAACAATTATTCTCGGAAAAAATCAGGTGTTTGCAAGAAAAAGTAATTGGGACTGTTCCAACTATAGAACACCAATTAGTGTTTTTTCTAATAACCTATTATTCTTAACGATCAACAATTATTCACTGTAACGCTATATTGAAAGCAAAATTCCTCTCGGAAAAAATCAAGTGTTTGCAAGAAAAAGTAATTGAGACTGTTCCAACTATAGAACACCAATTAGTGTTTTTTCTAATAACCTATTATTCTTAACGATCAACAATTATTCACTGTAACGCTATATTGAAAGCAAAATTCTTCTCGGAAAAAATCAGGTGTTTGCAAGAAAAAGTAATTGGGGCTGTTCCCACTATAGATCACCAAAAGTGTTTTTCCCAATAACGTATTCTTTCTAAAGCTGTAAAGAGAAAAAAAACGGAATTTTACTTTGCAAAATCCGCACCGAAAATTTTGAACCGAAAGATATGCCGTATTAACTAGCTATGTATTATTTAAGCAAAACGAAGGGCTAAATTTGAGAAAGCGAACATGGACCATTTTACTCAAATTTGGATGGAGTATTTATCTTTGTATGAACCAGAAAAAAATGAAGAAGATCCGTTTTAACTAGTTTCATATTTCTGTACAATTTTGTACTACTCAAATAAACGAAATTTTATTTTTTGTACCAATAACAAGAAAATCAAAGAAGGGTCATTTTATACCTTTTTTGTGCTATTCAAATAATAGAGGGAACAAATTTCAGTGGTCAATTTATTTTTTTTGTACCAATCACAAGAAAAGCAAAGATATACCATTTTAACTATTTAAACAAATGAAAAGATAAATTTGAATGACCTATTCAATTTTGTACCAACGAGAATTGCCATTTTGTACTGTTTAAACAAACGAAAATTGACCATTATGTAACTTTTGAAATACTGAAATGTTCTATTTTTGTATCAATCAGAAAAACCCGAAGAAGGATCATTTTAACAACTTCATAATTTCGATGTTCTACTTTTTATACCAACGAGAAAAAATGAACTAGCTGAATATTTAAATATACGAAAGAATAAATTTAAGTGACCTATTCAATTTTGTACCAATGAGAAATGGCTCAGCAAAAGGACTATTTTAAACAATGGAGTATTTAGTTTTGCACCATTTTGGAGTATTCAAATAAACAAAGGACTTATAATTTGTGTCAACTCTAAAATCAAAAAGGATTATTTTATATCATTTTAAACTAGTCTAATAAACGAAGGCATAAATATGAGTGAGCTATTTAATTTTGTAGCTGAGTATTTTAAGGAAAGAACAAAATTGTATTAACTAGAAAAAACCGAAGAAGGCCCATTTTAACTAACTAAGAATTTCTGTACCTTTTTGTACTATTTAAACAAACGATGGAATAAATTTAAGTGATCTATTCAATTTTGTACCAATGAGAAAAGGCATTTAACTGGCTAAGAAGAAGGGCGAAGAAGGACTATTTTATAATTTTACTACTCAAATAAGCAATGGAGTATTTAGTTTTGCACCATTTTGGAGTATTCAAATTAACAAAGGACTTATAATATGTGTTAACTCTAAAAACGGCCATTTTGTATTTTTTCAACAAACAAAAGAAAAAGCAAAAAGTACCATTTTAAACTATTTAAATAAACGAAGGCATAAACATGAGTGAGACCAGAGAAAAACCGAAGAAGGTCCATTTTAACTAACTGAGAATTTCTGTACCTTTTTGTACTATTTAAACAAACGATGGGATAAATTTGAGTGACCTGTTTTTTGTACTAACCAGAAAAACCGAAGAAGGTACCTTTATACTAGCTCAATGAACGAAAGAACAAATTTGAGTGTTCTACTTTTTATACCAAACAAAGAAGAACCATTTTGTACTAATCAAATAAACGAAAGACCAATTTAACTAGCTCAGAATTTATATACGTTTTGTTTAGGTGTCCTACTTTTTGTACCAGCGTGAAATGTCTTTTTAACCAGCTCAGTAGTACTCAAATAAACAAAAAACCGAAGAAGGATCATTTTAGAATTTCTGTACTTTTGTGCCATTCAAACAAATGAAAAAAACAAGCAGGAAAAGAAAAGAATTTGTACTGACCAGGAAAGGCGAAGAAGGATCATTTTATACCTTTATGTGCTATTTAAATAAACGAAGGAATAAATTTGAGTGATCTATTCAATTTTATACCAATCAGAAGAAAAGCAAAGAAGGGCCATTTTAACTAGTTGAGTATTTTTGTGCTACACAAATCAACAAATGAATAAATTTGAGTGACCTATTCAATTTGGTATCAACAAGAAATACCGTTTTAAATAACTCAGCATTTTATATCTTTTTGTGCTATTTAAATAAACGAAGAAAGCGAAGGAGATCCAACTTAGCTAACTCAGAATTTTATACCATTTTGTACTAATCAAATAAACGAAGGAATAAATTTTTGTGACCTATTCAGTTTTGAGAACAAGCAGGAAAAGGAAAGAATTAACATTTTGTACTAATCAAATAAACGAAAGAATAAATTTTGAGTGGTTTAAGCAAAGAAGGTCAATTTGTACCTTTTGTGCTATTAAAACTGAGTGACCTATTCAATTTTGTTTGCAATTAAAAAAAACGGAGAAAGTCTATTTTATGTACATTTTGTATTATACAATTATTTAATGAGTATACACCAAATTCAGTATTATTATGTGAGGCATGTTCTAAACATAATGAGAATGAAAAAGATCACAACTGTTTGCTGCAGTATGATTACGAATTATTGCAAAAGGTGTGGACGATCTTGATTAAACGTGAAATGAGAGAGAAAATCTATAAACTCTATTTAAAGAAGCATTTTAAAGGTTGTAATATTAAGAACACTTATACTTTGGAGAAAAAATTTAATCTGGTATATGAATACATTACAGAGTGTGATTATTATATCAACAAAATAGTAGAAATGTTTTTAGAGAAAGATAAACAATTATTTAATTCTGTAAATGAACACTGAGCCCACTGTAGCATATGCATTTGATCGTGTAAGAATAGAAGAACTTGAACTGTTAACTAGATCAATTTGTAGTATTGTAGATAACTAACATTGGACTCTGGCAACTGAATTGTCAGGGAGAGTCAATTTAAATTGTTCTCTGGATGGCACAAAATGTAACACCACAAAGATATAAAATTCTGAGCTGTTTTCTTCTGATTGTTACAAAAATGAAATAGACCACCCGTAATACAAAATGGTATAATGGACCTTTATGGTTGGTATAAGTCACACAAATTTATTCCTTCGTTTATTTGAATAACACAAAAAGGTATAGAAATTCTTAGCTTATTCCGTCGTTTGTTTGAGTAGCAGAATATGGTATTTCTTTGTTTATTTGAGTAGTACAAAATGTACATAAAATAGACCTCCGTTTTTTTAAATTGCAAACAAAATTTATTCATTCTTCAATAGGCTAGTTACCATTGACCTTCTTTGCTTAAGCCACTCAAATTTATTCTTTCCTTTTTCTGCTTGCTATAAAAGTAAATAGCTCACATAAATTTATTCCTTTGTTTGTTTAAATTGAGTAGACCAAAAACACAAAAAGCTGTAACATGCTGAGCTATTTAAAATGGTATTTCCTTGCTTTTTTCGATTTGATACAAATTTTTCAAAAAGGTATAAAATTCTGTCAGTTAAAAATGGTTCTCGTTGGTAAAAAAAGAAATAGAACACCCAAATTTGCTCTTTCGTTCATTGGGTTAGTACAAAGGTACCTTCTTCGATTTTCCTGGTTAGTACAAAAAACAGGTCACTGAAATTTATCCCATCGTTTGTTTAAATAGTACAAAAGGTACAGAAATTCTCAGTTAGTTAAAATGGGTCTTCTTCGATTTTTCTCTGGTTAGTACAATTTTGTTCTTTCGTTAAAATACTCAGCTACAAAATTAAATAGCTCACTCATATTTATGCCTTCGTTTATTAGACTAGTTTAAAATGATATAAAATGATCCTTTTTTGCTTATTCCTTTGTTTGTTGAAATAATACAAAATGCTATAAAATACTCAACTTCGGTTTTTCAAATGCATTACTTCGTTTAATTGATTTTAGAGTTGACACAAATTATAATTCCTTTGCTTATTTGAATACTCCAAAATGGTGCAAAACTAAATACTCCATTGTTTAAAATAGTCCTTCTTCGCCTTTTGCTGAGCCATTTCTCATTGGTACAAAATTGAATAGGTTACTTAAATTTATTCTTTCGTATATTCAACTAGTTCATATTTTCTCGTTGGTATAAAAAGTAGAACATCGAAATTATGAACTTGTTAAAATGATCCTTCTTCGGGTTTTTCTGATTGATACAAAAATAGAACATTTCAGTATTTCAGAAGTTACATAATGGTCAAATTTGAGTAAAATGGTTCATGTTCGCTTTCTCAAATTTAGCCCTTCGTTTTGTTTAAATAATACAACATGCACTAGAAATTCTAAGCTAGATAAAAATGGCATTTCTCCTTGGTACAAAATGGAATAGATCACTTAAATTTATCCCTTCGTTTATTTAAATAGTTAATATGACATATCTTTGCTTTCTTTCTTGTTACTCCATCCAAATTAATTTTTGCGTTACAGAAATTCTGCGCTAGTTAAAAAGGACTTTTTTTGCTTTTCTTTCGTTTATTTGAGTAGCACAAAATGGTATAAAATACTCAGCAAGTTAAAATGGTTCTCCCTTGTTTGGTATAAAAAAGTATTACACCCAAATTTGTTCTTTCGTTCATTGAGCTAGTATAAAGGTACCTTCTTCGATTTTTCTGGTCAGTACAAAAAACAGGTCACTCAAATTTATTCCATCGTTTGTTTAAATAGTACAAAAAGGTACAGAAATTCTCAGTTAGTTAAAATCTACCTTCTTCGGTTTTTCCCTGGTCTCACTCATATTTATGCCTTCGTTTATTAGACTAGTTAAAATGATCCTTTTTTTGCTTTTTCCTTTTGTTTGTTAATTTGAATACTCCAAGATGGTGCAATTTCTTTGTTTTTCTCGGTGGTACAAAACTAAATACTCCATTGCTTATTTGAGTAGTAAAATTATAAAATAGTCCTTCTTTGCCCTTCTTCTTAGGTTGGTACAAAACTAAATAGACAACTCAAATTCTGAGCCAGTTAAATGCCTTTTCTCATTGGTACAAAATTGAATAGGTCACTTAAATTTATTCCATCGTTTGTTTAAATAGTACAAAAAGGTACAGAAATTCTCAGTTAGTTAAAATGCGCCTTCTTCGGTTTTTCTCTGGTCTCACTCATATTTATGCCTTCGTTTATTAGACTAGTTAAAATGATCCTTTTTTTTGCTTTTTCCTTTTGTTTGTTGAAGTTGACACAAATTATAAAACTCCAAAATGGTACAATATTCCATTGTTTATTTGAGTAGTAAAATTCTGAACCAGTTAAAAATGACATTTCTCATTGGTACAAAATTGAATAGGTCACTTAAATTTATTCTTTCGTATATTCAGCTAGTTCATTTTTTTCTCGTTGGTATAAAAAGTAGAATATCGAAATTATGAACTTCTTAAAATGATCCTTCTTCGGGTTTTTCTGATTGATACAAAAATAGAACATTTCAGTATTTCAAAAGTTACATAATGGTCAATTTTCGTTTGTTTAAACAGTACATAATGAGCAAGTTAAAATAGCTCTTCTTCTCTTTTCTAGTTGATACAAAAGAAAATAATCCACCTAATCTTCACTTCTTTTTTTTCTGGTTGGCATTCCTTCGTTTATTGGAGTAGTACAAAATGGTATAAAAGTCTGAGTTAGTTAAAATGAACCTTCTTCGTTTTTTTTTGTTTATTGAAATAGTACAAAATGGCAATTCTCGTTGGTACAAAATTGAATAGGTCATTCAAATTTATCTTTTCATTTGTTTAAATAGTTAAAATGGCATATCTTTGCTTTTCTTGTGATTGGTACAAAAAAATAAAATAGACCACTGAAATTTGTTCCCTCTATTATTTGAATAGCACAAAAAAGGTATAAAATGACTCTTCTTTGATTTTCTTGTGATTGGTACAAAAAATAAAATTTCGTTTATTTGAGTAGTACAAAATTGTACAGAAATATGGAACTAGTTAAAACGGATCTTCTTCATTTTTTTCTGGTTCATACAAAGATAAATACTCCATCCAAATTTGAGTAAAATGGTCCATGTTCGCTTTCTCAAATTTAGCCCTTCATTTTGCTTAAATAATACATAGCTAGTTAATACGGCATATCTTTCGGTTCAAAATTTTCGGTGCGGATTTTGCAAAGTAAAATTCCGTTTTTTTTTCTCTTTACAGCTTTAGAAAGAATACGTTATTGGGAAAAACACTTTTGGTGATCTATAGTGGGAACAGCCCCAATTACTTTTTCTTGCAAACACCTGATTTTTTCCGAGAAGAATTTCGCAAAAGATTATATAGCGTTACAGTGAATAATTGTTGATCGTTAAGAATAATAGGTTATTAGAAAAAACACTAATTGGTGTTCTATAGTTGGAACAGTCCCAATTAATTTTTCATGCAAACACCTGATTTTTTCCGAGAAGAATTTTGCAATATAGCGTTACAGTGAATAATTGTTGAACGTTAAGAATAATAGGTTATTAGAAAAAACACTAATTGGTGTTCTATAGTTGGAACAGTCCCAATTACTTTTTCATGCAAACAGCTGCTTTTTCCGAGAAAAGAATTCTATAAGCATTGCTTTACAGTGAATAATTGTTGAACGTTAAGAATAATAGGTTATTAGAAAAAAACACTAATTGGTGTTCTATAGTTAGAAGACAGCAATTAAGATAAAACAGCAAGATTTAAATATTTTACAATATTCTAAAAGTTAGATAAACAGCAAAATATAATATCCGAATCTCAGCAATATTATTACTAAATGTGGAAACAGCGCCTCAATATTTGAATCCATTTAAGAGTTATTTGGTTTTAAGTATTTTGACCTTTGACCTCGATGATCATTATTTTGGAACTTGCAGTGATTGATGAACTATTACTAAATGTGGAAACACCACCTCAATATGTTGCTTCGTTTTCGAGCTGTTAGGCTTTAAGTATGCTGACCTTTGACCTCGATGGTCATTATTCTGGAACTTGCAGTGATTGATGAACTATTACTAAATGTGGAAACACCACCTCAATATGTTGCTTCGTTTTCGAGCTATTAGGCTTTAAGTATGCTGACCTTTGACCTCGATGGTCATTATTCTGGAACATGTAGTACCTGATGACCAATTACTAGATTTGGAAACACCATCTCAATATGTGGATCCGTTTTCGAGTTATTAGGTTTTAAGTATGCTGACCTTTGACCTCGATGGTCATTATTTTTGAAACTTGCAGCGGTTGATGAACAATTACTAAATGTGGAAACAGCACCTCAATATGTGGATCCATTTTCGAGTTATTAGGTTTTAAGTATGTTGACCTTTGACCTCGACGATCATTATTTTGGAACTTGTAGTACCTGATGACCAATTACTAAATGTGGAAACAGCATCTCAATATGTTGCTTCGTTTGCGACATATTAGGTTTTATGTATTTTGACCTTTGACCTCGATGATCATTATTTTGGAACTTGCAGTGATTGATGAACTATTACGAAATGTGGAAACACCACCTCAATATGTTGCTTCGTTTTCGAGCTATTAGGCTTTAAGTATGCTGACCTTTGACCTCGATGGTCATTATTCTGGAACATGTAGTACCTGATGACCAATTACTAGATTTGGAAACACCATCTCAATATGTGGATCCGTTTTCGAGTTATTAGGTTTTAAGTATGCTGACCTTTGACCTCGATGGTCATTATTTTTGAAACTTGCAGTGGTTGATGAACAATTACTAAATGTGGAAACAGCACCTCAATATGTGGATCCATTTTCGAGTTATTAGGTTTTAAGTATGTTGACCTTTGACCTCGACGATCATTATTTTGGAACTTGTAGTACCTGATGACCAATTACTAAATGTGGAAACAGCATCTCAATATGTTGCTTCGTTTTCGAGATATTACGTTTTAAGTATTTTGACCTTTGACCTCGACGATCATTATTTTGGAACTTGCAGTGATTGATGAACTATTACGAAATGTGGAAACACCACCTCAATATGTTGCTTCGCTTTCGAGCTATTAGGCTTTAAGTATGCTGACCTTTGACCTCGATGGTCATTATTCTGGAACATGTAGTACCTGATGACCAATTACTAGATTTGGAAACACCATCTCAATATGTGGATCCGTTTTCGAGTTATTAGGTTTTAAGTATGCTGACCTTTGACCTCGATGGTCATTATTTTTGAAACTTGCAGTGGTTGATGAACAATTACTAAATGTGGAAACAGCACCTCAATATGTGGATCCATTTTCGAGTTATTAGGTTTTAAGTATGTTGACCTTTGACCTCGACGATCATTATTTTGGAACTTGTAGTACCTGATGACCAATTACTAAATGTGGAAACAGCATCTCAATATGTTGCTTCGTTTTCGAGATATTACGTTTTAAGTATTTTGACCTTTGACCTCGATGATCATTATTTTGGAACTTGCAGTGATTGATGAACTATTACGAAATGTGGAAACACCACCTCAATATGTTGCTTCGCTTTCGAGCTATTAGGCTTTAAGTATGCTGACCTTTGACCTCGATGGTCATTATTCTGGAACATGTAGTACCTGATGACCAATTACTAGATTTGGAAACACCATCTCAATATGTGGATCCGTTTTCGAGTTATTAGGTTTTAAGTATGCTGACCTTTGACGTTGATGGTCATTATTTTTTAAACTTGCAGTGGTTGATGAACAATTACTAAATGTGGAAACAGCACCTCAATATGTGGAACCCCGGTTACCCTAGCAGACATCTGCTACGTTAAATACAAAATGTTAACAGGGTTGCCAGCAACATACGAAATTTAATAACATACAGTGTTCTACTAATTATTCGATATGCACAAACCAATTAAAAACAAAAATGTGATACTTCAATATTATAAATGTATCAACTAAGCGGCGATATGTACAACAATGGACAAAATATAAGGTGAAGATTAAACAGCACAATGAAAAAGTAATTTTGAAAACAAGAGCGAAACCAGAAATGACAGCTTATGAATTGTAGCAATAATTATCCATTATTCATTTACATAAATAACACTATAATATTAACCCACTTAGAATGTGGGGAAGCCATCATGAAGGACCAAAAATACGAGGTGTTCTTCAAAGTAATTATATGGTCCAAGGTTCAGCTGATTTCTCCATTTAAAACCCAAGAAACGGAAGTGACCTTATACAAATCGAAATCTAAATAATACACTAAGAATCTACCTAGATTCTTATATAATTGAAAACCGCTTAAAATCTAGGGACGGTACTACAAAAGACCGAAAATACGAGGTGTTTTAAAAAATAATTTTATACTTTTTAGTTCAGCTACCATACCATTTAAGACACAAAAACCGGAAGTGACCTTGTAAAAATCGAAATCCAAGTTATGCAGTAATGATCTACATCGATCCCTCTATAAATGACACCCACTTAGAATCTAGGGACGGTACTACAAAAGACCGAAAATACGAGGTGTTTTAAAAAATAATTTTACACTTTTAAGTTCAGCTACCATACCATTTAAGACACAAAAACCGGAAATGACCTTATAGAAATCCAGATCGAAGTTATGCAGTAATGATCTATATCGATCCCTCTATAATTTATACCTACCTAGAATCTAGGGAGGGTACTACAAAAGACGGAGAATACGAGGTGTTTTAAAAAATAATTTTACACTTTTAAGTTCAGCTACCATACCATTAAAGACACAAAAACCGGAAGTGACCTTGTAAAAATCGAAATCCAAGTTATGCAGTAATGATCTACATCGATCCCTCTATAATTGACACCCACTTAGAATCTAGGGACGGTACTACAAAAGACCGAGAATACGAGGTGTTTTAAAAAATAATTTTGTAGTCTTAAGTCCAGCTACCATACCATTTAAGACACAAAAACCGGAAGTGACCTTATAGAAATCCAGATCGAAGTTATGCAGTAATGATCTATATCGATCCCTCTATAATTTATACCTACCTAGAATCTAGGGACGGTACTACAAAAAAACGAAAATACGAGGTGTTTTAAAAAATAATTTTATACTTTTAAGTTCAGCTACCATACCATTTACGACACAAAAACCGGAAGTGACCTTGTAAAAATCGAAATCCAAGTTATGCAGTAATGATCTACATCGATCCCTCTATAATTGACATCCACTTAGAATCTAGGGACGGTACTACAAAAGACCGAGAATACGAGGTGTTTTAAAAAATAATTTTGTATTCTTAAGTCCAGCTACCATACCATTCAAGACACAAAAACCGGAAGTGACCTTATAGAAATCCAGATCGAAGTTATGCAGTAATGATCTATATCGATCCCTCTATAATTTATACCTACCTAGAATCTAGGGAAGGTACTACAAAAGACCGAAAATACGAGGTGTTTTAAAAAATAATTTTGTAGTCTTAAGTCCAGCTACCATACCATTTAAGACCCAAAAACCGGAAGTGACCTTATAGAAATCGAAATCCAAGTTATGGAGTAATGATCTACATCGATCCCTCTATAAATGACACCCACTTAGAATCTAGGGACGGTACTACAAAAGACCGAGAATACGAGGTGTTTTAAAAAATAATTTTGTAGTCTTAAGTCCAGCTACCATACCATTCAAGACACAAAAACCGGAAGTGACCTTATAGAAATCCAGATCGAAGTTATGCAGTAATGATCTATATCGATCCCTCTATAATTTATACCCACCTAGAATCTTGGGACGGTACTACAAACGACCGAAAATACGAGGTGTTTTAAAAAATAATTTTATACTTTTAAGTTCAGCTACCATACCATTTAAGACACAAAAACCGGAAGTGAACTTGTAAAAATCGAAATCCAAGTTATGCAGTAATGATCTACATCGATCCCTCTATAATTGACACCCACTTAGAATCTAGGGACGGTACTACAAAAGACCGAGAATACGAGGTGTTTTAAAAAATAATTTTGTAGTCTTAAGTCCAGCTACCATACCATTTAAGACACAAAAACCGGAAGTGACCTTATAGAAATCCAGATCGAAGTTATGCAGTAATGATCTATATCGATCCCTCTATAATTTATACCTACCTAGAATCTAGGGACGGTACTACAAAAGACCGAAAATACGAGGTGTTTTAAAAAATAATTTTGTAGTCTTAAGTCCAGCTACCATACCATTTAAGACACAAAAACCGGGAGTGACTTTGTAAAAATCGAAATCCAAGTTATGCAGTAATGATCTACATCGATTTCTCTATAATTGACACCCACTTAGAATCTAGGGACGGTACTACAAAAGACCGAGAATACGAGGTGTTTTAAAAAATAATTTTGTAGTCTTAAGTCCAGCTACCATACCATTCAAGACACAAAAACCGGAAGTGACCTTATAGAAATCCAGATCGAAGTTATGCAGTGTTGATCTATATCGATCCCTCTATAATTTATACCCACCTAGAATCTAGGGACGGTACTACAAAAGACCGAAAATACGAGGTGTTTTAAAAAATAAATTTTACACTTTTAAGTTCAGCTACCATACCATTTAAGACACAAAAACCGGAAGTGACCTTGTAAAAATCGAAATCCAAGTTATGCAGTGATGATCTATATCGATCTCTCTATAGTTTATACCCACCTAGAATCTAGGGACGGTACCACAAAAGACCGAAAATACGAGGTGTTTTAAAAAAGAATTTTTCACTTTTAAATTCAGCTACCATACCATTTAAGACACAAAAACCGGATATGACCTTATAGAAATCCAGATCGAAGTTATGCAGTAATGATCTATATCGATCCCTCTATAATTTATACCTACCTAGAATCTAGGGACGGTACTACAAAAGACGGAGAATACGAGGTGTTTTAAAAAATAATTTTACACTTTTAAGTTCAGCTACCATACCATTAAAGACACAAAAACCGGAAGTGACCTTGTAAAAATCGAAATCCAAGTTATGCAGTAATGATCTACATCGATCCCTCTATAATTGACACCCACTTAGAATCTAGGGACGGTACTACAAAAGACCGAGAATACGAGGTGTTTTAAAAAATAATTTTGTAGTCTTAAGTCCAGCTACCATACCATTTAAGACACAAAAACCGGAAGTGACCTTATAGAAATCCAGATCGAAGTTATGCAGTAATCATCTATATCGATCCCTCTATAATTTATACCTACCTAGAATCTAGGGACGGTACTACAAAAGACCGAAAATACGAGGTGTTTTAAAAAATAATTTTATACTTTTAAGTTCAGCTACCATACCATTTAAGACACAAAAACCGGAAGTGACCTTATAAAAATCGAAATCTAAGTTATGCAGTAATGATCTACATCGATCCCTCTATAACTGACACCCACTTAGAATCTAGGGACGGTACTACAAAAGACCGAGAATACGAGGTGTTTTAAAAAATAATTTTGTAGTCTTAAGTCCAGCTACCATACCATTCAAGACACAAAAACCGGAAATGACCTTATAGAAATCCAGATCGAAGTTATGCAGTAATGATCTATATCGATCCCTCTATAATTTATACCTACCTAGAATCTAGGGACGGTACTACAAAAGACCGAAAATACGAGGTGTTTTAAAAAATAATTTTGTAGTCTTAAGTCCAGCTACCATACCATTTAAGACACAAAAACCGGAAGTGACCTTATAGAAATCGAAATCCAAGTTATGCAGTAATGATCTACATCGATCCCTCTATAACCGACACCCACTTAGAATCTAGGGACGGTACTACATAAGACCGAGAATACGAGGTGTTTTAAAAAATAATTTTGTAGTCTTAAGTCCAGCTACCATACCATTTAAGACACAAAAACCGGAAGTGACCTTATAGAAATCCAGATCGAAGTTATGCAGTAATGATCTATATCGATCCCTCTATAATTTATACCCACCTAGAATCTTGGGACGGTACTACAAAAGACCGAAAGTACGAGGTGTTTTAAAAAATAATTTTATACTTTTAAGTTCAGCTACCATACCATTTAAGACACAAAAACCGGAAGTGAACTTGTAAAAATCGAAATCCAAGTTATGCAGTAATGATCTACATCGATCCCTCTATAATTGACACCCACTTAGAATCTAGGGACGGTACTACAAAAGACCGAGAATACGAGGTGTTTTAAAAAATAATTTTGTAGTCTTAGTTCCAGCTACCATACCATTTAAGACACAAAAACCGGAAGTGACCTTATAGAATTCCAGATCGAAGTTATGCAGTAATGATCTATATCGATCCCTCTATAATTTATACCTACCTAGAATCTAGGGACGGTACTACAAAAGACCGAAAATACGAGGTGTTTTAAAAAATAATTTTGTAGTCTTAAGTCCAGCTACCATACCATTTAAGACACAAAAACCGGGAGTGACCTTGTAAAAATCGAAATCCAAGTTATGCAGTAATGATCTACATCGTATTCTCTATAATTGACACCCACTTAGAATCTAGGGACGGTACTACAAAAGACCGAGAATACGAGGTGTTTTAAAAAATAATTTTGTAGTCTTAAGTCCAGCTACCATACCATTCAAGACACAAAAACCGGAAGTGACCTTATAGAAATCCAAATCAAAGCTATGCAGTATTGATCTATATCGATCCCTCTATAATTTATACCCACCTAGAATCTAGGGACGGTACTACAAAAGACGGAGAATACGAGGTGTTTTAAAAAATAATTTTACACTTTTAAGTTCAGCTACCATACCATTAAAGACACAAAAACCGGAAGTGACCTTGTAAAAATCGAAATCCAAGTTATGCAGTAATGATCTACATCGATCCCTCTATAATTGACACCCACTTAGAATCTAGGGACGGTACTACAAAAGACCGAGAATACGAGGTGTTTTAAAAAATAATTTTGTAGCCTTAAGTCCAGCTACCATACCATTTAAGACACAAAAACCGGATATGACCTTATAGAAATCCAGATCGAAGTTATGCTGTAATGATCTATATCGATCCCTCTATAATTTATACCTACCTAGAATCTAGGGACGGTACTACAAAAAACCGAAAATACGAGGTGTTTTAAAAAATAATTTTATACTTTTAAGTTCAGCTACCATACCATTTAAGACACAAAAACCGGAAGTGACCTTGTAAAAATCGAAATCCAAGTTATGCAGTAATGATCTACATCGATCCCTCTATAATTGACACCCACTTAGAATCTAGGGACGGTACTACAAAAGACCGAGAATACGAGGTGTTTTAAAAAATAATTTTGTAGTCTTAAGTCCAGCTACCATACCATTCAAGACACAAAAACCGGAAGTGACCTTATAGAAATTAAGATCGAAGTTATGCAGTAATGATCTATATCGATCCCTCTATAATTTACACCTACCTAGAATCTAGGGACGGTACTACAAAAGACCGAAAATACAAGGTGTTTTAAAAAATAATTTTGTAGTCTTAAGTCCAGCTACCATACCATTTAAGACACAAAAACCGGAAGTGACCTTATAGAAATCGAAATCAAAGTTATTCAGTAATGATCTACATCGATCCCTCTATAATTGACACCCACTTAGAATCTCGGGACGGTACTACAAAAGACCGAGAATACGAGGTGTTTTAAAAAATAATTTTGTAGTCTTAAGTCCAGCTACCATACCATTTAAGACACAAAAACCGGAAGTGACCTTATAGAAATCCAGATCGAAGTTATGCAGTAATGATCTATATCGATCCCTCTATAATTTATACCCACCTAGAATCTTGGGACGCTACTACAAAAGACCGAAAGTACGAGGTGTTTTAAAAAATAATTTTATACTTTTAAGTTCAGCTACCATACCATTTAAGACACAAAAACCGGAAGTGACCTTGTAAAAATCGAAATCCAAGTTATGCAGTAATGATCTACATCGATCCCTCTATAATTGACACCCACTTAGAATCTAGGGACGGTACTACAAAAGACCGAGAATACGAGGTGTTTTGAAAAATAATTTTGTAGTCTTAAGTCCAGCTACCATACCATTTAAGACACAAAAACCGGAAGTGACCTTATAGAAATCGAAATCGAAGTTATGCAGTGATGATCTATATCGATCCCTCTATAGTTTATACCCACCTAGAATCTAGGGACGGTACCACAAAAGACGGAGAATACGAGGTGTTTTAAAAAATAATTTTGTAGTCTTTAAGTCCAGCTACCATACCATTTAAGACACAAAAACCGGAAGTGACCTTATAGAAATCGAAATCCAAGTTATGCAGTAATGATCTACATCGATCCCTCTATAATTGACACCCACTTAGAATCTAGGGACGGTACCACAAAAGTCCGTAGATACGAGAGGTTTTAAAAATAATTTTTACTTTTAGGTCCTGTTTCCATACCAATTAAGACACAAACACTGGAGTCGACCTTATAGAAATGGAAATCCAAATTATGCAGTAATGATCTACAGAGATTCCACTTACGGAGTTGGCGAGGGTCAATGAAAGCTTGACTCACGACCCACTGAACCACCACCAGTCGTGACCCACTCTGACCCACCACCCGCCATCAACCACTCTCATCCACTGTGACCTGCTCTGGCTGACCAAAATCTCGTCATCAATTTTCACATACAGTATAATCCACTTCCCTTCTACTGACTAAAGAGTTTACACTTGTAACAAAAGAAGACTGAAATTGTCACTAATCGGAGTTTGAATTTTTACGGTCAATCGGTCAAACACCCTCTGTTACAATAAAGGTGGATCTGACCTTTAAGATATAAAATGGTAACGTGTTTGTCAATGAGGAAATTGAAGCACTTCGAGGGGGGGGGAATTAGTGTGTGCCTAAAATATACTTGTACTAAGAGAGTATTCTTGCGAGTGTTAATTTCTAAATGCATTGCGAAAGAAACTTCTATTCGCAGAAAAATACTTCTGTACAATATGGAAAAGGTTATGATTTCTCAGTTCACAGTATTTTTCTCCAAAAGACTTGAAAAATCAGTTTTCCATAGCGTATAAAGGTGCTCGGGTACTGTCTGTAAGAGCATCTCCATAAAGTATGCTCATAATTGTAATTTGTGTAATCACTAAAACATCACGTTAAATTTACGTTATAAATATGCATAATTGCAATCATTATGAATATTTATTCAAAGTTGTTTACCTTCTAGTTTATGAAAAGGAAAGAAGAGACTTATTAAAAATTAGGTACAAAGTTGAAAAAATATTAGGGATGGGTACGAGCGAGTTCGAGCGAGTTTTCTTTGAAACTCGACTCGACTCGAAACATACATCTTTCAGCTCGACTCGAAAACTTTCCTCCAACTCGACTCGAATTTCTTTCGAGTCGTGTCGAGCCAAAACGAGCCAGTTCCTGTGTGTAGTTCTAAATACTCTCTTCAAGTATCCTACATAGACAATAATTATTATGAATGATACTACTACAACACATTATTATTATTATTATTATTATTATTATTATTATTATTATTATTATTATTATTATTATTATTATTATTATTATTATAACATCATGTAAAAATATGAAGTTTTTTGTATATGAATACTAAAAACTAGTTGACTGCCAATCTCGGTAGTCGTGATGTCTAAGAGGCAAGGACTTCGTTCACAAGGTTCCGGGTTTATATTTCGTAGGAGGGTGATGGTGGGCATGGGGTCATACGTTTATAGGACCCTCCAAATTAATTGCCCTAAGACATAAAGTACATTTCCAGGGAAAGTGCATTCCTTGGCATCTCTACCAGAAGCTGGTAGACCTCGGATCAGCTTAATTTCCTGCGCAATGATTGAAAACAGTATAGTATTACACAATGAAAATTCTCTTCGATGCTAGCGATTCCGGTTTTGCTTCCCGCTTTGTGCACTCGGTCGAAAATGTGTAAGAAGCTTTTTTAGCCTAATCATCCTGAATTAGGTTTTTCTCATTTACAGCAGCCCAATGCCGGTGTTGTACCTAATATATAGGTCCCAGGCCGCTTCCTTCCTTCCTTCCCCAATCCTTTCTTCCTTCTTTTTCCCCGAAGACTCTGCTCGTCGAGGCATGTCATCCCTCAAACGTTATGGGCTAAATGGCCATAGATGGCGAAAGCGCAGAAATTTAAAATCCATCCACAATGAAAATTATAGCACCTTTTCTGTTCCTAACTGTTCCCTCTCCCTTATCCTAATAGCTTAGATAGCAGAACACACTTTCAATAAAAGAACGTTTTATTGTTTAAAGAGACCTAATGTCATGTGGACTGTTGTTCTGCGCTCCCCTCAATACTTCCACAACACGCACTGATTGAAATTTCATCGAGAAGCATTCAAAAGGCTGATAGGTCTAGATCATGACAAATCTGTTAGATGAGATTTCTTTGCGTAAGACAATTGGAAGTTACCTTCTAATTTCAGAACTATAATTTGTGATGCTTTTGATCTTCACTTCATTTATAACTTCAATGGTATCTCCCTCGAAAAAAACTGGGGATGCGAAGAGTCACTTAGGGCAACCACTATTTCGGGGCAAAATTTGGTAAACTGAAATGAAATACACTTCTAGTGTCCTTTTGTGTCATAAAGAATAATTTTTCCCATATTATTCTACATATTCTTACATCCTTAGTCCTGAAAAAGATTAGCTCACTCATTCCACAGGATCTATTGAAATATTCAATATTTTAATGTTCGTGGCAAACGCAACGTATTATTACCACAAAAATATTATAGGCATGTCCTTTGGACAAATCACCTAGGTGGACCGCAGTGGCTCAGTGGCAGAGCGTTCACCTCTGGTGCATGGGGTCCTTGGATCGATCCCAGCTCGTGCCAAATGAACTTTGTGGTGGACAAACACTGTGTGCGTGAGTTTTCTCGGTGATCTCACGTTTCCTCCCACTTTCTTCATTCCACGATTTCTTTCATTCCTCATTAACACCGTCTTCTTTAGCCTAGTTGGCATAACGTAAAACTTAAATATTTAATTTAATTTTCTTTCAAATCAGCTAGGCCGCTACTTAGACAAGCTTATAAGTATTTTTTTCCGCATCTTTCTGTTGACTTTTTGTGGCCCAAGTCTCACTATCTAGAAGTTTGGAGGTTTTGCCGCTTCAAACAAACGTACAGGACACAAAAAAGAAAGAACATTTTGTTCGATTTGCCGACGGTAGATTCACAAAATACGAAACATATGAGTAAATACATTGTTCCAAACAGCATGTTGTAAATCATAACCAGTCGGTCTCCAGAGAAAATGTTTATTTTTTCCCTCCCAACTGTAAAAGACTCAGGAACACAGATGAAGTATAACCGCTATTTGCAGATGCGGATATAACAGGTTGCTGGGAGTAATCTACACCCCCCAACACCCCCCTAACACCCCTCCAAATTTCTTTACACACATCCCTGGATGGAAAAGGAATGCTCCTCCAAATCCAATTGTATCAATCAGTATCACATATCTTATTTATTACATCAAGTTAAAAAAGGTTTAGCATTTAGGAAAGAAGGCAATATTCTTATTTATTTATTTCATTTCAAAATACGAAGCGACCTCATTCTCCTGTACGGCTTCGACAACCACATGACCTCATTGTTTCGGGCAGTGTTTCGATCGAAACAATTGACAAAACAGACCGCTGATATCTACCCTTCTGGGCTCCGCGGTCGTTTCCGATAAAAGAGATTGATGGACATATGCAGATGACTGAAATTGGCAACGTCTTGAGGAGTCACTCACCTACCTCCTCCTCAATAAAAAAAAATGTGACAATATAGTAATAAGCCTATACCAGATTCAGTTGGTAAGTGCTACTCTGCAACAGATCGCAATCAGAGGGGGGCTAGGGAGGGTCTGGCCCTCCCTAAATTTTTCATGTCCCATCCAGACCGCAATACAAAATGCACAATTTAGATATTTTTAAGCGAATTTTAAATGACTTGGACCCTCCTAACATATTCATGGCCACCCAAAGATGTGTGGCTGGTTTCGATCCTGCTCTGCAAGTGGTGTATCAACGGACGGACGTTAGAAGAGTGTAGTCAAAACGTGTTTAGAAATGAAGAGATCGGTTAAATTAAGAATTATATATATATTTTAGACTGAGTCTAGTGTTATGCAGAAACGCATTTGGCGCTGGCTTAATGTTTTTTAAAGTATATTTTTATTCATTGAGTGGATCAGGGCTCATAGCGAGTCACTTTTTTTAAACTAAAATTTACTTTTTTCCAGCTTGGTCACTAAAAGTTACTTTTTTTATCAAATTGGTCACTAAAAGTTACTCTTTGAGAGGTAAAGTGACTTTTTCGTGTGATTTATGTTTTGCATTGGCAGTTTTCTTAGAAAAATATAAAAACAAATGGAAAAAGGCAGAAACTTGTTACTCATTACTCTTCTGAGATGCCACATGTGAAACAGGCAGCTTTATTCTCACTTCAGCTTTTATTCTTTCTAAAGCACAGTGGACGGTTGGTGGATGCTTAAGCTCTCAAGGTGTGGTTGAGAACCCTTCTGTGTCTATTCTTTCTTCTATCATAATAATCTTTCTCGCGTTTTCTCGCGTAATAGTTAACGCTCCGTTGAACGTTGTGTATGTGTGTCTGTGTGGTTCATCATGTTCATCTTGTGTTATGCTTCTTGTATGTTCTTCTTAAGAATAGGTGATGAGTTTGAATATTTCACGTTTTTCAGAATTCTTAATGCTAACTTAAATATAATGTCTGGGATGAAGAAATTCGGAAATAGGCCAGAAGTGGTTTCACTTGCTCAGAAGCTTTTTACATCTGCTAAGTCTGCTTACCGTAACTACAAAGCATACTTTGAAAACCTAAGAAAGGAGGAAGCTCTAAAAGGAATAGTAAAGAAGAAACAAAACAACAAACAAAGCGAGAGGTGATGGAGAAATTGACAAAGGAAAAAAGGGTCATGATGAGATTTTGGTCACTTTTTCGTGTGCTTTTTGTCCATTTTTGGTCACTTTTCAACTATTTACAAGAGACCAGACCACTATGAGCCCTCGGATTATTAAAATTAGGGTATATTAAAAAAGAAAAAACAGAAAGATAAAAATATTTGTAAATTGAAAACCTGTATTTCTGGAAAACAACTAAATCAATGAATAATTTTCTTATGAAAGATATTCAGAGCGAAAAACGTAGCCAGGAAGGGGCAGGAACGGAGATTAAGAGGTAAAATAATATTACAACAATTAACGTTAACAACAGGGTTAGAATATTAAAAGAATGAAATTGGAACTATGTATAGTATTAATTACTACACAAATGTGATTTCAGCATGGGACGAGGGAATTTTTTCCTAATTAATATTTTGGAAAAAATCACCCACTAAAACTTGCTGAGAGTGAATAAATTGAAATAATAGCAGAACTTTTCAAAATAATTACAATAATTCGTATGTAATCAATTCACATGTAACTACTGGGTAAAATAGTGCAGGATAATTCCTACAGTGAAACCTCTCTTAACGGGCATCTTTCAGAAGTGGATATCTTCATAAAAGGACAAACTTTCTTATTCTTCCATGCCATAAATATGTGTGGTGTGGTGTTATGAGAGACAACCCTTCCTTTTAGGGACACCTCTCATATACGGACAAATGATCGGTTCCACTGATGTCCGTTTTGAGAGGTTACACTGTATTACTTTGTTTAATAATAATAATAAATGCCCAAATGTGTGAACTTACTTTATTGAACCTACCACTGCGAAGAGCTATTATTGTTATTATTATTATTATTATTATTATTATTATTATTATTATTATTATTATTATTATTATTATTATTAGTAGTAGTAGTAGTATTGCAATAGTTGCGTAACAAAATATACTGTTTTCATGTTTGAGATTGTTTAAAAATTATATCACTATTCTGAGAGCATACCCCCCTTTTATTTTGACACCCCCCCCCAAGTAAAAATTTCTGGCGTACTTACTGACAGGTTGCCAGATCTACCTATTTATTTTTAGATCTAACGTATGTTATATACGTCCATTTGTATGTGAGATCCTGGCCGCCTATATTGTTTCATACGAAAAGTACGTATAGATGGACCGTTTTCAGTTATAAGTCTGGTGTAAGTTAAGTTCAAAAACTACAGGAATTACGCATGTAACCTACCTTTTTAAGTACGCTACCTACATTTTTTTCTTAGTGTAGCTAACAAGAAATTTATCGAGTTGGAAATTTACACCTGATTGTACAAGAACTTAGTTTGTAATAGTCTTTTTCATATCCGAACCAAGAATTTCTTTAAACTAGGGCCCAGATACAAGATCCATTGATCCAGATATACAGTCACTTCAATAAAAGCGACATCTGACTTCTAGTGAACAAACTCCATCCATTTGATCATGTTGAATCATCTGTGCCGACTCTAATAGTGCAATTGGTTTAAATGGGCCGGCTCACGACCTGTTCACCACAGAGCCGATCTCAAAAAAATCGTTTGCATGTCATTTCTACTGAGCCGATGGCTCACCTCAAGCAAGCCGGCTCGAGCTGATGGCTCACCAGAGCCGAACCAAACCGAGCTGATGGCTCAAATGGTATGGTAGCTGGACTTAAGACTACAAAATTATTTTTTAAAACACCTCGTATTCTCGGTCTTTTGTAGTACCGTCCCTAGATTCTAGGTGGGTATAAACTATAGAGGGATCGCTATAGATCATCACTGCATAACTTGGATCTGGATTTCTATAAGGTCACTTCCGGTTTTTGTGTCTTAAATGGTATGGTAGCTGAACTTAAAAGTATAAAATTATTTTTTAAAACACCTCGTATTTTCGGTCTTTTGTAGTACCGTCCCTAGATTCTAGGTGGGTATAAATTATAGAGGGATCGATATAGATCATTACTGCATAACTTCGATCTGGATTTCTATAAGGTCACTTCCGGTTTTTGTGTCTTAAATGGTATGGTAGCTGGACTTAAGACTACAAAATTATTTTTTAAAACACCTCGTATTCTCCGTCTTTTGTAGTACCGTCCCTAGATTCTAAGTGGGTGTCAATTATAGAGGGATCGATGTAGATCATTACTGCATAACTTGGATTTCGATTTCTATAAGGTCACTTCCGGTTTTTGTGTCTTAAATGGTATGGTAGCTGAACTTAAAAGTATAAAATTATTTTTTAAAACACCTCGTATTTTCTTTCTTTTGTAGTACCGTCTCTAGATTCTAGGTGGGTATAAATTATAGAGGGATCGATATAGATCATTACTGCATAACTTTGATCTGGATTTCTATAAGGTCACTTCCGGTTTTTGAGTCTTAAATGGTATTGCAGCTGGACTTAAGACTACAAAATTATTTTTTAAAACACCTCGTATTCTCGGTCTTTTGTAGTACCGTCCCTAGATTCTAAGTGGGTGTCAATTATAGAGGGATCGATGTAGATCATTACTGCATAACTTGGATTTCGATTTTTACAAGGTCACTTCCGGTTTTTGTGTCTTAAATGGTATGGTAGCTGAACTTAAAAGTATAAAATTATTTTTAAAAACACCTCGTATTTTCGGTCTTTTGTAGTACCGTCCCTAGATTCTAGGTGGGTATAAATTATAGAGGGATCGATATAGATCATTACTGCATAACTTCGATCTGGATTTCTATAAGGTCACTTCCGGTTTTTGTGTCTTAAATGGTATGGTAGCTGGACTTAAGACTACAAAATTATTTTTTAAAACACCTCGTATTCTCGGTCTTTTGTAGTACCGTCTCTAGATTCTAAGTGGGTGTCAATTATAGAGGGATCGATGTAGATCATTACTGCATAACTTGGATTTCGATTTTTACAGGGTAACTTCCGGCTTTTGTTTCTTAAGTGGTATTGTAGCTGGACTTAAGACTACAAAATTATTTTTTAAAACACCTCGTATTCTCGGTCTTTTGTAGTACCGTCCCTAGATTCTAAGTGGGTGTCAATTATAGAGGGATCGATGTAGATCATTACTGCATAACTTGGATTTCGATTCTTACAAGGTCACTTTCGGTTTTTGTGTCTTAAATGGTATGGTAGCTGAACTTAAAAGTATAAAATTATTTTTAAAAACACCTCGTATTTTCGGTCTTTTGTAGTACCGTCCCTAGATTCTAGGTGGGTATAAATTATAGAGGAATCGATATAGATCATTACTGCATAACTTCGATCTGGATTTCTATAAGGTCACTTCCGGTTTTTGTGTCTTAAATGGTATGGTAGCTGGACTTAAGACTACAAAATTATTTTTTTAAAACACCTCGTATTCTCGGTCTTTTGTAGTACCGTCCCTAGATTCTAAGTGAGTGTCAATTATAGAGGGATCGATGTAGATCATTACTGCATAACTTGGATTTCGATTTTTACAAGGTCACTTCCGGTTTTTTTGTCTTAAATGGTATGGTAGCTGAACTAAAAAGTATAAAATTATTTTTTAAAACACCTCGTATTTTCGGTCTTTTGTAGTACCGTCCCTAGATTTTAAGCGGTTTTCAATTATATAAGAATCTAGGTAGATTTTTACTGTATTATTTAGATTTGGATTTGTATAAGGTCACTTCCGTTTCTTGGGTTTTAAATGGAGAAATCAGCTGAACCTTGGACCATATAATTACTTTGAAGAACTCCTCGTATTTTTGGTCCTTCATGATGGCTTCCCCACATTCTAAGTGGGTTAATATTATAGTGTTATTTATGTAAATGAATAATGGATAATTATTGCTACAATTCATAAGCTGTCATTTCTGGTTTCGCTCTTGTTTTCAAAATTACTTTTTCATTGTGCTGTTTAATCTTCACCTTATATTTTGTCCATTGTTGTACATATCGCCGCTTAGTTGATACATTTATAATATTGAAGTATCACATTTTTGTTTTTAATTGGTTTGTGCATATCGAATAATTAGTAGAACACTGTATGTTATTAAATTTCGTATGTTGCTGGCAACCCTGTTAACATTTTGTATTTAACGTAGCAGATGTCTGCTAGGGTAACCGGGGTATATGTGGATCCATTTTCGAGGTATTAGGTTTTAAGTATGTTGACCTTTGACCTCGACGATCATTATTTTGGAACTTCTAGTACCTGATGACCAATTACTAAATGTGGAAACAGCATATCAATATGTTGCTTCGTTTTCGAGATATTAGGTTTTAAGTATTTTACCTTTGACCTCGATGATCATTATTTTGGAACTTGTTGTAGTTGGTGACCGATTACTAAATGTGGAAACAGCACCTCAATATGTGGTTCAGTTTTCGTGTTATTAGGTTTTAAGTATTTTGACCTTTGACCTCGATGGTCATTATTTTGGAACTTGTAGTAGTTCATGACCAATTGCTAAATGTGGAAACAGCACCTCAATATGTGGATCCATTTTCGAGTTATTAGATTTTAAGTATGTTGACCTTTGACCTCGATGATCATTATTTTGGAACTTGTAGTAGTTGATGACCAGTTACTAGATGTGGCAACACCATCTCAATATGTTGCTTCGTTTACGAGTGATTGGGTTTTAAGTATGTTGACCTTTGACCTCGATGATCATTATTTTGGAACTTGTAGTAGTTGGTGACCGATTACTAAATGTGGAACCAGCACCTCAATATGTGGCTCAGTTTTCGTGTTATTAGGTTTTAAGTATTTTGACCTTTGACCTCGATGGTCATTATTTTGGAACTTGTAGTAGTTGATGACCTATTACCCAATGTGGAAACAGCACCTCAATATGTGGCCCAGTTTTCGTGTTATTAGGTTTTAAGTACTTTGACCTTTGACCTCGATGATTAGTATTTTGGAACTTGTAGTAGTTCATGACCAGTTACTAGATTTGGAAACAACACCTCAATATGTGGTTTCGTTTTCGAGTTATTGGGTTTTAAGTATGTTGACCTTTGACCTCGATGATCAGTACTTTTTTAACATGTAGTAGTTGGTGACCGATTACTAAATGTGGAAACAGCACCTCAATATGTGGCTCAGTTTTCGTGTTATTAGGTTTTAAGTGTCATAGAAAGGGCGTATGCTACAGGTAAAAATAAGTATGATCGAAAACCTCCATATGCCGAGTTTCATCCAAATCGGTTCAAAGAGCGTATCGAATCGCTATGTTACATAGATATTCATTGTCTTAAAATAGGGGTTGGAAAAGTAATCATAAAAGGGAATGAATACACCCCTAAAATGGAGGTTGTTGTGTTTATTATCTGCTCTGCTATGTGTTCATAGTCTCAGTGTAATTTCTGCTATGTTAAAATAGGGGTTGGAAAATATGCTCATAAAAGGGAACGAGTACACCCCCTTAAAATAGAGGTTGTAAAAGAGAATGAGTACACCCCTAAAAGAGAACGAATACACCCTTATATGGAGGTCGTAAAAGGCCGTGGGCTCACGGTGCACGGTGGTCATTTTCCCGTGGGCTCACGGTGCACGGTGGTCATTTTCCCAGGGGCTTGTGAGTTGGCAAACGCTGAGCCAGATCGATCATTTTTCTACTACTTATATTAATAGGAGAGAAAATTACTTGTTGAATGGCCTCTACGTATTTTATCCTTATTTTAAATGGCTATTCTAGTTTTATGTATCTGCTTATTGGTTTGCAACACTCACAAAGGAAAATAGTTCGACACTTCATTGTTTACCCTGGCGACAGGGAGAGAGGCTAAGCTTTTGTAATACCGGAAACATCCAACTGGTTGACAAACCGCACGTGGCCGCTAACAACCATATGGCAGTTTTACTGCTGATAAGAAAACTTGATTTAGCTTTGAAAACCACTTTAAATTCAATTGCACTCTCAGGTGAACACAATTTTATTTTTCCATTTGCATCTATTACGAAACATTATATTTTGATAGTATTCTTTCCTTTTTCAAGTTTTCCTGCCCATTATAAATAAGTACCTCACATATTATTCTCCCTTTTAAAAATAGAGAGGTTTAATCTTTAAACGCTAATATCGTGGTGTCTTTTCCCTTTTTCCAATAAAAATGATTTAGTATTACGTAACTTTATAAAGAGCTACGTCTGCATATATAAATCATAGCAACTTGACATATGTTAATATTAAGCTGCATTTTTTGCTTATTGTAATAAAAAAATACTTAAATGCTAACTTTATAAAACGTCAAATGTATAAATAATATCAACTTTGATATCAACAACACAAATATGCATGAGAACTCATCTTTTTCAGTCAAGAGTTTTAGTACTATGGATAAATGAAATAGGATATGAAAATCCATTGCCACGTGATCTGATCAGCTAGTTAAATAGAATTGTATATGGCTGTTGGAGTTCGGCAGTGCCTGTTGTAGTGGGTGCCTCGTGTCTGGTGGTGCTCCGTGAGGAAGAAGTTAAGTGGGACTTGCTATACACCTACACTACACTTGCACTTTCTGTTACATTTACACGTACATAATTTCCCTTCTTTTTTATACGCTTTCTTTTTCCATTTTACCCTTCCCACTTAACCTTAAATTTTTGCCCTGTTCATCTTGGCTTGTCGCCCTCTTTCCCTGTCTGAACTTCTTTCCCGATTTTGACCTTTCCCTGACTTTGACTATTTTCCTGACTTGTGTCATTTCTTCCCGATTGTGTCCTGTATTTTATTCTATTTTGTTTTTGAATCATAAATCTTCTGTTTGAGGTACACATTTGACAATTTTGTACGTGTAGCACATATGACTATTAAGCTGGTGCACCGACCTATTTGACTGATAATAGTCATAAGACAAGACAAGACAATGCTGTTGCTATTTGCTAGGCTGGGTCAGGAAATCAAAATATGCTACCCGGTCATAGAAACCATTATTACATGGACAATTTTGTTTTAATATAAAACTCATTCTTGTGTGATATACATAAAACAAACTTGATTTATTTGTTGCTTATAAGAAAATGAAATATACAATGTAAATTTGTATGTACTTATAAATCAGGTGACGGTGAGTGTTTGACGCAAGGTTTCTTACTCGTATCGGTCCTTCTCTATTGGGCCACATGGAAATGTCCTACGTATGGAAGTTGAAATATACGGCACCTATCAGAAGTAATGTTGTATAATAAATTCATCCACGGCTTGGGTAATAGTATACATGAGAACCCCCTGATCTGCGTTTCTTCTGTGTTCTACCACTAATACATGAAATACCATACATTTTCTACGTAGCGCAATAGTAAGAAGTGTGCTCAAGACATGCGATATGCGCCCCCCCCCCCTACACACACATAGTCATAGATAAACTACAAGGGCACTACACATGCGGATAAAATACAGGTACTTTTTTTTTTCGTATCAGTCGACAAGTAAATAAAAGTCGCTTTGTTACCCCCTTGGTTAGTTCGTACATACTCAGTGCATAATTCGTAAAAGTATGGGCGCTCTGCTCCTTCGGGAACTGATGCAGTTTAATGTATACTATATCCTATAAGTGGGTAGTTAAAAGTGGAATTGAATGGTGCAGAGCGGATTATGTTACGACATCTCTCGTGCCTATCTTTGCTTTTATTATTTATTATTATTGTCATTATTATTATTACGAAATTGAGAAACGTCTTGGATATTTTGTGGAAGTCCACATCACTTTTACTTCTGGCTAAGTCTGCAACGTGTCCGTTTTTAGTACCCGTTTTCTTTGAAGTACGAAAAGTTACAAAGTGAAGGATGCCATGTACCGAACACAACCTAATAATCTTTAGATTAACATACAAAAAATATAAGTATTATCACTTATTCACATGAGTAACTTGAAAATATCCTACTTAGTCAAACACACATTATTTTACTAAGACAAGATTATCCAATTCTGGTGTTACTTCATACTTGGTTTCCAAATAGTAAAGGATGATTAAATTGAATGGTGAAACACAAGCTTTCCTTTTACTTATGATAGCGCTGGCTGATGACATCAGCTTATCAAAATTATATTATTCCGGGTTATGTTTCATAGAAGGGGTCCAGAAGGACGTAAAAACCACAAATTTTACAGGATTAATGAATGACACTGTACTGAGAACAAATATAACGTAACAAAATCTAACCTAAGCTAAGCTGAACTAACCTAAACTAACGTAATATAAGCAGGAGTAAGCGAAATTTTCCCATTGTTTGGAAAATTTGGCTCGAATCCTTCACTAACATAATGTAACATCAACTAACCTAATGTGAACAGAAATTATCAAAAGGGCAACATTTTTAAGAAACTATTGGTGGACCCTTTCTCCTAAACATGAACCCATTATGCCAAATACATGAATCCATTTTTCACAAATTTTAGAAATATAGTTCAAACTATTACCACTTTAGTTATTAGTTGATCCGTTTGTAATGGCCGTAATTGAACGATTATTAATATTTAACAGTTTTATACGAAATATTTTTTGAAAGTTTCACTTTTGAAAATATTTTAAATTTTCCAATATAACTATACTATTGCATGATGGGCCAATAATATTTACGCTACTACTTTTATGTACTGTCGTTTGAGAACAAACTTTAACAAGAATAAGGACATTTTTGGCATTATTGCATTTGGATGCTGCGTATCTTGCTTGGCAATTGAACTTGCAAACTGAAAATTTACTAAACTTTTCACAACGCGATGTATATGTGAGTTGGTCAACAACTACTAAAATTATCATTACACCCATATGATGTATAGCAATAACATACTGAATTTATGTACTACCGTAAGACGGTATTACTTTGCACAGCAGTGGCTGTGTGCACCAATGAAATTCAACTGTTGAACGAGGACCATAACCAAGATCGGTGTAAATGTAGGTTACACCAACAACGTGCTTGGTTAAGTCTCAGTCAAATGGCGGATAAACTTGGTTTTAGCTTGAGTAGCTGAATTTCGGTGTTTACACACAATAGTGTCTTTTATTTTTTCACTAATGAAATTATAATAAATTTCTCGTGTTCGAAAAAAAAAATGTCCGTGGTTTTATTACTTTTTCTAGATAAAATGTCTGTCTTATCAATAAAATGAAATAAATGTTCTGAAGTTCGTTCTTGAATTACAAAAGCAAAAACAAAAAATAAATAGAAGAAAATTAACGGTGTAGATTAGCAATACAGTTCTTTTTTAATTTTCAGGTAAAACCTGTTAACTCGCAAAAAGTAATATGGAGAATATGTAACTAGAAAACCTGCGAGGCTGTAGCTTTACAATAGAGAACCCATTAGAATTTAAACTACACATAATGTGCGTTTTTTTTTTTTTTTTTTTTTTTTTTTGTTGAGAAAATCAGCTTAGCATTTCCGATAATGAATAAGATTTGCCTTAGGGGGGCATAAAACTTATGTTTATAAATACAGTATTTTATTGTCGAAATTGCATGCAGACAGCGTAAAAATTATTATCCAGTTATTCATTGTAAAACTTAATATCTAGTTAATCCTCGAGTGGTATCAACCAATTGTGTATAATTGTATAAGACACATACAAACTTAGCTGCATATAGTGAAACCCACACTTCTCAAAACCACGCACCAAACTTTGCATACTGCTCGTTACAAGCTATTTTTGAACCTATTACGCTTTAAGCAAAGATGAAGCTGGAGGCTATAGGCGAGGTGCGTTTTTAGGGAACAGGCGAATTTGCGATTGTGGGTATACGTGTAAGGAAATTAAGAGGTCACTCAAGCAGACGGTTCTACCAAATAGAAAATTCATAGATACAATACGATGGGAAATATTTTTCATGAAGGAATGAAAGTGTCAATATAAGTAATTACCATCTATCACAGCATAATAAATGAATTATTAGTTATAAACAAATTATTTATGTGTAAGTGTGCTCTTCCACTGTCCTCGTTTATGTGTATGCCTCGTGGTTGACGCGCCTGCTCCCAATGGACGCAACCACTCACTATCGCTCGGGCCTCCATGCTGCATTCCTACTCTAAGTTGGTTGGATAGCATTCGTGCTTTTTGTTGACCACTTAGCACAAGTTGGTTCGTATTTATACACAGTAGTTGTATCCAGGTAGCTGAGCTTTCCTGAAGCCAATCCGGAAGTAGTAATGGAGGTCTTCATTTAGTGCATGCTCTGCTAAAAGAAAGCTCTAACCTAACCTGAAAATGTAAGAACGTGTCAAAATTTGGTAGAACATTCTGCTCGAGTAATGAACAAATTAGAACAAAAAATACGTACCAATCTGTAGTAGGCAATCACTACAAGCTAGTTTTCAATTATAAATGAATAATTGTGAACCATACATTTTAATGCAGTTTCTTCAATCACATTTTACTTATATGTGTGACGAGATTATTTTGAGAAATTGCACCGGAAAATAGGAGGTTGATATTTTCCACACTTTTCTTTCCTTATGCACACACCACATCGCTTAATCTCTGTGCTTTCCTGAACAAAATCACGAGCGAGACCTGAAATTGTGCCCTGGCTGGAATCGGAATAGATACAATCTTACTACCCAATTAGGCCACATTTGTGCCTGGTTTTTGCACTTATTGTATTCATAACATATAAGTTTGGAAGTATATTATAAATGTGTACGCAGCTAGTGGACGGATGAAAAAATAAGAATGTAGAAGACATTAGATCATATGTGGAAAAAATGGATGGTAGCGCTCCTCAACTTTACCTATGCTAACTGGAAATTGTAGGCAAACGCGAACAAGGAAAAGGATGTAAAAGACATTAGAATAACACTTTCACGATGAAATATGTATAACATTTGAATGAATTTTACCCATCTGTGGATTCCAGAAGTTTTTTTTTTCTTTTTTTTTTTTTTTTTTTGTAAAAAATATTTGCTAGTGGTTTCGAATTTTATTATACTGGGGATGAAATGTATTAGTAACGTAAATACTGGGAATCCACATTGAACATAGGATATGTGGTCCCGAGGGAATTTCATGGTTCTCGGGGAGAATGTCCGCCCGGCCAATTCTTGAAATCGCCACCTATCTACGTTATATTTGTTCTTTGTTATATGTTTAATGCAATCTTAATGTTGCAGTTTTACTATACGGATCCACATGTTGTGAAATATACGGAAAAAATTGCAGAAGTCTTTAATTTGCCCTTTTTATGTCGAGAACAGCGTGCAGTTTAGTAATCTCTACGTAGTCATAGTATTAGTAGTAGTAGGAACGTGTTTTATTGTGTTCTATTTACTTCGTCCTTTTTTCATACATTTGGCACTGTACTACAATGCATATGAAGTGGACACGTCATTTATATATGAATACAAAAGTAAAAGAAACAATAATAGTGAAAGTTACACACAGTAGGTTAATAATTAAGCGTTATTTCTTACATCTTATTATACTGTACAATTTACATGACATCATTGTTGAAAATAAACTAGCAATTATTACTTGTAGTGTATTTAGAAATCCTCCAACAAATATCTAATGCTAAAAGCGAGTAATGACATTGATTTACTGTACATCATGTAACATTTCTATTCACTTACCAGTTCATGTATTCCGCTTCCGAGTAAAAGCCATGTTGTAATAAATATTTCTGGAGTTCTTTTTTAAATTTAGGAGTTCTGAGTTTTTATTTCTAGCGGAAGTTTATTTTAAAGCATGATACTCGCGTATTTACACCCTTTTTCATATAATACTTTTTGTGTTCTACAATAGAAAAGTTTTGTTTGTTTCTTGTATCATGATCATGCTGCTCTTGTGCTCGCGTAAGGGCACCTTGTAGGTGTCTCTTTACAAATATCAATATATTTAAAATTTACAAACAGGGTACTGGAAGTATACGAAGTTTTTTTAAATATTGGTTTGCAGTGATCTTTTGGTTTAGCAGTTGCCATCATTCTTATTATTCGTTTCTGTATCGTAAAAATTCCTTTGACTTTGTGTGTATTTCCCCAATATATAATATTATATGTTAAATTCGATTGGAATAATGGAAAGTAAATTGATTTTAAAGTGGACTCTCTTAAAACATTTTTAAGTACTTTAATTGCGAAATATATTTGGTTTAATTTTTTACTAAGCTTAGTTATTTGCACATCCCAGGAGTGATTTTTATCTATCCAATTTCCTAAGAACTTAGTTGAGGTTACATATTCTATTTCGTTATTTTGAATTACAATGTTCCTAGGCTGTGCATGTTTGCTGCGGGTGTGATGAAAATTGATTGCTTGTGTATTTTCAGTATTTAAGCTTATTTTCTTTAAACCAGTGAGATAGTTTACAAAGGATTTCGTTTGCACTACCTTCAACAACCTCATTTGTTTTACCTTTTACTATAATATTGGCGTCATCTGCATAAAGGAATGCTTCTTCTGGAGCAATATTACTTGGTAGGTCGTTAATATATATCAAAAATAATAGCGGCCCTAATACGGATCCTTGTGGCACTCCACATGTTATTTCTTCTTTCTCTGGTATGTAGTATTGGTTTGTATCCCAGTTATTGTATGTAATTTTCTACTTCTTGCTGCCAATTCTTCAGATACGATTGAAACCATTTGGATGCAATGCCTCTTATTCCGTAATCTTGTAGCTTTGAAAAGATTTCTATGTGACACTAAGTTAAATGCTTTCGAAATATCCACGAAAACACTTATACATTTCTCCTTACTATCTAAACTTTTATGTACACTTTCCACGAAGTTATATATTGCGGTTTCCGTTGATTTTCCTTGTAGGAAGCCATGTTGCTCGTGTGTTACTAGATCATGTTTAAGTAAAAAAGATGCTTGCCAGACACACATTCTGGTTTCTAAGATTTTTGAGAAAATTGGGAGGAGCGATATAGGCCTATAATTTTCAAGCGCTGATTTGGCGCCTTTCTTATATATTGGTTTTACTTTTGCAATTTTTATTATACTAGGAAATTCTCCACTTGAGAGCGACATATTTATGAGGAACACACTGGGTCAGCAATATATTTAATGCTTTACTTTGCAATACTTGGCGGTATGCCGTCTACGCCAGCTGACCATTTACTTTTCATTTTCTTTACCACTTGTATTATTTCTGCATTAGTAGCTGGATGTAGGTACAATGTATTGTTGCAAATTTTTGAAAATATTTTCGAAGTGGACAATGCAAGATCATTATTGTACGTTTGTGATAAGTTGGTGTAATAGTTATTAAATAGATCAGCAATTATTCGAGGATCTTTTATTATGTTGTCATTTTTAATTATCTCTAAATTACCGTCATCATTATGAGTGTTTTCACTAGTTTCCACATCGCCTTCGACTTATCATCTGATTTTTTAATGATTGTTTAATTTTTTTGCTGCTTTCAGAACCCGTTTGTGTATGTTCTTGTATCTTTTGTAATATGTCTCTGTACGTGGTGATAGATTTCCTTGTGTTTTAGCCTTGTTAAGAAGTCTAATTCTTTTACTTGCTATTCTGATACCTTGTGTTACCTAGAGTTTTTATTGTTTTGTTGAAGTTACACATTTTACAACAGGGAATGCTAGATCGAAATAGAATCTTATGGTGTCAATAAAATAACTGAAAGCTTCACTAAGCTGATTATGTATATAAAGCTCGTTCCAATTTTCTTCCCTGAGAAGGTGATTAAAATATTATATATTTTCGTCATTAAATTTTCTTTTGTACGTTACACTACTTGCTTTTACATTACAAAAACTTTTATTAGGAGTTACACCTATGTCGAGTACTTGGGCAAAGTGGTCTGGAAAACCACTGCTAAAGACGTCTACTGTGTTGTAGTAAAGATGTTTGCTCACTATGAACTGGTCAATTGCACTTGTAGAGTATTTTGTAATTCGTGTGGGAACTTTAACAATTGCGTCCATATTAAATGAATCTAGAAGAAGTTCGTGTTTTCTAGGCTCTAAAAAGTCTATCTGGATATCACCGACAATTACGACGGTCTTCTTGATTTTCGTAAAGAATTGAGTATCGTATCCATCCTATTTATAAAAATTTCTATATCACTGTCAGGAGTTCTATATACACATACAATTACAAGGTTATAATCTACTATTTCTAATGCGCAACTTTCGAAGTGTTTTTCTACATTAAAATATTTAAACCTAGTGCATTCTTTCATTTTTAGACCCCTCTTTGCATATATACAAGCTCCCTCTCATTACTTCTGTAGTATCCTGCTCTTAGCTAAAATTCAGGAATGCTTAGGTATTCTAAGCAGCCTGATTGTAACCAGTGTTCTGTTATACAGATCAAATTTACTCCCAGCAATTTCTCCAAAAGAAGTTCTTCCAACATAACGAAAACTCTCGTACATTTTGATGGAAAATAACTATATTATTTTTATTATGTTTGTAACTTAAGTTGTCAGACTGTATACATTGATAACATGTCTGCACTTTAACGGCATTAATCTCAATATACCTTAGTTTTAATTTATTGTCAATTAGACGTTTATCAAAACTCCAATTATCTTTATGGATGTCTTTATGTTGGGTTGATGATCCTACCATAAAAAATAATACGGACGGTGTGCTGGAGGCTTTCTTTCTCTTTTTATTTCCTATATACATTGTCCTGATATGACGTAATATTTTTAGGAGAGACAATGCCATTTGAAACATATTTTCAATATTCGATTGTACCCTGATACCGTTTTCATTAGATGGTATGACACAATTTTTTTCATATGGAATTTTACTTCTTTTGCAATTTGTATCAAAGTTTTCGCTTACTATACCATTTTTATCAATAATTATGGGGAATTTATTTACACTAATTTTTACTGGAAGCTCTCGCATCATTAAGCTAAGTTTCTCGGATATTTCTTTTTAGCTGTATTGCTTAAGTGCATACCATGTCTTGTGAAATATCTACGAGGAAAATCCTCAACATTTAGGTGGTGCACATGACTATAACGTTTACTTAATGTATTAAGTTTCTTATTGAAGTTTTTTACCGCTTTGTATACACAAGAAGAGCTAATAAGATCATAGCGATATGGAACGCCTACAACTATCACATTTGTATGGGCTAGATTTGGTAATAAAGAGCACAGATTGCTTATACCCGCATCAGCTTCATTTCTAGCAATATCGTTGGTACCTCCGATAATAACAAGTACATCGTTCTTGGTTAGATTTTTACTATTTAATGCCACTGACTCAGCTACGTTACCTATTCTTTCTCCCGGTATAACTAAACTAGTAATTTGTTTATCTACCAGTTTGAAGTTTAAAATACCGGCCAATCCCTTTGCATGACTGTCACCATATATCACCACCTTCCGTTTGTTTATTTCTGTTGAACTTACTTTTGACTTCCCCCTCAAATTATTACTGCCAAATTTTATACTTGCATTTCCTGTCTTTACTTCACTACTTGCTCTAAAACTATGCAGCTTTGCACTCTCAGTTTTGCCACTGCTTTCATCATTAACGCTTGTGTGATTACTACTATTTGTAGTCCTTTTATTTAGTTTCTTGCAGCTGCTTGTAGCATGTAAATTTTTATTTACACTGACATTACCTGAACTTTTGTGTACATGGCTTGTACCGTTTTCACTAATTGCACTTTCACTATTTACATCTGCTAGGTAGTGTAGAACTATGAGCCGGTTTTGTGTGGGTATTTCATGTAATACACCATGCTGACTGGTATTGTTACTGTGTTTCTGAAAATTTATTTTCTTGTTACTAATTGGAAGAGCACTCTTCGTTATTTCTTTATGCTTGTAACAGGTTCGTTTGCTGTAATTTGTAGGTTGTTGTGCACTTATTTTGTTATTGTGCACTACTACTTCAGTATAAAGCGGTGAACCATTTCTTGCACTAATTACCGGTAATCCATCTCCGTATTTGCCTTGTTGCTTTTGTCTAGGAATATCTTCACATTTTTCACCTGTTAACACTGAAATAATCTCACGCAGTGAATGTATCTCTTCAACTAGTTCAGTTACTAATTTACTCTGCGAAGATTTCTTCCAGCATGTTTGATCGTCATTTGTTTTCACCTCACTGATTCGAGTTTTGCAGTAACTACTCTTTCCTAATGTAATGTTATCAATTTCGGGTATACTGTTACTGTATTTACAGTTTCTATTTAGAGAACTGTTTCTTGACTCACCATCAGATATCTTGTTAAATTTCTAACTAACTTCTTGAATTTCTACCAGATTGTTGTTTTGAACACCACTGTTACACCCACCACTGCAAGCGCCGCCATTTTTTTTCAAAAATGGGTTAGAAGCCCCTCAGGGGTCAGTTGGGTTCTGTTCCGGACATAAAGTGAGCAAATTAAAGACTTGCTCATATTTTTATATACATTTTACAACCAGTGTATCCGTATAGTAAAATTGCACCGAGAACAAAACCGAACAAACCCCTGCGGGACTTCTAACTCTTTCCTACTACTACTTATACTATAGATCCATATATTAAAACTACAGGCTGCAATCTAATCTTAAATCTATTACCAATATTGAAACACCAAGCTTCACTCATTTATTTTATTACAGGTAGAATTTATTAGACTATTCTTAGATGTTGTATTGAATCGAGATGCACATAATCGCGAAAGTCGAAAACCCCGCACGCGGTTTGCTTCATTTGTTACTTTGTTAAACGAAGGTTAGAGACAAAAGACGACAACCAATCAGAGTCGATTTTACAAATTGACCGAAGTTTACTTAAACGAGGATTACTGAACTTCAATTTTCAACGGTGCAACAAAAGACCGGGAACCAAGTTTAAACTTGAAGTTTAATGTTGAACGCGTTTAAGTGAACGCTCGTTTAAACTTTGTTGGTGCACACGGCTGTAAGTGAACACTCTTCTAAACTTCGTTGGTGCACACGGGTTCTTCCTGGTTGCGGACGTCTCAGTTGCTGTTATCTGTTAAATTCTTTCCTAGTTGCAGACGCACAGGTGTTGCTTGGAATTTCCATGACTCGATTACGAAGCAACCAGAATTGTTAGTCCCAATTGCATTTCATTACATTTATTACCCTGCCCTCAGCAACGAGAACATTTTGTTGCAAGAATACAATTTGCTGCAAAAATTCATTGAGGTGTGGAGCTAGTAAGTTCTTATAGGGACATGACTTTTTCAGGGGCCTTAGCCTGTTTAGAGCGTCGAAATGGAATTTTCCTCACAAATTTTTACTGAGGAGAAATTTATTTTTAAAAATAAGATGGGAACCGCCCCCCCCCCACAAGGATTTCGTACCCTCTGTGCAACTCCCATTTATACTTAACCAGGCTTGGGGCTGGCAGTGTCCATGTTGAAACTATTTGCACTGGAGTGTTTACAAGTTACAGGAGAATAGCCATTGTCGAATATTATGCCTATATGAGAATGAGCTTGCAGTTCTCCTTTGTCAGGTAGTGAATTATATACAATATTTACACAAACCATTTATATACATTATTTACACAAACCTATTAAAGTCTCTGAATATGTTATTCATCGCAAACACTTCTTAATTTACCAGTATCCTGAAATTCCGCAACTATTCTATGCATTTTTTTGTCTAAGAGTATTGCTGATTTCTTTCTTCTTTTCCCACCAGTTTTTAAATCCAAACGATCGTACAGAAAGTCGCTGTGTTGAGCTTCATCCTTGAGAACTCGAATTAACTCTGAGACATTTGAGTGTGCTTTGTTTGTAGTAGAACGCAGTCTATTGTGCCAGCCTTCGAGTACGTTGTTCGTCCTGTGCCTTGTGTTACGGCAGTTCCTAATCTCTGTAATAAAAGTCGATAGTTCTCCAACCACTGGACGACGAAATAATCATAAAATTGCTGCAGTTTACTGTTGCATGGTGTGCCTTCTTGAATACACAGCCAACCATCAACGACTTTATCTATTGGCAAGTGTGCCAAAGCATCACACATTCTAATGCACAACCTAACCTCATCATTATTTGTGTATTCTTGTAGAAGCCCTACTTCTTGTACTTTTCTCCATAGGCACTGGTTGAAATGAGAATTGCATCCTTTAACTTGCGCTTATGGAAATAAATACCGCAATGCGTTTATAGTTGACTCTTCAAAGTCAACCATTATAAATTCAGGTTTCCACTCAGGGACTTGTCCCTTAATTCTTGCTAAAAGTCGCTCGTATATCTGCTGTCTTTTGCTTGGAAGAAGAGCAAACACAATCGGAACAATATCGGTTTCTTCATCGGTGCTACCAAAGTCGGCAAGCAGTGTATAAAGCTGGGCAAACTGCTGCACGTTTTGAACGTTCTATCCATAAAGAACACTTTATAACTTCCAAGAATATTTCTTCCATTTCTGCTAGCAAATGCCAGTATCCTGTCTTCGCCTCCATCATCTAAAAGAAGAAAATTGAATCCATCTCGAAAATGAAGAATATCAGATTGCGATCAGGATGTTTTTATACGTGATCGAAGTCTCCGTATCATTTACCACTCCGTATATATACGTGATTAGCACTGACGGATGAATTCAGTGAGTTTCTCCTTTTGTTTGAACGAAGTACAAGGGAAACGCAGATAACCCTAGTTGGCTTCTATTAGAGAAAATCCTCTGCTGGAGTTCGTAGCTCTGGGGAAGTGGCATTCACTGTCGTAGGGAAAGAATCTGTTTTGAAGGTTTTGAAAGGAGTTTGTCTGGGAACTATTGTATAAAGTATCAAAGCTACGCCTGACTCAAACCAATATTTATAAAACGGAAGGAAAACTGTAATATTGATTATATTGGAGGAAGGAAAACTCCTCGTAGATATCGTTAAAAGGCTCTGAATATTAATAGATACTTATTTTAGTAAATTTATTTATAAAAATTGATTTAGTAGGAAGGTAACTACATTCTCTCAATTTTATTTACTTTAATTTTTAAAAGAAATAGAATTTTTCCTTAGCATATATGCCGATAGGACTTTTGGGTGTTATATATTTTTGATATTGATTTTGATGTTTTAAATATTCAAAGTCATCATTATATACGAAAATTAAAATACCACAAGATCGGTTGACGAGGAGCGGTCACTGCAGCTAAAGCGGTTAATGTATCCATGGAAATCGATACGGGTGCCTCTGTAATCTTTTGGCGAAATTCTCGAGCGTCCTCGGTTTCGTCACACTTCATCTTTCACAGTTCCACATAAGATATCCGTGGTGATAAGATCTGGCAATCGAGGAGGGAACTGAATAAGCCCTCTTCCTCGAATTCAGTTTTGCTGCTGACTGTCATTCTGGAGAGCTCGCACTTCTAGGGAATACTGAGGTGGGGCCCCATTCTGTTGGTACGATACCTCATCATTTCTATAAAGTGCAGGTACACCTGGCAGAACTAATGTAGGTAACATTTGCAGCTGTGTCCTATCACACCCCGAGCTGCAATTTTACACCAGACAGCGACCCTTCATTGATCGTCTGCCTTATCAACATGGACGTGCAAACCGTGCGTCTCAAACTTGTCAACAATGCGTTTGATTGTTAGGCCAGTTGGTTAAGTACCACACCCTTCTCGTCAGTGAAACTGCGCATCGATAGGAGCCCCAAACCTGATAAAACACTTCAAAACGTACTTACGCTGCTCGAACGTTAAGCGCGTTCCTTTCATTTCTTTATCTTGCCTACCGTGCAGACAGTACCCAGAGTTGAGTGAAAAACCGTTTTACAACATAATTTAAACTGAAAAGAATTCACAATGTCGAATGCTGTTGGGCGGAAAACCATACAAGACATACTTAAATTTCAGAACAATTGATAATGGCATCATCCTGATACATTATGACAGATTGTATAGACTTTTCTGGCGAACATGTTATCGTATTCCTAAGTTCGTAATACGTTTCTTCTGTCGTTAATTTAAGCTAGGTATACGTTGGACTGTAAAAAGTTAAAGTGGGTATATGCCAAATTACATCCTATATAAAAGCTCTCTAGATGTTCTTTGGTTCGCCTGGTCCTTACTGTACAAAAGAATTTTCGTTTCCGGTAAGAAATCATTTTGTTAATATCCAACATTAACAAGTATACCCATGATTCATGTAACATTTGGACTTAAATCGACGCTATATACAAATGCAATCAAGAAATACCATAAATTACTAGAAAAAATATCCAGTAAGTAATAATACTGGAAAACCGAAAATACGAAAAATGGGAAAACCTGTAAGTTAAAACATATAACAAGGAGGGAAAAAGAAATTTACCTAGAAATTTCTAGGTTTTCATGTGTTTGGGTAAAGACGACAGGTTGGAGAGATCAAGTTTTTTTTTTTTTTTTTTTTAATAAGACAGTACATGTTGAAGATTTTATCCATTTTTAAGTGAAAAATTTGCATAACAATGCTTTTTATATGATATTTTAGAAATATAAGCTAGTAATGTAGCAGAGAAATTTTTAGTTTTGGTGTCTTCTGTGCTCATGCAACACTGCTCTTACATAGACAATTCGTAACTTTATTTAAAAAAAAATGGAAAGAAGCAAGACTCGTCCTTTGATAAAATGTACCTATGTGTAGTAAAAACAAATATAATAATGTGCATGAACCATGATGTACGCCTATAATAATCGTCTATGTAAAGTAGAAAAGTGTAAACTAGGTTTTACTTTAGAAAGAGAAAGCGAATATTTTTTACATATATATTTCGTTATGGTTTAGTATTTTTGGTATTTAGGTTTACCGATATTTTGGTATGATTTGTAGGAAAGTTTCAGATACTTCAAATTACTAGCATCAATACCTTTTAAATTCTTGTTGTGATCCCAAACAATTCTATCCACTAGCTTAATTTCATTTGAAGAACTTACCGTTATTTTTTCCCGACAGGTTCTAAAACTATGTTGAAATGAATAATATTTTCTTATTGTTTTCAGATTTGTTTGTTTTTCTTCAATATTATGTGCTGAATGTTTTAAATCCCCTACTTGAAAACTTTTCGTGCTTGGGAAATGTCTTTTCATTATTTGGATTTCGGTAGTAATGAAATTGAAAAGAAAACAGAAAACTTTCCTATTAAAGTGGAAATAAAAGCAGAGAACGAACCATTTGAGAAATGTAATTATGAAATATATACTAGTAACGCTAATGATGATAAAGATCCTCTTGCGATATATTTGGAATGTAAGGAACGAGAAAGCACAACGCAAGGAGAAAAAGTCGCTTTAGAAAGTAATCAGGATAGAACAATATCAGATTGGAAACTAAATTCGAAAGAAATATGTTTTGTCGAGTGTTTACCACCCGCTGAAGTACTTGTAAATACCAAACAACCTTTTCCTAGTAACATCAATCCAAAATTCTCCGATTTTACGCATAACATGGAACAGTCAAACAGTCACATCTTTGCCACTATTGGAGATCAGAACGACAAGGAAAAGGACGTAGAAGAAAATGTTGATCAAGAAGCAGATGACAATCCTCAGGTCCTCAGGTACTTTTGATTCGTTTATTTCATCAGAGTAATATCTATGTAAATATTTCTTTCCAACACTTTCAATACTTAGATATTAATTTTGATTTTTCGTTTAACACAGTCTGAGTTAAAATGAGTTGCTAACATTTGAATACTTAAAAGAACTCAACCAAATTCTCAGCATTGTATGTCATGAGGCAATTCGACAGTGAAATATGTATCCAAATATAACGGTTAATTTTTATAAACCTCCTTCTTACGTCAAGTTTTCAGTGTCAAGCCCGTCTCACACGGATCCGAACTAAGGCCTCAACCTAGCTTACAAAATGACAGTGTCGCTTAACTCAAACTTCCATGCAATTTATTCTATCCTGAGGTGATGTAGAGGTCTCGGACGATCCTTAAAACCAGGTAGGTTTTACCAGCAGAGCCTCTCGTGCTCACTGTATTAAACAGACGAAAAATACTTGAAGAATGTGTTACGCACAGGACAATAAACTGTCGTAATTGTAAATATTATTGTTTTTCCATTTCACAATATGAGTTCATCCGAAACATATGAAATAGCCGCAGCAGCGATATCTGCTCTCTTGTCGACACAAAATTTATTCGTCCCTCTCCCCCCCCCCCAAAAAAAAGAGTGAAAGAGTAAAGAGGGGATACTGGACCAGGGAGTGAATTCTTCACCGCAATAATGCACAGGAAAGCATAGTATTTTCAGTGGTAAATAATGAAGTACTTGCAGAATATCCTCGTTCCTACAAAAAAAAAAAAAAAAAAAAAAACCTACAGAATGAATTATTTAGCAATCCATATGCTATTGAAATTAGAAACTCCGAAAATTCGGCAGTGAGATACGAAAATCAGTGAGTCTGTATCAACTGAAGAAAGGTCTGTATATCCTTTTATCCACCAAATTGTAGAACTGAAAATCAAATGACTTGTCCAAATATATAAATGAGTGCAGTTATCTGGCGCGGAAAGCTAAAATAAAGAAGAAAGAGCAATTTACACACCCACAAAACATGCCCACATAGCCCATAAGGTAAACCTATACCGCGCCGGGAGCTCCTCCCATGCACTACATCCGTTTTTTTTTTTTTTTTGGTATTCTGCGAGCATTGTAGAACTGTTCCCTAAAATTGCACGAAGGACACATAATACTGATGACAATTAACTCTAATTGTTTCTGGTGCTGTTTTACTTGTGGCGCACCACATCTGGATTTTATGTTTATAAGTTTAGGAGTACTAGTGTAAAATTATTACAAGTAATTTACGGCGGATAAAATAGGTGAGTTCGTACGAAAGATACCTTTAGAGAAACTATTTTCCACCGGTGGTGAATTTCTGCACAAGTGTATAGAAGTGTATTTTGTTTATAAGTGGAACGTTACTAGTATAAAACCATGATAAATGCTCTTGAAACTCGTATCATTGCTAAAACCCATACGTTTTCAATACCCTTGGTTATGTGAATACCAACCTTCCCTGACGCACTCCCTCGCTTACACGGGCCCTTCAGCTTAGCTTAGATAGCATTCGTGCTTTTTGTGGCGACCGAGCGAAAATTGTTCTGTGTTTTCTTGGCTATAGTATTCATGCATGCATCCGGACGCTGTATTTATACGCGCATAGTAAAAGAATTATAATTTTTCAACTATTGCTTATGATTCCCATTTGAATATTAAATATGCCATGTAGATATTTTCATGTCGCTCAGCACAAATCATTTAGAATACAATAAGGAAATTAGTGAAGGAATTCTAATTTTTGAACAATTATTTCGAGTTGTGCGCCAAAAGTAAACCTGCACGCTTTTTTTAAAACATGTTACATTTTCTTTGGTATACAAATTGCACAATATACCTAAATCATATACTTTCGTTCATTTAACAGATATAATTACATTTGTGCACACCTGTAATGTTCGGGCCGACACTACCTACTTCACTGCATACCTTTAGGAACTTTATTCTTACAGTTTCTTTAAAATAATATAAATTGTGCTTCATGTTATACAAAAAATCATATTTTTAATATGACTCTATTCATATTATTAATGCTTCTCTTGTCCAGGCCGAATTGTTTTGAAATTAAAAGGCGAAATGAAGTTGAATGTCCTCAGGCGCTACTATTTTCCAATAGGTAGTTGTATGAAAGTCCAGAAGAAAATATAAACTTTTCCTATTTCTTCCAAGTCAGGATCCAAATACAGACACCAGAAAATTTTATTCTGAACAAAGGGCAAGTTACTTCTCACACGATTTGTTAAGTAACGTCGTGAGTTTTAGTTCGTGAATCGGAGCCTTACTTCAGTCCCGTCTGAGACAGGCTTTAGGATTGAATACGGATACGCCTCTAAGTAATGTCGAGAGCAAATCTTATAAATAGAGCTCATAGTTTTCTATCCCGAGCAGCAGACTCGTAAGATGGCAATTTTTAACCTACATTTCTAATTGTCATCCTTTGCTTATGGTATTCATTTTATTGATAGTAACATTATAAAAAGCTAATTGAAGGTACGCACTCATCATAATACAAAATATTTTTCAAACAGTAGAGTTTTGTAATATAGTGTATCTTATATTACTTTTGTCTTTTTAATATACAGAGTGGAGCAAGGAGTTGGAAAGAAATTAACTGGTAAATCATATTTAGCGAAGTATATGTTATTTCATGGAAGTGTAAGTCCTCACACAGGCCAAGAGCGTGGAAAGGAATTGAGTCGCATGTCAAATTTGGCTACAGACATGGTTGAAAAGCCGCATACTTGCCACGTGTGTGGAAAGGGATTTGTTCGTAGGACAGATATGAGAAGACACAAGTTAATACATACAGGGGAAAAACCTCACAAGTGTCAAGAGTGTGGAAAGGGATTTTGTGACAGGTCCAATTTTGCAAGACACAAGTCAGTTCATAAGGCTGAAAAACCTTACACTTGCCAGGAGTGTGGAAAGGGATTTTCAGATAGGTCCAATTTTGCAAGACACATGAAAGTCCATAAGGCTGAAAAATGTTACACGTGCCAAGAGTGTGACAAGAGTTTTAGTCGAGAGTCAAATTTGGCTACTCGTATGTTAATACACTTGGGTGCAAGACGACATATTTGCCACATATGTGGAAAGGGATTTACTCGTAGGGCAGTTTTGGCAAGACACATGTTAATACATACAGGGAAAAAACCTCACTTGTGCCAAGAGTGTGGAAAAAGCTTCTCTGATAAATCGAATTTTACTAGACACACGTTAATACATAAGGTTGAAAAACGTTTCATCTGTCAAGAGTGTGGAAAAAGATTTAGTCGAAAGTTAAGTTTAGCAATACACGTGTTAACACATTCGGGTGACAAATGTTACACGTGACAGCAATGTGGAAAGGGAATTTCCAATAGGTCCAATTTGGCAAGACACATGGTTGTTCACTAGGTTGAAGAAGCTTACACGTGCTAACAGTCCGCAAATTTAGTACATACAGGAGGAAAACCTATATGTGCCAAGAGTGTTCAAAACTATTTAGCCATAGGTCAATGCTAGGATAGTGATGAGCTGTGGGAGTATTCCCGGTGGGAAGGAATTTATAAATGGGAATATTCCCGGTTTTACCCTGGCCTATTAATTCCCGGGAAGGAAATTATTTCCATTACTTTATTTATCTTACAAATTATAAGAAACATATGTCTAATTACTTTATTTTCATTTATTATTATTTACTTCTAGGTTTTAAATAATTTGGCGATTAAAACAAGTAAATTCTTTGACAGTAGTTTATATAAATAATAATTTGAGATTTTAAGTTAAATTTCCACTAGCACTAGAAAGTACGAAAGTTCCAATTTACAAACAATGAGGAGGAGCCAGTTTGTTAAGTAATGTAGAAATTATATTGAAATAGAGATGAAGTACAATGAATTCACCCCGAAACACCGCTAGTAAGTCTGTCTCCTGTCTCTGACTCTAATTCTTGGAACCCGGCCAGAGCACATGTTGTTCGGTTTCCACGTTAATCAGTAGGTCCACGTCTCATATAGCCTCGCTGCTGAACGGGACGTTAAAGTCAAAATCAACTACACTCAAATTTCTGAAAGACCCTAGGACTTTTCTCTCATGTAAATTAACGCATGAAATTTCGAGAAACAGGTAAAAAGAAAGGTCATGTGTGGCAATGTTACGTGCTAAATTATAAAACTAAGTCAGTATCTTGCAAACATTGTGAACATAAATATGTATGCGCAAATCTGTCTTCTGAAACATGGTGAGACATGTGTCATCTGATAATTATCCGAACTAATTCGTTTATAACATTTTAAAATTTAACACGTATGTAATGTCAGTAGTAGAGTCAAATTTAGAAAATCCACTTACATATAAATCTAAACTGTTTAGCGGTGTAAATATATGTGGACTTACTATACCAATTTTCCCACACATTTACTAACATAGAATATATTGTAAGTAAATATACATTTATGCGTACTCTCTAAATATAATAAGGTAAAATCTTGCCCTTCATAATCTACATTTTGAAGAATCCTCTGGACAGAACAATAATAATACACAGTGGTAAGAAAAGATTTTACCTTTGAAATTATAATATTGTAATAGAGTTCAATTTTCTTCGTGTTTGTACATAAATTCCCGGAATATTCCCATTTCTAAGAATCTTCTCGGGAGTTTTCCCAGGGAATATTCCCAAAAAATATTTTCCCGGGAATTTACCCATCACTATGTTAACAACACACTCGTTAATACATAAGGGTAAAAAGGTCTTACGTGCAAAGAGTGTGCAAGGAGTTTGGTCGTAGGTCAGATGGTTAAGACACTTCTTAATACTTAGTAGTGAAAAACTCACAAATGCCGAAAATGGCCAAGAGCTTTTAATCAAAGTTCAATTTTTGTTAACACATTTTACAACATAAAGAGGTAAGCGTCAAAGGGGAAAAAAATGTGGTAAGTTATTTAATCGTGGGTAAAATTTGGTGAAACCCATGTTCATGCATACAGATAATAAAAAAAACTTCAAAATCCATAAAAGCAAATCTAAATTTAATCAATGATCAAATCCGCCAGCAGACATGTTGACAAATACTGTTCAAAACCTAAAACCTGCTGGAGCTGTATAAAGAGGGATATTCGCTACTCAACTTTCAAAATAAATATGTAAAAAATACAGGAGAAATATCTCAGTTATGTCAGTCGTGTCTAGAAGAATTTATTGAAAGTTCGTATTTAGCAAGACTGTATTAACATATACAGGAGAGAAAACTGTAACGTGAGGGGAGTATGGAAATGTTTTATATGATCCATGCATTAAACATATAAGCATAGTCAGAAGATATCCATAGCCTCTGACATGCAAGTAAAAATTAGACGAATTTTGAATATTACAAAACAGGAGGTTTCGCATAGAGCTAAGAAATACAACAGCTACCAAGGGTATTGAAAAAGACTTCGTATAATATCAAGTTTTGTAAATTTTGTTGGCTGCAATCGGTAAATAACTGACTTGCAAGCCATATATTTAATGACATATATATATTTCTTATATATTATGGGAAAAGTTCGAAATGTCATTCCTGTATCCAGTATTCAAATGAGGAATCCTCATCGCAATTTTATCAGGGAATGTTATAATTGATACAAAATATTTTTCAGTCCAATTCGATTAACGACCAATCGTACAAGTAGTAGTACATGATGAACTAATAATGTTACAGTATCACGAACTTCCACAGTTTAGAAGACTTTTACATATACAGCACAATAATGGTACTAATATAGTATAATATAGTATGTATTTGCAAGTTTTTGAATATTTAGTTTCGTGATATATTAGAGGGGAGATTTTAAAATGTTTTCTCTGAATTCAGTAATCCTATCAAATAGTTTGGGTGCCAGAGATATAATTAAAGCATAAGATTTGGTTTGAACAGATATGTTTCACAGTTGTTTATATAAAAACAACGATATGATTCAGTATGAATGTGTGCTTTTCTTCTCTAACAAGATTCTGCTTCGTCACTTAATTCGTTTATTCAAAATATTCGAAATGTATATTTGAAGAAAAATCTATTCGTTTCCACAATCTTCTGGTAGATTCAATAGTTCTATTCATCTCTAAAAGTTATCATAAAGTCCTACGGAGATCTATTGTTCTATTAAACTAAACTTGATCTTTAATGTCATCTGGACTCTCACCAATCAGCTAGAGATTATAAAATGTGGATTCCACATGAATGTAGGTCGTTCTCGATTATTTTTACATATTACTCCTATCCTCCGCTAGGGAGACTGGAAATGTTTATCAATTCAATATAATTTTCTTATCTTATGTCATATATGTATCAAACTCGATTGAAATCGCAACTCCCAGCGTTCCAGAATTATGCATGAACATACACAACATACTTTACGGATGATACCGAGAGCGACACTACACCAAGTATCTTGTTTCTTATCTTAAAATTTCGAGAAACCACGAGTTCGAGACAGAATTTAATAAATCGAAATGAGACCGAGATTCGACATATCGAACCTTACTAAAGGGTCAAAAACAAAACCGTGAACGAGACATACAGTTATATTTCGAGACATGCTGAGACAAGATCAAGCTCAATCTCGAAAGTCTCGGTTTCGTGTAGAATATTAACAGAAATTATTAAATTACAAGCCTTGGCCAAAATTCTTTACTATTATTTTATATCTTATTTGTTGGAACAATTGCCCTTGGATGGTATAAGTCAAGTACGTGTGCACAGAAAATGCCACCTCTAGTAGTTTAATATTTAGGTATAAAGAAAATGTTTTAAACAACACATAGTTTGAATTGATATTCAATATATCTTATTCTCTTTCCAGTCTTCGAAATGACCAAAAACTACGTTGCCAAAATATTTCGAAATTTAATTTTGTAAACCAAACATATAATGTTACAATTGTCAGACATTTCTTTTCACGCAGCTTAGAAATTTTCTTGTAAAGATATGTTTATTTTATTTTATTTTTTACTGCAACTGCTCGTGTTGCATCAGCTTTGTTCTGAAACTGAGAATAAAATGCTAAGATTGGTAGAGAATAGGAATTTCGGAATAATGCAAGATCATGGGAAGAGGAAAGCTATTATAATAAACCAGAGGATTGGTTAAAAATATCAAGATGTAAATTGTATAGTTGGTTGGCTTGGAATTTAGCGTTCCATTCAGCACTGAAATTATACGAGATGTTGACATACAGTTTAAGATGGAATCTAAGATACCGTCATGCGTTAAAACTTTTCAATAACCTTCCGCTAAGATTCGAACCCGGAAACCTATGCTCCAATGCCACGTGCTCTGGCTAGTCGTATAATGTCTGTCTGTCTGCTAGTCAAGAATAATGTAATGCAAAGTATTGGAATTAATTTATTAGGGTTCAATGTTGATTTTCGATATGGAAAATGTCTGTTGCTCCGTCACTTTCGACTATATCAGCGGGGCTACATCAGATGTGAACTACATCTTAACGTAGGATCCTAACCACATGACCTGCCGGGAATCGAATCCGAGTGTACCACGCCAAAGGTACCTACGCTAAATTCTTAGTTACGAGGGAGCTTCATAGATTGATCGAGACGACACCGAGATTGATACCTTTTTTGATTCGAGACGAGACCTAGAGTATATTGAGTTGCATCTCGTCTGTATATCATTCCTAACATACACATCCTTTTTATACAGATACATGGATTAATATGGATGTAGGAATAAATTGAAAAAGTTAAAATATAACAGCAACTGAATTGTTTTTCAACTTTCATTAAGATAAAGTTTGCTCTTTTGGTCTTTTACTTTGTCTGTACTTAGTTGAACAAAGTGGAAAAATAACCGTGACAACGTTTCCTGTATACTAATGCTACGGTGATAAATTTACGTATAACAAAATTACTGCGTAAAAATTTCTGGTGGCGAAACTACCTACATGTTAATACTTTGGTGGCAAAATTATCAAAGTTCGGTAAATTACCCAGAATGGAGATAGCACATTTTCTGGTTTAAGCAAATTTGGTGCAAATTGTTCGGTTCAAATTGACATACACCCCTTAAATGGGACTTGTATCCCGTTAATTTTGAAATGACAGGTACGATTACTATGACATTGCGCTAAACTTGGTCAACATTTTCGAGAGAAATATCTGTAATTAAACATTTACTGTTGATGCATAAATTACGTTCGTTCAGCGTAGTAAAGCTTAGTTGATTCATTAAGTTTAGCGAGGTTTATAAAAGGCGAACCTCCATATTAATTTGGAATCTGAATCAGATGACTTCACACTGGTGATTACACCACTTCTGTACAAGGAAAAATAATTTAATTTGGAGATAAGTTTATATTATTTAAAAGGATTGCTAGTTCATATAAATTGATTATTATTAAACCTTTAAGTTTGGTGTATATATATTATTTAAAGTTTGGTATTTCTTTTAACTTCTTTTCGTATTAGCGATAAGCATTTGCAGCTTGACAGAATTTCTAAGAACCAACATGTAGCTGGGCCATGAAGGACTCGTCCTCATTTGAGGACAGTGGGTTTTTATGATATACTTCCTTATATATATACAAGAGAGCAATATAGGCTTATAGCTCCGTACGACCAATGGAAATGGATTATAACTGATCAAAATCCTTATTTATTCGGTGTAAGAACTTCAATTTTTAAATGTTGGACTTTGTTAAGCAAAAGGTCTCTAAATCTGCATTACTGCCCCAAAAATCTGAAATTCAGGGTAGAAGACGGTTGACTTCTAATCGAACGCCCCTGTCCAGCGGCAATTGTACAAAATTCTAGATTTTTTTTTTTTTTTTGTAGTTTTTCTTTCTTTCATCTCGGATCCGTGGTTGTGAAAATATGACATCTTACGTCGGTGTATTCTTTTCGACACATTATGCACTTATGTAACGTAATTAATCATCATTGACTATGACATTCGGATCTTGACTTGTTAATCATTCCCACGCTGCAGCATACACAATACAAGTATAATGTTAATAAATTAATGAGCATGGAGGGGGGAAATTAGCCCTCCTCCCCATTCCGTCAACGCCCTTGTCTAGCGGTTGGCCTATGAAACTCCTGTCCACACACTTTCACGTGGTTTTTGTTTCATTTATTTCATACCCTATGCTACGAAGATATTACGTTTGCTGAGCAAAAGTGAACCTTTCTGAAAATGGACTTGTATCGCTTGTGCTCTAAATGTTGAGTTGGAGCCAAATTTATCCTGCAACCCAAGTTATTTCGAAACACATAAAATTAGTTTATTTAGTTTGATTGTTTACATCTTGCATCAGTAGCAAGGCTATATGAGACAGGGCTTTTTGTTTAAAGTGAGATCGCAGTTTTGAAATTTTACGTGGGATTGCAGTCAAAATCTATACAGCAAATTCCGACGTCTCGTGTCTCTATCCTCAAAATTTAATGTTAAAAGACTGAATATAGCACCCTGTAGCGTGGTACATACATACATACAGACGAACAAATTGAGATCAAATTGTCCCAGACCTTGACGTTCACACTAACGTTATAATAAGTATCACACTTTAATGGTTAGTTACACGACCGACTGCGTTACGTTGCGTTTCTCGCCTGGTCTCTTCATACAAGCTGTGCCAAGTTGTAAAGTTTCAAAGAAAATTTAGAACTGTGGTGGGGAAGAGGTACGAAATAAAATTTTCATAATATAATGAAAAAGATATTGTTGATACAAAATTAATTGTTACCTGAAGTTTCCAATTGCATCTCAGCCACACCACTGACGTTAGATTAATCAGAAGCACTTTTCGGATCAACATTTTTACCATTTGTGTGAGTTTCAATTTTTTACCAAGCATTGCATTTTTCGAAATGATTTTCGTTCTTTGAACTAAACCACCCATTTCTTTCTTGCACGTTTTGCAACAAGCTCGTATAATCTTTACTTATCTGATGGAGTTTGAGCTACTCTAATATATTTGCAACAAATCATGTCCTTTTTTTTCAGTATAACTCATGTTAAACGATTCCATGTTGTACGTAGGCTGAGAACCAACATGTACTGTACAAACGAATGTCCTTCGATATTTTAATATCAGAACCTCAACTTAACAAATAATATGTTGTTTGTTTTCTGAATACAACACAAAAATTTGCTTCCGTGATAAATATTTTATTTATTTTTTAATATCAGTTCTACAAGTAGTCCAACCTTCGACTAAGACACTTTCTCGCAAGTTAACTAAGAAGCATTTAAACAATACAATATACGTTTAAAATAAGGGGGAAATGAGACAAAATAAATTGTAGATCACCACGTTGACTGCTGTAGCCACAAGAAATCAAAACATTCACATGGGAAGAAAATAGTCTTCTGATTGGAGAGCTCTTTTGGAAGTTCTCTTGCTCTGGAAGATTTGTTTTTTCAAAAATAAAATATGCAAATAAACATATGTTTTAGACAAGTCTTCAAAATACACGTGTTTAAAACAAAATGTTTAAAACGTAAACAAAATTTGTTTTAAACAAAATCAATTGTGTAAAACAAGTTTTAATCATTTGTTCTAAACATTTTGTTTTAAACAAAACAATCCTGGAAGTTAGTAAATTTGGGACGAAGCCCAAAGTAGCAAAAACTTGAACTAATTACGTGAACCTTCAATTGTGCCACCTGCAAAGTCTATAAAAGAAATCACAATTCACAGCAATTAGGTAAATAAGAAAATGTTAAGCTAAGTCAATTGAACGTAACGACAATCTTCTGAACAAGGCATTTGCCAACTTGATCAGAAGTTGGGGGCTTTGGGGGGATGCTTCTCCTTTCTCCCTGCTGAGACAAGACTTAGCTTTTTTGGCCCTCCTGAATAATTCATAGTCCCCCAAGAAAAACTTCCTTGGTATACCCCTGTATGATTATTTAATTATATTTGTCAGTTTCATTTCTATGCAGTTTGGATCCTACGAAGTTTTGACGCTTCGCAGTTTCGGTCGTATAGTTTTGATCCTACTTTTTTCCCCTATATAACTAAAAAATATTATTACTTAATATTCTGTGATTATAAAATAATTTTTTTTTTTTATTATTCGATCACCTGTTTTAGATCCTACGCCAGTTTTAGTTTGGATCGTACGCAGTTTGGATTTTACGCAGTGTAGACCCTACGCAGTGTGGATCCTACACATGTAACCCGATCTGAAAAGGTGGGGGGCGGTAGGTAGCGGATGACGTCACGCCGTTGCCCCTCACTCTCTTTGCCCATTGTAATTTTTTTAGGAACTGAGGAGAGGCAGTACATATTTTTTCGTGGTGGGGGCGGCGTCCCCCACACTTTTTACCCTTGTTAAGAAAAAATGTTTTCGAAGTAACACTAAAAATGTTTTACATACGTGATAAAGAAAACAATACGCCTATGAACAAAATAAAATGTTTTCCAGCATGTCATTTGCAATCTTTACTATTGTTACAAGAAAACATATGAAATATAATTTTTAAAATAATTCGAATATTTTAAAAATAAATTCGTTCGTAATATGACAAATATTTTTCAGAAATACTTTTAAAACGCCTATTAATTTTGTATGAAAATATTTTTGTTACCTTCTCCTGTAACTTAAATGAAATATTTTCATGCAATATTTTAGAATTATTTTTAGAATATTTTATCGAATGTTGAATAAATTCTCTCACGAGAGTATCGTAGTAGCATTATTACCAATCATTATATTAATTATAGCAGCATCAAATAAATGCATTTGTTCAAAATTTGAAATTTATGATATCCTGTGTGACATCGCATAGGCAATTATATGAGATTGCAAATAGCATCGATACAACTACGTCATTTGTTTATCAAATATACCAGCATTCCTTGGGGCGATGAGTTGAATTTGAATGTTGAAATGTCTGTGAAGCTGGAGCCGAAAATTCAAAACAAGTTTCTGGTCCTCTCACTCTCGACATTGAAGAACACAAGGGAACACATAACATACAAGAAAAGTCGATAAGTATAACGATTACATAAAATAATTTAGTTTCATTGTCTGTAAAAGTGAGAGTGTAAAAGTGTCTGTAATGAGAAATTTATGTTTACAAATTAATAAAGGCATGTGGGAGGCTCGATTTCCATTTTCTATCTTTATACATAAAATTGCGTGCAGGTTTACTTTTAACTCACCATTCGAAATAATTGCTGAAAAATGGATTATTTTTTTAATTTTCTTTTTACTGTCTCCTAAGTGATTTGCGATAGGCGATTTGAAATACGTCACATGGCATAGATGAAATTCAAAGGGAGCGTCAGAAGTAATTGTCGAAAATTACAGTTATTATTTTATAATTTGCGTATATATATACGGGGCCAGATGTATGACGTAAAAATTACGGTGCAAAAAATACAAATAAGCCTGTACTACGTGGCCACTAAAAAGCACCAATAGCCAGGGTTCTAGAACAGGTCTCTCTTCTCGTTTATCTGTAATAAAGACAGAAATCAAAGTGCCCTGCGGGGCTCTAACCCGCTTTCACTTGCTAACGCTCGCTTGTCAATACTATGTGAATTAAATATTTTACTTTGGTACAAAAAAAACATTATTAACGTATATGGGGGACCTGTGTTATAGAACCTTCCCGCACCAATACTATCTGAGTCAGAGCAGGGCGGAGGAGGAGGACAGCAGGAGCGAGGGGATGCTTCCAAAGGGAAAAAATGCGGGCAAGTCTTTACTTTAGGTAAGGCAGTGGCAATAATCAATTCATCTGAACCGGTTTCTGCAGTTACAGTTCCCAAGAAGGGAAGGCAGAAAACAACGTGTCCTGCGGGGCTCGAACCCGCCTTCACTCGCTCACGCTCGCTTGGCAATTTGTACGGACATAATATTACTACCTTGCCCAAAGTAGAGAGTTACCAAAGGGGCGTATATTACCATTTTTATGACAGATTATAGTTCTGCGTGCAGTTTTACTTCTGGCGTGCCACTCAAAATCAGTGTTTCAGAAGTAATGTTCCGGTGGGCATTGCTAATACTATTCTAGTTATTAGTATAAACGTATTATTTTGGTATGCTCCGGGGGGGACTGGCCTCCCAAAAAGACGTCTGGAAGAAACACTGCTCGAAATACTTAATGAGATATAATTCTTTCGCTACTTTGTTTGTATTTAATGATTTTCGCCAAGCGAAGTATAAATTTTTCTCTTGGCATAGATAAAATTCAAAGGGACCGTCAGAATTAATTGTCAAAAAATTAAAAATCTTTTACGATTTGCGTATTTATACTGAGTCCAGATGTGTGGATAAGAAGTACAGTACAAAAAATACAAACCAAACTGTGTTAGGGCGCTACTAAAAAGCAGGAATAACATCTAACCGAGTCATGCAGGGTGAAGGCGTGGGCCCGAGGAGGTGCTTCCAAAGGGAGCAGGCACGTACATTTCTATTTTGATGACGGGTTAATGGCGCGTATATTATCATTTTAATGACGTATTTACGATTTTTTTTCAGGGGAGATGGGCTTGGCTAATTTTGTTCCTGGAGATGAAAAAATTCTACAAGATAATTCATTTACTTAATATAGTAATTACAATTTCAAGGGGCTTATCCCCCCTTAAATACACCACTGGGTTATAATAATTCTGGGGTTCACTCGAGCAGACGTTTACATCGATAACAAAATTTATAGGTAAAATGTGATTTGAAATATTTTTCGTGAAGAAATAAGAGTGTGAATGTAAGTTATTTCTGTCATTGCACAGCTTATTGAAATTGATTTTGAATGCATATAGGGTAGAAGTAAGCGGCGGGAATTTCCTGTTCACACTTTAGTTGTGAACATCTGCGATGGCCGTAATGTGATATTTTTTTTAGAATTGTGTAATAGAGAGAGAAGGATTATAAAGTTTCTGCAGAGTCATGGTATGGTGAAGCGCGTAAAATCAAGTGCGCAAAGTGTGGAAAAGATGCATTGGAGAAGATAAATTCAGAACAGAGTCAATAGCCCTACATACACTATTTTCTGTTGTAAAGGTAAGAAAGAAAGGCGGTGTAAAAAACGTGTATTAGCTGTGAAAGGTGTTTTTTTAAACGATCGAAATTAAGTGTTTTTGAAGATAAGAATAATTACAAATATTGTATATGTTTTTAGACCATCCTCGTTTTATGCCTGCCCCCCCCCGTGTTCTGACGTGCCGGCTCCCTACGCTGTTGCTCGGCCCCCGCTGCTGTGTTTCTGCCCTGACTCGGTTAGGTAGCATTCGTGCTTTTTTACTGGCGACCTAGCACAAGTTGTTTTGCTTTTTCTTCTAGAGCTACTCATTAAGTGCATAGGAGGGTGTGGTTCCTCAGTGATAGAGCTTTCACCTCTCGTGCTTGGGGTCCCTGGTTCGATGCCAGCTCGCGCAGTATGTACATTGTGGTGAACAAACATCGTGCTCGTGGGTTTTCTCGGGGTTCTCCCGTTTCCTCCCACTTTCTTCATTCCATCATTTCACTCATTACCACCGTCTCCTTAGCCTAATCGGCATAATCGTGGGACGTTAAACTTAAGAATTTCTTTTCATTTAGTGCATGTTCTGCAAAAAGAAAGCGGAAGATGCAAGAAATGCGTCAAAATTTAATAAAATAAGTCTGCTCGAGTATTGCCTAATTCTGCGTGCAGGTTCACTATTGGTGTGCCGCTCGAAATAATTCTTGAAAAATTATTATTCTTTCGCTAATTTTATTATTGTCTCTTAAATGATTTGCGGGAGGCGACATGTAAATATTTCACCTGGCATAGATAAAATTCAAGGGAGTCATCAGACTAGATTTGCCGAAAAATTACAAATATTCTTGTATTCAGGGTTTGCCTAAAGTGGGCTCAGCCCGGAAGAACTGACCGGTTTTCTTTTGGGTTTTATTTTTAAGATATGACAATAATTGCCAACAATTGTTTCTTGAATTGGGTGTCTAAACTTCAATCCTTTTCGTATTTTTTTAATGGATCCAATACAGCCACTTTCAAAACTGGCAGGCAACGATTGTGAACATACTGATATGCAGTTTGAATCTCGTAAGTCAGATAAGACACCCCAACATGTATGCATGGCGTGGCCACATACCAGTAGTACCAGTGGAACACCCAGAAACATTCTGTGTGTAAATGAGATTTTGTGTTAAAAAAGTGCTTAAAATTATGAGAGCAAGCTAACATTATATATAGTTATAATTTACACTGTTTATTATTATTATTTATTTTTTTGTCTGAGTCTGTGGGCCGCAATTTTACCTCGTCATGAAGACAGAAGAAGTAATGATTTTTGTGCGAACATGCAGTGTGACTATGGAATGTTCTGTGCGAGCATGTGGTTTTGGGAAAGTATGAGGACGCAGAGGAATAGTATGATAGGTTCCAATTGCTGTGCCCCATATGCTCGTTGATAAGGTCTAAAACAGTCATGACGTTGTAATTAAAACTGAGGAATGCGGATATAATTAGTAGGTTTGAGATAAGTTTCATTTAGGGTAAAAGCCTGTACTTTTTCCTCTCGGAGAAGTTGTTCAAAAACAGTTTTGTGAGTGACAAGAGATCGAATGTTAAGGAAGAGGAAGGTGACTGCCATGGTGATTGATAACATGAGAAAGGTTGTTTAGATGGGTTTTGTATTTACGGAGATCGTCGTTCTGGATCTGTTTTGGTAGATGTTAGGAAAAGTGAGCATGTGGATCTGTATAAGTGTCAGGAAGTTGTAGGCCAGATATTTGTTGAGCGATTTGGTTGACCTTGTAACGGTAATTATTTCACCTAGTAGAGGTGAATCGTTTAACAGTATACGTGGTGTGTGGGATTAGTAATCGTACACAACACAAACCTGGTAAACAAGCTCTGGTAGCGATAACGCGCATATAAGCGTAATCATGCACACAGATTATAAGTGCTAATAAAAGAACATAGGATATACACTGGAACGTATTTAAATATATTTAGACTATGCAATATAACATAAGAATAATTAGAGTACAGGATTACTTGAATCTTGGCCTATGACAATGGAACCTTTCGCCAATCACATACTGTAAGCCATCCGCTTGTACTGTTGCAATTCCAAGTAATATATAAGATCACTTGTATAATATAAACTGTTAGGCACAATATATTCACATTTGCGTCTTGGATTATCACTTATTACACCCGATGATAGCAGATAAATACAGCGCTACACTGAGAACCAACTCACGGCACTATATGTTTTCGTGAATACATCAAGAATTAAAACTGATAATGTATAGTAATATGGTAAAAATATATATGTTAATAACCTTTGTCACTGAAAGAATACTATATCACGCTTGTATAAGCACTGGCTAAGACGGATTGGTACAGATAACCAATTATTTCATTTTCGCACATAGAGTTTCTGCAAGCAGCACGTTTGTTTCTCTTTCCACCATACACAGAATATTCACTGTTTACAATGTTGCTAACTCGGAGATCTCTTTGCGGGATGAGCAGTGGGACCAAGATTGGTCACAGTATGGCTTCCCAGCGTGAGCGAGCTTAATTAGGTCAGTCCTACTGAGCACTAAGCTCCAGAACCCATGATGGTATCACCTGTATGTTGATGTTTGTGTGAGCTAGTTCCCCCAGGTTAGCAACACTACTAATCAGTCGATCGGTTTTCACCTGTCGTGTCTAAGTTACTTCGCGAATTCTTGTTTAGGATCTCTATCCACTGTTGCTCAATTTTAGCTGTAGGATTCCATTTTCTACAATTGTCGACGGATTGGGGTCGAAGATTTTTTCCTGTCAACGGGTCCTTCAAGATCAACACTTTGTCGTCTATCACCTTCTCGCACCAGAAGGGACCTTGGTATACTTGGAAGAACTTGCTTATTTTTCTTTGTGCGAAATTGCTGAGATAATGAGTTCGTAAGAACACCCAATCTCGTGCCTTGATCTCCTTTCGGGAGGCTTGTCTCTCGTTATGGGCTTCATTTCTTCTTTTCGTTTGGTTAACTTATTCGTATAGGCTTGATGTAGTCGTCTGTCCCATTCCGCTTGTTAGAGAATAACTTTTAAAAGATTTTTGGATTGTTTAAACTTGATCTCTGCCCACTTAGTTAGATTGAAAATCGTATTCCACAAAGTGTGTGCCCACTACCAAGCCAGAACTCCTGTTACTCATGCAAACACAATAGCTTCATATATCTCTTTATTCTTAATCTTTTCCTATATCACCTATTATTCTATTATACATATAATCTTTTATGAACACACATACTTATCTTAAATCATAATCTGACACATTCTTTCTTCATATCTTTATAATCTTTCTGATCATCCTAATTATAATCCATATAACATCAAGCTATCTCAATCTATTTACACATGCTACTGCTCATTTTCCTTGGTAACGGCAAGTAACGTATTTATGAACACTTTGTGCCCAACTCATCTTCCAACATTCTCCCCCCTTTACAAAATTCGGACTTTCTAACATAAACAAAACTTTGCAATACTTCACACCCAATCTAAGTATCTGATGACGATGATTCGTTTCCATGCCATCTCTCAGATATTCTGCTTCTTTGCCTCTCATACCATTTGGCCATCAAGAAATCTATTTGTTCCTGCATTCTCTGCTGCTTCTCCATCAGCCGTACGATAAGGTCATCATTCTCTTGCCATTGATCCAGGGTGTTCCTTGCCGCTTCACTCGAATCAGACTTCAACTTAATTCTGTCATTATCCTTGCTTCGTTCTCGTGATCCCTTTCGATTAAATCTCCACTTGGCCCAAACTTGCTTTAATCGCTTGGAAGTGCTTCCAGTATTACTCTCCACTAAGCCCAATGACTGGTAGTTACTCAGTTTTTCTTCCTGCTGAACCGACATAAAGGATTGCTGCATTTCCTCATTTGACTCTTTAGCCACTTCTCTCCTTTTTCCCTTGCGCTTATTATCATCTTGTTCATCTTGATCGAAAAATATTATATCTGCCATGCCATACTGTGACTCCTCCTCCGAGCGAGACGGTTCCGGTTCAGTTTCACCAAATATATGATCTAACTGCAGTTGGTTTTTCATTGTTAGGAGATCTTCCTGATCCGATGTAGTGATGGTATTTTCCTGCGGTTGAAACGTATCATATTGACATGCCAACGCAAAATGATTTTTACGACCACATTTTAAGCATTGCTTGCCCCAAGCAGGACATGCTCCTTTTCTATGTTGCAACTTGCAATAATTACATCGAAAAGGTGACTTTGGTGACGATGCCGGTGATATGGAGCTAGAACTAGATAACTGTTTGTCATTCCGTTTAGAAAAATGCTTCCTTGCACTACGCACCGTATTTAAAACACCCTCAGTACTAGATTTGTATAGTCGCAACTGATGTTCCGTGCTTTCCATTGTCAAGGCTATTTCTGTTGCTTTTTGGAAGGTCAATTCCTTCGTGTTTAATAGCTTGCGTCTAATTGCCTCATCTGCAACACCGAAAACAAACTGATCGCGAAGATTTTCATCTAAGCAACAAGTATAACCACAATAAGAAGACTGCCTTTTAAAATCCGAGACAAAGCTTGAGATTGATTGGTATTGTTTCTGCTTCATTGAGTGAAACTGATACCTCTCGGAAATAATATTGACATTGGATGCATAATATGATTTCATCGCAGATTTGATTTCCTCATATGATTTTTCAGCCGGTGAAGCTGGCCAACATATATTGCATATCTGTTCGTATGTCTCAGAACCAATTACTGTAAATAAAGTTGACACTTTTCTTTCTTCTGGGATTTGTACAGCAACACACAAATGCTCAAATCTTTCCAAGTATGATTGTAGCTTATCTGTTTCACTGTTGAAAGGTGGAAAACTAGGTAATGACGATATTTTGCCACGTAGATTCTTTCAAAAACGACTGCGCCAATGTTAGAGAATAACTTTTAAAAGATTTTTGGACTGTTTAAACTTGATCTCTGCCCACTTAGTTAGATTGAAAATCGTATTCCACAAAGTGTGTGCCCACTACCAAGCCAGAACTCCTGTTACTCATGCAAACACAATAGCTTCATATGTCTCTTTATTCTTAATCTTTTCCTATATCACCTATTATTCTATTATACATATAATCTTTTATGAACACACATACTTATCTTAAATCATAATCTGACACATTCTTTCTTCATATCTTTATAATCTTTCTGATCATCCTAATTATAATCCATATAACATCAAGCTATCTCATATCTCAATCTATTTACACATGCTACTGCTCATTTTCCTTGGTAACGGCAAGTAACGTATTTATGAACACTTTGTGCCCAACTCATCTTCCAACACCGCTTTTATGTCTTCCGGATCGAGATTTGTCTGGGTTAGTCCTAAATACCTTTGCACATAGTAGTGTGGAGAATGATTCAACATTAATCCAGCTGGTGTCACTGCTAATGAGCTGGAAACAGAATTGTTCAGGAGCATGATACATTCCTGCAAATGCGAATACCACTTCTCATGGTTCTCGTGGCAAATATGCCTCAATAGCCTGATAAGCTCTGAATGGTTCCTCTCTGCTCTATTGCTGGAAGGATGATACGCAGTAGTGAAACCCAACTGAATGTGTTGTGCTGCCAGGAAGTCGGAGAGGCGTCCACTTCTAAATATGGTTGAATTATCGCACACTACCACGTCGGGTCGCCCAAGGTGCGTGATGTACGTTGATAGCGATTTGATCACATGGCTGGTTGAGGCCTTGGTGCTGGGATATACTACAATGTAGTTGCAGAAAGCGTCCGTAGCTGCCAATACGTATCTATATCCATGAGTTGAAGCTGGCCATGCGCCCAAGTAATCAATACATAGTACTTGCCGAGGTCTAGAAGCTTGAAATATCTTAAGAGGTTGTGCAGGAGAGTGTCTATCTACTTTCTCTCTCATACACTCTACGCAATCTTATATGAATCTCTGCACGTGTTCTTTCATGTTCCGCCAAAAGAAGTTTTCTGTTAATTTCGCGTAAACTTTCCCCACGCCGAAATGTCCTGTACGTTCGTGACTAATCCGCAGCATGTCCGGTACCAGATCGGCTGGAAGGCAAATCCTCCATCTTTGTGGTTCCCGTGGGTGTTTCACCTCCAAAATGCCATTGTCCAGGCGGTAGTTCTCCTTCCAATACTTCCACCTTCTATCATCTTCGCGGATCCTTGAGGGCTAGGATAATCGGAGTTAGGTCTTCATCTTGTTGTTGCTGAAGACTTAATAATACTGGTGTTAGATGCTGGATTTCCTAACAGAGAGCCTGTACGGTATTCACCCTATACTGGTAAGTTTCCTCATCGATGGCTACCCGTGACAATGCGTCCATGGCTATGTTAGTTTTGCTTGGTACGTGCACTACTTCGTACTCCTACTGCTGCAACTCGATGGACCACTTAGTTAGCCTGCTGCTCCAGTTTCGTGCATTCTTCAACCACTTCAACGCTTGGTTGTCAGATAATACCTTGAATTTATGTCCTACGATCCATTTAGACCATTTCCGCACGGCGAACATAACGGCTAAGCATTCCAGCTCGCTGGAGCTATAATTCCTCTCTTGTGGCTTCAACGTCCTGCTAGCATACTGGAGGACTCGTGCTTCGCCATTATGCTCTTGTTTTAGACTAGCGGCTAACGAAACATGTAAGGCGACACTTTGGATGATGAATTCTTTGTTCCAGTCAGGATGTGCCAGGAGTACATCTTTTTGCACTTGCTCTTTGAGTTTCGTAAATGCTTGTTCACAATCTTCTGTCCAGGACCACTTGCTGCTTCCTTTCAAAAGGTTGAAAAGAGGTTGCGCAGTCTCCGCAAACTTCTCTAAAAAACGATGTTGATATTGGATCAACCCTAGCCAACGCTGCAACGCCTTCTTCGTCATTGGACGTGGGAAATTGATGATCGGTCTTACCGCATCAATATCCTTTGTCACGCCTTCTGTTGTTATCACATATCCCAAGAACTTTCGATTTCTTCTGCAGAAGACACTTTTGTCCAGGTTAAGATGGAGATTAGCGAGACGAAAGGCCTGCAGCAACTTCCTCAAATGGTCCAGATGCTCTTCGAATGTATCGTTTATGATTTGGATATCATCCATGTACTTGATTAACGAGTCACCAAATTTTTCTGATGGGATCACTCGTTGCAGAGTTGCATTAAGTGCACTACTACCGTTTATGTAGCCGTAAGGCACGACACGGAATTCCCACTGCTGTCCTTTGAAGGAGAACGCTGTGTATTTTCTGGACTCTGGGTGCAGTAAGAGGGAATTGTAACCCTGCTCTATGTCCACCGACGATTGGTACTTCTTCTTTTGAAGTTTTCCCAGAACATCTTCGAGAGGCTCCGTCCTTACTTGCTTCAACTTTACGAAAGAGTTCAGTCCTCTGAGATCGACACAGATGCGAATCTTGTTTCCATCCTTCTTAGGAACCACTAAGATTGGGTTATTGTGGATGGACTGACTGGGCTGGATTATCCCGCTCTTTGAGAGTTTCCTTATTTCCTCTTTCACTTGGTTCCGGCACTTCAGTGGTACAGGATAGGGTTTTCTCACTATGGGCTGATCCGTTTCTACCTCTATCTTGTATATAAAGTCACGGCATATCCCCGGTGTCTCGCTGAACACATCTTGGTATTCCATCAGTAGTTCGTGGAGTTGATTTTGCTCCAACCCATTGAGAACATCAGCGCTCCTGATCGCATCATGGATTCGTGCACTTATGTTTTTGTCACCATCTCCTTCCAAGGCACACACCCTACTCAGATAGTTTATAGATGATCCTTCCTGTTCTTCGCACACCTCCATCTCTGGTGGGAGCGGCAGCATGCGGAGAATTCTCCTTACCTTACCATCACCCCAACTCAACGTACGTGATCGGAAATCTATCAGGGCTCCCAATTCATTTAACACGTCTCTGCCTAATATCAACTCTTCTGACAAGTGCTCTACTATGTACACTTTAACAGAGCACTCAACACCGCACATCGTTAACGGAATCATAGCACTGCCTCTAACTCCGGATTTCTTCCGTCCAGTAAAGTCAACTAGCACCACACCGTCTGCCTTTTCAATTCTAGGCCGGTACACGTCGTGCGTGACTTTCCTCCATGTGTCATAACTCAGGAGGGACGCTTCACTTCGAGTGTCGAGCAGAGCCATTACTATTACGTCGTTGATGTGTATTTTAATTCTGGCGTGCGAATGCGTCAGTTTGCCCTTTTCAATTCCCATTTGATTGCCATTGGTTGAGTGAGAGGAAGTGCTAGAAATCCCGCACACTAAATATTCTTGAACAGGCCCCCAGTTTGCTTCACTGGTCCAAGATGGGGGGTCTTGGCCAGGACATGTTAGTTTTCCTGCCAAGGTGTTGCCGTATATACGCCATAACCGTCGCGAGATGAGCATTGGTTTTCCCTTTGGTTCGGGTTCCCTTTCTCCTCTACTACTTGTTTTGTTCTGGACCCACTATCCGTCTCTCGTCTTTTGCGGCAGTCACATCTTTCGTTCTCTGGCGAGCTGCTAGTCACACTTCCTTTTGTTTGCCTCCGGGTTCGCTTATCGCGGTCCCTCTTCCACTGACGTCTCCTTCTACTTTGATTATTCGGCACTTCGTTTTCACTTGTTCGCTGAGCAGTCTTTTCTGCCTTCACCTTATTCACTGGTACACTTCGAGCATTAGTTTGTTGCTTTTCCTCACCACTATTATTGTATTTTCCTTCTGTACGATACAGCGTTTCCAGTCTGTCAACCATAGACAAAAGTTCAATGAGGTTATTGGGTGGATGGAGTATAAGTAGTTCTCGGACCCTTCGTGGCACTCGCGATATTAAATCCGCGATAATTACTTTTTCCGGTACAGTCGGTAAGAGTTCCTTCAGAGTCTGAAATTGTGTTAACACAAATCACGCACACTACTGTGCACTCGAGGATCAAACACTGTATTCTTACAAGTTACCAGTCGGTTCGCGGTTACGTTATCCGACTCGAAAGTAGAAAGTAGTGCAGTCTCGAATTCTGCAAAAGTTTTAAAAGGCTGCGCTTGTAACTTTAGCCAACTATAAGCCGAGTGAGTTAAGAGTATAGGTAACATTGGTAATAAATAGTCAGTGGTAACACCAAATGCGCTAGCTTCGTCTTTCAGATGTTGTAAAAATGTTGAAGCACTAATGCTACTAGACTCACCTGAATACTTTGTAAATAATTGTATGTCCTTAGGGTTAAGACTTACTGCATTACAACCTGTCTCACACATTGAAGAATTTACTAACCCGCGTATCCTACAGCATGGTTTCCTTCCCCGATGTGGGATACAGTCTTCTTCACTCCATCCGTATCCTGGAGAAGCTAACCTCTTTGGTTCGGTGTATTCTTGAGGACTTTTGTTATATTCATCACCTACACACCTACTCTCTGAACCGGTACATTTATATTTCCCGCAGGGCTGGCGTCTTCCTCTCCTTTTACCTCCGTTCTCCTTAGTGATTAGTTCACCTCTTGCCCTAAGCTTAAGAAGCTCGCTGTCTTCTAGCCAGTCCTTTTCCATGCTGGATGACTGCGACACCAAGTCATATGCTAACTCAGTTTCTGATGCGTGCGATTCTTTGCATCTTTGGTTTGAATTACTAGTTCCATACCTGCTTGCCTGCATCGCGCCGTCGCGTGTTTTCACCTCTGTAGCCTGTCCTCTTGTCTGCGCGTCCACAAGGCTCTTAACTTCTTTCCAGTCCTTCTCCATCATATAGAACTTGTGCTCGATGTTATCTTGCTTGGCCTCTATGTGTCCAATTTGGATTTCATAGCTCTGCCTTAGCTTATCTAGCTCCTGCCGCATACCATTCGTTGCTACTTCTGTTTCCCGCCTTACATCTTGCACTTCCTTGTTGATATGCAAAATGTCTGCCCGCACTTCTTCTTTAAGTTGTTTCACTTCCTCTGTGACCTGGTTAATATTGTTCCTTACTGTTTGTATTTCTCCATACATTTCCGTGACATGTATGGACATGTTTCCTATACTTTCTGTAAGCTTTTCCATTCGGGCATCTGCTTTGTTCTGCTGCGCCGTCATGGTTTCTTTGAGTTATTTCACACTTTTCAATAGTTATAACATCATGTCTTGTCTGTCCATCGGTTCTACTGTGTACGACGCTGACTCACTGTCACTCATCTTGGTGGCCCGCTTAAAATATACCTGCACGAAACTGTATTGCAATGTTTTTTTTTTTTTTTTTTTTTGTCTGCACCTTGTAACTGTACGCACTTACAACTTATTTTCTGAGTCTCATAATCTTGTATGTAACGGTAATTATTTCACCTAGTAGAGGTGAATCGTTTAACAGTACACGTGGTGTGTGGGATTAGTAATCGTACACAACACAAACCTGGTAAACAAGCTCTGGTAGCGATAACGCGCATATAAGCGTAATCATGCACACAGATTATAAGTGCTAATAAAAGAACATAGGATATACACTGGAACGTATTTAAATATATTTAGACTATGCAATATAACATAAGAATAATTAGAGTACAGGATTACTTGAATCTTGGCCTATGACAATGGAACCTTTCGCCAATCACACATACTGTAAGCCATCCGCTTGTACTGTTGCAATTCCAAGTAATATATAAGATCACTTGTATAATATAAACTGTTAGGCACAATATATTCACATTTGCGTCTTGGATTATCACTTATTACACCCGATGATAGCAGATAAATACAGCGCTACACTGAGAACCAACTCACGGCACTATATGTTTTCGTGAATACATCAAGAATTAAAACTGCTAATGTATAGTAATATGGTAAAAATATATATGTTAATAACCTTTGTCACTGAAAGAATACTATATCACGCTTGTATAAGCACTGGCTAAGACGGATTGGTACAGATAACCAATTATTTCATTTTCGCACATAGAGTTTCTGCAAGCAGCACGTTTGTTCCTCTTTCCACCATACACAAACTATTCACTGTTTACAGTGTTGCTAACTCGGAGATCTCTTTGCGGGATGAGCAGTGGGACTAAGATTGGTCACAACCTGCATAAGAATATGAGGGTGTAAGAGGGGATGGATATTTTGTAGAATGAGCATCGTGATGCGAAACAAGTATTCTACTGCGACAGGTTCTCTTAAGGAGTTTGTAGGAGTTGTAGCGGAATCGGTAGTGCGGATTGGAACTGAGAGTTCAGATTTGTCACTTGGTGGAGCAGGTTTTTTTGGCATTTGTAGCTGTAGATTGGATGCTGTTGATGGCAGGTATTACATAGAGGTAATTTTTTAAGGTTGGGGCAATTGTTAATTGTATGGTCTTCATTGCAATGTCCACAGCGGGATGAGTTAGGACAGTTTTTGTTAGGTGTGAGGCATATGTTTGGCACCGTTCACAGCAGATAGGAAGTAGTGGTGAAGTGCGGGATGGTTCTTCTGTGTGTCGTCTGCGATATATATAGGCACCATTTTGAAGCAGATCGTCTACTGTTACTTTGGATGCTGTGAGGACTCGAACAAGATAGGTGAGGCCTGGCTGACACTTGATACGAAAGCATTTATGTATTTCATAACATTCGAGTCATAATTCATCAAGGATTTCTTGGTCAGAATAGGCCGGTGAAACGCCTTTTATTACTACTGAGAACATGGGCTGACGTCTAGGTGGTGGTGGTTGATTTTTTCTGGTTGATGAGAGAGCTTGAATGATGGCTTTGTCACCAAAATGTGAAAGCCTGCTTTGTTTCGGATTGTATTAGCGAAGTTTTGATCTGGAGATTTGATGATGATTCCGTTTTGAGTGAAGACTATTTCAGATACATTGGTTCTTGGATAGTATTTCATCAGTTGGATTAGAATATGTTTTGGATTTGAGTATTTGGTATCAGCATTGGTGAGAAGAAAATTGAAAATTGGTGGAGGTTGGTTTGAAGCAATGTCCATATTTTGATCGTCTATGTCACTATCGGATGCTTGACTGCAAGGAGATCGTGATTTTGGGTTTGGTCCCCTTGCACTCCATCGAGTTCAGAGGTGACACACCCACGGATCTTGAAAACGTGTTAGATGTAAGCAGAATGAGAAGAGAATAAGAACGATCAAAGACAGATGTCCAAATGAGGTGAGATGATCAGTGATTATGATGGGTTCCACCCTCCAGCACTGAAAAGTACTGTCAATCCTAGTGAGAGCGTATGCGTGCTAGGCTCAATTGTGCGTATGCTACAAAATGTCCTCGATGGGACGTTAACACTTACCAGCTAGGCTAGGCTTGGTACAAAATGCAGCTTGTGACGTATGGTACGTCAAACTGGTGAGAGAGTATGACACCTTTTTACTTTATATCTTCGAAGCACAATTATCATAAATAACTGTTATGAGACTTTTTTATACATAAAAAAAGCAGTTTCCATTGATTTTGTATTAAAACTCCACATTACAAATAAACATCAATTTATATTTCTTTATTTTACTGAAAAGTAATTTAAAGTAGTTAAAAGCTCATATGTGAAGACTTAGTAATAATCAACTAATAGATCTAGTGCCATCTGTTAACCACAATGCAGAAATTAAATGAGAACATGCAATATAATAGCAACAGAGAATGCACTTCAGCATTTAAGGGGAAAATGTCAATCAGGAACCCACTGTCCTCATTTGAGGACACCGATTTATTTTAAGTGTTGGCGGGAAAACAAATTGAAATATTTAAAATAACCAACTTCCCGAATGAAAATTACAATCCCTCTAGCATGTATTCGATTACAGCTCGGCTTCTTGGGAAGCATCACCAGAACAAAATACAATTTATAATTAATACACGAGAGAGCACTTTAAACGGGCAAAATATATTTTCACATTGAGATCAAACAACTTTATTTTCGGAGAGCATATATTATTTTAATCTGTTTGACTCTTCTTTGAGCATATTAAATATATATAAGACCTGAAAACGCAGTACATTATATGAAATCGTAACTTAAGTAGAGTGTCCTCATTTGATGACAGCCGGATCAAACGGTTTAAGAAAAATACATTACATGTTATAACAAAGAAGAGATGAGATAAACGTAATACACTAATGAATAGGAAGTACTAATTAAAGCTTCATAATTTTCTACATAATTATCTTCGTATTTCAGGTAGAAATCATGGAGACTAGTTGTTAAATTTAGTTTCTACTTCAGATTAAACTATAAGTGTCGTTTTTGAAAACGGTCGGTTAAATGTGACACCCCTTACCGGGCCAAAGCATCCAATATGGAAAGTGTACTTTTATCTACTGCTGTGGCATTCAATGATAAAACTTTAATATAACATGTTTCTGCTCTCCGAGATGGAGGATGCACGAAAATAATATTTTTCAGTACAAAAAGGAGGCATGGCTTCATAACAGTAAATCTATCCAGTTTTGTGTAGTAGGCATGATAGTAGAATCTGATCAGTATTTAGGAAATTTAAAGAAAATAACACATATTTAGTACCGCTGCCTTCTTCGAGATTTTCCCTCATGTGATGAGGAATAATTTTAAAAAAAAAAAACCTAATTTTCAGCCTGCTGTTTATTAGGAAACTTAAAGCATAATCTGTTTTTAAAGAGTTAACTTCAAGGAGTAAAATAATTCAACATTTTAGATAAAAGTGAGTGTGAGAATGCGAAATATTTAATTTATTAGTGAAAGTACCAGACATTGAGTATGAGTACTTACAAATATTCTATTTTAGTAGAATCAATTTTTCTTCGATAGAATTTTGAGAGAGCAACATCAAAATATTAAAGACTGCACTGGGACACTATTTCCTAAAAGAACATTCATAAAAGTAACACATATTAAGATTTATAATTTATCTTAGTTCCGGGGACTTTGCCTCAACCACACCCGCGAAGTGTGTCGGGAAGAAATTGTGACGTGAGTAGCACTAAGATCTCAGGAAATATAAATGAATAACTAACAAACTCATTCCGCTCTGATAAGCTGGAATTGGAAAGAAAAATATGAGTTCCATAGTTTTGAATGCGTTACCGATTACTAATTTCAAAACCGATGACTGAAAATTCGTAGACATCCCCCACACCTCAAAATAATACCTACTACTACTAAAATTTGAATAGATATTCTTTTACATTTTTCGATTTCGTTTCGTAAATTTTGTAGAAGTCTCGTCTTGTCTTGTCTCGATTCTCGAGGACTCTGTATTGTGTTTACACACCAGGTGCTTGATCGATCTAAACTATTTTACTAGCAACATACACATTTTGGTTTATTAGGACAATAAAATTAGGATATATGAGTAAGTGTTTTAATAACAAGCTATAAAGAAATCTCCAGTAAAATAACACTTTAAAAATATGGAAAAAGATATCGTCTTTCGAGGTCATTTGAACTCGGTTCGTCTTCTCGCCTTTCTTCTTTTTCTTATCTTCGTTTAATGCCGTCAAGGATAGCAATAAGACCTCTTTGGCAGTAAAGACATTCTATAAAATGAATTAATGTTGCTGCGAAATTGAAAATTTCTTTAACACGTGTAATTGGAATCTATGTTGTCAGGCTCATATTATTGGCGATTGTGGGCATTTGTTAAGTTCTACCTAAGAGTCTATCTGATTGAACAGGTTTATCGATTGTCATTTGTAGTCCATAGGTTTAGCATTGAGCTAGATGGAATTAACAATGTTCCGTTTCAATAATGTCCATTTTAAACTTAAACTCCTACCTTTTCCTCCACAAAAGCTCCTCATAAATAAGAGTAACCAAACGTTTGCTGTAGTTTTATATTTTTAACGCTTATTCTTCTTTTTCTCGTTTCTTTTTGTTTCATCGTTCCTTAACTTTTTCATTTATGGTTTCGAAAAAGGAGTTCGGACCCCCTCGAACCCACCCCTTGGCTACGTGCCTGGTGTTTTGATTTGAGTGTCTTGAAACGTTCATAAATGCTCTTCATTGTGTCGTATAATTACTTTTATATTTTTTAGGTTTCATCTATGTGTCATTTAGCACTGATATCATGTTTGGAATCTAAGTCTTGGGTGAAATTGTGTTGTTCACGACACTCGAAAAATTTCTTGTCTCGTATTGCAAATTATAGAAGTGATAACTGTGACGAGGTTAAGAAAGTGTTAGTTTCAACAGTAACCTTCAACATATTATTAACATACGGTATAAGGAGAAATATATAAGGTTTATATAATGGATTGAGTTATTTGCACGAAATTAGTTTAGTGAATCTCGCAGGGGTGTATCCAAGGGGGTACGGGGGCGAGGCCCCCCTAAACGAATTTTGTGCCCCCCCAAACGCAAAATTCTGATTGGAAGATATTTGTACCTGTCTCATTTTAGAAAAAAATGTTTCACAAAATTGTGTACCGAGAAAGGTTACATTGAAATTCATCTAATATCTTATATGTTGCCGTCACAACAATATTAATTCACAGAATTTTCGCTCATATTATTTAGAAAGTATATTTTGAGCGAAATGAAGAATCATAAATATCAAGAATACAGTGTAAATCCACCCCGATCGATATTTGAAGCTGGAATAGCATAGAAACATCGTAGTGTCTAGAATGGCACTACTAGCTACGTAACGAAGGTCTGTCTGGGAAGCATGAGGATTGAAACCATTGCACTCGCCGCCTTTTCCATTTGATCACCATTTTCAACACGATCAAGTAAATTAGCAACCTTGGAAAATCTCAAATGTCGTTGTTAAAATATTTTAAGAGACATACAGATATAACTAAACTTGCTACAGATGATGACTCCCATTTCATCGAAAAAAGGGAAGAAGATGAAAGAACTAAAGGAGAAGAAAAGATTTCAGTGTCAAGTGAGGTGCCAAGTGACTTAAATAAAAAGGTTCCTATACAGCCAATGTTATCAGTGTTCCCAAAAGTTAAAACAGGTGGTAAAGAACGTTCTTTTTCAAGTAACTGGTACAATGGAAGAGAGTGGTTGGAATATTCAGTTACTCGCGATGCAGCGTTTTGTTTTGCATGCAGAATTTTCAAACCAAGCTCGGACGATGCATTTATTTTGACTGGGTACAGGAACTGGAAACATGCATTAGAACGCAACAAGGGTTTTGCTAAGCACGCAGCATCAAAGAATCACCAAACTGCTGTGCTTGAATGGAAGGAGAAGAATCAGCGAGATGCTAGCAATTCGGGAGTTTCGACACTCTTGCAAGAGAAACAACTGGGCAAGTACCGTTATTATTTGACTGGTATTTTTGACATTATCAAGTTCTTAACTACAAACGAATTGCCATTGCGCGGTAAAGACGATACGTCAAACAAAAACGACACTTTGTCATCAGCAATGAGCTGCGCAAGTGGTACTGGTGTTGAGGAAGTTTTCCTATATGAAAACAGTGACAGTGAAGCACTAGGTATGTTTTTAAGACTCTTTGAATTTACTTGCAAGAGAGATCAAACTTTGCGTGAAATAAGTGGCATTATTCCTAAAAATGCAAAATACACGTCTCCCGAAATTCAAAACGAAGTGATTCAAATTGCAACGGATTTAGTTCGGGAAGATATTGCTTCCAGGGTAAATTCTAGTGATTGTTCGTTTTTACTCTGAAAGTCGACTGTACAAGGCACAAAAGTGGTGTAGAAAATCTTTCTGTAATCGTGCGATATGTAATTCGAGGAGAAGTATGTGAGAATCTTGTAGAGATGATGCAGATTAATGATCAGAGTGCAGCAGGAATAGTGAATGCAGTTCTTACTGTATTGAAGAGTGCAGGTATCAACGAAAAAACATTCTTAGTCAGTGCTACGACGCGCAAATGTTATGTCAGGGAGGCATGGAGGTGTACAGAAATTACTACAAGACTGAGTTGGAAAAACTATTTCGTACGTTCACTGCTTTAACCATCAGTTGCACCTAGTTGTTATACATGCCGTTTCTACTGAAAACAGGATTCGACAGTTCTTTGAAGTATGCGACGCAATTTATAACTATGTTAGGAAACCTAGTATAATGACGAGGTACAAGGGTACAAAGCTCAAACGTTTGCTAGAGAATCGATGGACTGGCCATTTAGCAACAACAGAAGCTATTGTATCCAGTTACCAGGAACTGGTAGCGCTTTTCACAGCTATTAAAGAGGAAACTGATCTCGATGGAAGTCTCTCCATTGAGGCTTCAGGTCTATTACAGAAGATAAATAGACCCATGTTCAAGTTTCTGGCCTACTTTGTGAGGAAGGAAAATTCTGAAGATTGTGCAACCTGCTAATGCCATGCTGCAGTCTGAAGCAATTGATTTGTGCTCAGCATGTGGTGTTTGTTAAATCTAATTATTGCGAAGCTTAAGTACTTTACTGTAATTTCACCAATTACACTCTAATAGTTGCTACCAACAACCTAACTATATTTTCCACCAGACTCCAATCCACGTGCAGACAATAATTGTGTTTGATCTCGAACATTCATAACAAAAAACATAGTTCCCACGTTGGATAGATCATGCATTTATTCTCAGCATTCAACTACTTGGTACAATATCTATTATACATCTTCTTAATATAGCCAAAACTCATTCCAATAATCTCTAGGAAAGACAAACATTATTTTCCTAGAAAACAGAAGTTCCATGAAACAAAAAAGTCCCGCTCCCACTTTATGAAATAACTTTCTTCTTCTTCTTTTTTACTGTTCTACATTCGTTCTTCTCAGAACGCTACATCCTCCCACCTTTTGATTGCGAATAGCAATCAAAACAAATACCGTAATGAAACATTTACAACACGTCCACTTCTAGTGACTACTTTTCGTTCGTTACTTGGCTCTGCCATCGATTCTTCACTTGTTCCAGAGTTTTCGATCTTCTCAACAGTCTTAGACAAAACCTGTTTACTTTGATCGGTCGGAAACACTATCTCTAAAGGATATAATTTCTGTATAGGTCGAGTTAAAACTCCACTCGATGTTTTCACCTTTACCACTCGAACATGACTATCTAGGGGAAGGTGCTCTCCCTAGGGACAGTATGTACCTGGGGACATTGCTTCTACACTAATGTGTACACAAACTGTGTTGTTGAGTGTGTGTCAGGTAAGAAGGAAAAAATCCTAAGGATGTGGCAACATTGAAACAATTGCACACCGTGTAAGCAGTCGTGCGCGGGAAGGTGTTTTTAGTTTTTTGTGTCGGAAAGTAAATTTTTGTGATGATAGTTCGTTCTCATTTGTGAAGTTCTGACGTATGAGAGGGGGCCTGAATTTTGCAGAGATAAATCCACATAGATTACTCCATAAAATAGCACAAGTAAGTAACTTAAAGCGTAATAACAAATCAAGTAATTAACGTTACGCTAAAAATTGGCGCAATGATGTACCAAGGGACACTTTACCGTACGTACCTAGGGACACAAAACGTATCTGTCCCCAGGTACAACGAGTGTACTTTTGCATCGTGAATGTAAATTTTCTTTTAATGCAGAAGAAAATTAGTTACTAAATATTCTTTCTCGTCTCGTTACAGATTGCGCAATGCTTCGCAGTAAGAGTGGGAAAAAAAGAAATGCACCCAGAAAAGAGGACGTCGAAGCAGCTGTACGTGAAGTTTTGTCGCAAAAGTCTTCAATCAGGAGTGCTGCAAAGAAATATTCTGTTTCAAAATCTGCTCTTAGTGGTCACGTTACAGGATTCAAAGCATCTTGGAAGGATAGATTTGAGTACACTCCAAAATACGATGTCAAGAGAGTTTTTTCGCGTGAACAAGAAACCGAACTTGTGAAGTATGTTATAGATGCAGCAACGTTTCATCATGGCTTAACAAAAGAAGAGTTAAAAAAAATTAGCATATGAGTTAGCTATCAGAAATAAAATACCTGTACCTCAATGGGAAAAAGAAAAAAGTGCAGGGGAGGGGTGGTTACGACTGTTTAGGGAAGGCATCCAGAATTGTCTTTGAGGAAGCCCGAGGGTACAAGTTTGGCGCGTGCGGAATCTTTCAACAAAGAAAACGTTGCTGGTTTCTTTACAAATTACGAAAGTATCTTACAAAAACACAAGATCCAGTCTCATTGTATCTGGAACATCGACGAAACCGGATTCTCAACAGTTCATGTTCCGCCCAAAGTTCTGGCACCTAAAGGCACGAAACAAATTGGCAGTTTAACATCTGGAGAGAGGGGAAGCAATGTAACTCTGATAGCTTGTGTAAATGCTGTTGGTAATACAGTTCCTCAATTGTTTGTGTTTCCGAGGGTACATCTAAAACAGAAAATGTTGAAAGGAGCGCCGAATGGTGCAATAGGAGCAGCTAATCAGAGTGGTTGGTCGAATGAGGAGATATTTGTAAAATATTTTCAGCATTTTGTTGATCATGTTAAACCTACTCCTGAAAACACACACCTACTCTTAATGGACAATCACAGAAGTCATATTTCTCTGGAAGTCATCGATTTAGCGAAAAAGACAGGCGAGATAATCTTGACATTTCCTCTAAATACGTCTCATAAATTACAGCCCCTCGATCGTACAGTTTTCGGTCCACTGAAAAGTTACTTCTATAAGGCTATGAACGATTGGATGAATTCACCTGAAAGCACCGGCAATCCAGTTACAATTTATGAGTTGTAAACCATACGAATTCGCATTTACTTTAAGAAATATTACTAGTAGGTTCAGAGTTATTGGGATAGTTCCACTAAATTCAAACATTTTTCAGGACCATGAATATGTGAGCCCAAGCGCCTTCAGTCAATTTCCAGATCATTCTCAAAGCAATCATATCCAATTGCTCTGACGAATGTATGCCATTATCAAGTAGTTCTTGTCATCAGAAGACACCTGTGGTTATCTCAGAAGAAGGAAGTTCCGAAGTAACTCCATTGATGCTAAGACCTCTTCTGTCATGTGAGAGGGAAAAAAACGCCAAACGTTCGAAGAAATGTAACTTCTAGAATAATTACAAACATGCCAGAAAAGCAAAAATTAGAGCAAGAACGCAAAAAGGTGACCAAAATAGTTCGTCGTTTGACACCTAAAATGAAGAAAAGAAAGGAATATGACACGAGCAGCGAAGATGAAGATTTAAGTATTCTTGTTAATTCGTCTGAAAATGAATTAGATTTAATTCAAGAGCTTATGGAGAAAGAAACTGAATTTAATTTTGAGGGCGATATTAATACAGGAGACTACATTTTAGTACAGTGTTCAGGACAGAAAGAAACTAAACATTTCGTTGTAAAAGTTGTAAATAGAAATGAAAATGATGTAGGTTTTGCTGTGAAATACTTGAAAAAATTAACAAAAGCGGACACATTTGTCAGTGAGGAGGATTCAGAAATTTTCTTTCTTTTACCTGAGGATATTATAACAAAATTACCTGAACCTCAAAGAGTTGGCGGCACAAAAAGATCTATGAACCAGCTAAAGTTTTCGATCGATTTCTCAGGGTTCAATCTTGGTTGAGGAGGTAGGTGAGACATGAACGTAATCCTACCGAACTTTATCAGATCAAGGCTAAATAGAAAGTTATGCAGTTCTTTGAACTTTCATGGTGACTTCATATGTAAGTTCTTAGAGTGAATTTGGAACTCAAACTTCTGATTTCATCTTACCAATTTGGTGTTATTATCCTCTATTATTCAAATTAGTTGTTTTTCTCGCTCCCCTATTCGAACATTGAAGAGTTAAGATAAAACATACCAATAGGGTGCACAAAGGTAAAACATTGTTAACTTTGTTCTAGAAATGTAAAGAAAATTTTTTCACAGTTTAGGATGCAATCAAAGCAATCTGCGATTAATCTATAGATTAAAAATAGAACATTATCTTATTTTTTAGAGCAAGCTATCTTAAATTTGTCATCCTAATCTTTGTAAGGTTTTATTCTAGTTTACAAGTATATGTTGTTTATATCTTTTGAAAAATGTATAATTTCTTTTGTTAAGCATTTATCAATTAATCCTATCTCATAGCTACTCATTATATAACCAAAATTTTAAAGAACTATTGTTTAGGAACTTACTAATTCTATTGTATAACAAACTATATTATAATTAAGTTGTGTCCCTTGGTACAACGGAAGGTGTCCCTAGGTAGATCGTATAGATGTACCTGAGGACAAACGCACCACCTTCTTTAATTTCACGTTAGTGTCTACAAATATTATTGTAACATTCTGAGAAAAATTTAGAATGTATAAAAAGCTTTGTGTATGTTTTCCTGTTTTTTATTGGCATGTATCATGTAAAATTCTATTTAAAAAAAATCCGAGAAAAAATGTGTCCCTAGGTAGAGCACCTTCCCCTCTCAGAACGCTACATCCTCCCACCTTTTGATTGCGAATAGCAATCAAAACAAATACCGTAATGAAACATTTACAACACGTCCACTTCTAGTGACTACTTTTCGTTCGTTACTTGGCTCTGCCATCGATTCTTCACTTGTTCCAGAGTTTTCGATCTTCTCAACAGTCTTAGACAAAACCTGTTTACTTTGATCGGTCGGAAACACTATCTCTAAAGGATATAATTTCTGTATAGGTCGAGTTAAAACTCCACTCGATGTTTTCACCTTTACCACTCGAACATGACTATCTACACCAGGACACAATTCTATAACTCTCCCTAGTGGCCAGTTAATTCATTTCTTATCTTCCGTTGCTACCAAAACAACATCTCCCAGATGCACTTCTCTACCATGTCCTTTATCCCATTGCTTTTGCACCAACAGACTTAAGTACTCATTTCTGAACCGGTCTCGCAATTGTTGTCTAATAGCACTCAACCTCTTGTATCTCTTGAGCAATAATGTGTCTTCCACTCGGTCCAAGTCAGGCACTCCAACTTCTTGAACATCCTGTATGAACATAGCGGGTGTTAAAGCAACAAAATCCTCAGTGTCCTTAGATATATACGTCAAAGGACGACAGTTAATTACGGATTCGCAGTCACATAAAACAGTAGACAACTCCTCAAAATTCAAGGAAGCTTTTCCTAGTGTTCTTCGCAACAGATTCTACAAAGTACGTATAATTCTCTCCCACCATCCACCCCACCATGGAGCTCCTGGGGGAATAAATTTCCATTGAATTTTATATACAGAGCAACTCAGTTCTATTTCTTTCCAATCAATAGACTTAAACAAATAAACAGTGCCAACAAAATTCGTTCCATTGTCACTGTACACTACCTTTGGTCTACCTCGTCGTGCAATAAATCTTCTCATTGCCAGCATGAATTCAAAGGAAGACACTAATTCTAAATGCACAGCTCTATACACCGCACAAGTAAATATCACTATCCAAACTTTATTTCCATCTTTCAATATAAGCGGTCCTGTCAAATCAATTCCTGTTATCTCAAATGCTAAGGCATCACGCACTCTATCATCAGGCTGAAGCCCAACCAAATTGCAGGATTTCTTTCTTTTTTTAAAAATGTAACGTTAGTAATTCCTATGCGTATAAACTTCAAGCCCCTCAAAACGTCCAGCGATTTCTTAAAAAAAAAAATCATTTCTGCGTGAAGCCCATTTCAAACTTTTTTTTGATATGCCACTGTCTGTAATTTATTTTCCAACAATAAATCCATTTCAGCATCTACCTAAATAGAAAATTTACCTAAAATTAGAAGGCAGGAGGTGCAGTAGTAATAATTTCCTATCTAAGGGGTTATTTTGGGCCGGTGCAAACTAACCCCGATTAGAGGCTGAATCCGCCTACTCCCAGTTTTGTTTTTTCTATGTAAACTTCGAATATTCCTTGCGAAGATTGTCCGCCAAAATACATCTCCAGAACGAAAATACGGAATAATGGACATTTACTAGTATAAAAATTAAATATGTTAATTAGTCTTCTTGCCCTGTATATTGTTGAACAATAGGAAATTAAATCTTCGAATTTTATACAGTTTACTGTGTAGGCTAGGATACAGAAGACGACGATGATGATAATGAACAAAGTGATAGAATGAAAAAAACAATGGGAGGAAATGGGGCAATCCGAGTATACTCACGCACACGGTGTTTGTCAACCACAAAACCCATTTGTAACCAACTGGGATCGAAACAGAGACCCTACTCACAAGAAATGAACCGTCTACTACTGAGCCACCGTGATCTAAATAAAGTTTTGATCTAATCAGTGAGAGATGGATTATTCTTTCTTGTCTTTGTAAATGTTGGCCACATCCGTGTCCAAATAAGGCTTTTACACTATACTCTGCGTCACCCGAATTGGCGTGTGGTATCAACCAATAAACTCACAGTGCACTGTTACTAAACCTTCAGGGAGGAATCAAATCATTCATAATTAATTTTGTTCGTATCTGTGGACAATTATGAATGATTAGGTTCCTCCCAGATGGTATAGTAACAGTGCACTACGAGCTTGTTGGCTGATGCCACACGCTAATTCGAGGGATGCGAACTGTGGTAACTACACATGTGAACATAAAATACAGGTGTATTACTTTGTACATAACTCTATCGCTTGCAGAATTTTTTTTTATGTCTTTTCATGCGAAGTACGGAATTTTACATGTAAATCTTTCAAAATTTGGTGCGCCAAAAGTAAAAAAAGCACTATATTTACTACAAATTCAAAGGTAAATAAGTTGACCAAAATGCAAGTAGTAGCAAGTAGTAAGAATGACGTAATGTACTATACACTGGCTCACGCACAACAATGCATGATATGTTTAACTTTTGTAATATCGTGCTGATGGGGTTCATTAAAATTTAACTTAGGAGTTTTTTGTTTCATTTTTTCTTGAACATAAAATATGAGTTAGGATACGTAGTTTGGCTTAAGTTAACTTAGTTTAATATACATTTGGTAAAGTCCTTCTATAATACTGCAGCAAACGTACAAATTTGTGAATTGTGCATTAATATCACAAAAATTATAGGTTGAAGTTTTCTCTTACATACACAACTGCTAGATCGTAATTAATGAATGACTTAAAATGTTTTATACGGCTTCATTCTGCAGTGGATTGTGTAAACGAAATGTAAAGTATGACTTCTTTTTACGATTCTCGGTATGCAATTATAATTATTTATTGCATTGTTTGTGTTCGTTTGCGATCCGCAAATTTTCCGAATATTATTACGAAATTGACTCATACACTGTTATTTAGCGTGGACACACAGACTGTTATTTGTTATGGTACCAATAGCTTCTAATGTTTGCATTTAGTGTTTAGATGTACCGTTACATGCAATATTATGTCCTAGCAACTGTTCGGAATATTTTTTGCAATATATTGTACGACAGTCATTTCAAAAGTTCTGCACACTGGAAGATGTTATGCAAAATACCTTTACAGGCCGTCAATACAATCTTCATACTTGTTTATGACAGCTTCCCAACATCTGAAAAATTCTGTATTCTGGATATTGCACCTTCATTATTGAGGCGTCTGATCACTCGGGACACCTCACCGAAAGCTTCGTCAATCTAATCTAAACGTTTTCCACAGAGTAGTTCTTTTAATTTGGGAAACAAATCAAAGTCTGGTGGGCTCAAATCAGGGCTATATTGGAAAGGGAAGTATTTCCCATGGGACGCAGACAAGGTTGGACGACGACAATTCTGGAAACTTAATTTTGGTCGCTTCCGACAAGGTTGGACGACGACAAGCTTGGACAACGACAAGCTTGGACACAAAAAGTGTCCAGGCTTGTCGTCGTCCAACCTTGGCACGGTCCCATTTCCCATCCATACTTGTTAATTGTCACCCTTGTAGAGCAGTATGCTGCCTTTCATTATCGTTCAGAATGAGGACACCAGCTGCAAGCATGTCGGGATTTATTTCAATAATTTTCGGGCGCAAAACATTTTGCAGAAACAGCTTGTAGTATACGCCTGGTATAAACGTCCCCTGTGTCAATCTATTGTAGCCATCTCTCCATTCGTATCATGCGCGAAGATCATTGTGAGTTAAACGTTTGATTGTTGCTAGCGGAATTTCTTCGGGCGTGAAGAGTCTGAACTGTTTTATTATGACGACTGAAACTTCAATTCTGGTTCAAACTCTCGTATCCAGGTTTCATCAATTGCAACAGTAGTAGTAGGACATGGTCACTTCTGGGCCAAAACTCTAGACAAACCCATTTCGGACATATTTTTGACCAGCGCAGAAGGAACCAGCTAATTATACAAAGTTACACGGCGCAAAGTATTCCCATAACTACAATGTTAAAATGAAATTGAATATGCGTTTATGACATTTAAAATCATAAAAACTTACATCTAACTACAAAAAATCACTAAATCTAGTTATAAAATTTATTAAAAAATCACTAAATCTAGTTACAAAACCACAAAAAATCACTAAATCTAGTTACAAAAATAAAAAATCACTTAATCTAGTTATAAAAATTATAAAAATCACTAAATCTAATTACAAAAATTACAAAAAATCACTAAATCTAGTTACAAAAATTACAAAAACTCACTAAATCTAGTTACAAAAATTATAAAAAATCACTAAATCTAGTTACAAAATTACAAAAATCACTAAATCTAGTTACAAAAATTACAAAAAATCACTAAATCTAGTTACAAAATTACAAAAATCACTAAATCTAGTTATAAAAATTATAAAAATCTCTAAATCTAGTTACAAAAATTACAAAAAATCAATAAATCTAGTTACAAAAATTACAAAAATCACTAAATCTAGTTATAAAAATTATAAAAAATCACTAAATCTAGTTACAAAATTACAAAAAATTACTAAATCTAGTTATAAAACTTACAAAAAATCACTAAATCTAGTTATAAGAATTATAAAAAATCACTAAATGCTGTTACAAAAATTATAAAAAATCACTAAATGTAGTTACAAAAATTACAAAAAATCACTAAATTTAGTTACAAAAATTACAAAAAATCACTAAAACTAGTTATAAAAATTACAAAAAATCATTAAATCTAGTTATAAAAATTACAAAAAATCACTAAATCTAGTTATAAAAATTACAAAAAATCACTAAATCTAGGTACAAAAATTATAAAAAATCATTAAATCTAGATACAAAAGGATTTATATAAGAATCAAATAGAACTTTATAGCACTTAACTATAAACAATTTACATCTAAAACTGCATCTAAAAACAATCTAAAAACTTACATCTAAATCTGCAACTCTTCTAACTTATAATGTCCCCATGGCAGGGTATTTATCCCATTGTTTGAAACACATCTCTTATCATCCACACAACTTAAAGCTAACTTATTTACTTCTATACTGTACAAATCGTGCTTATAACTTCTAATCAAATTCATATTCTTATAATATTCTTTTTGGTTGAACAAGCAGTCTTTATAATCGTTAAATGATAGTTCTTTACTTATAAGATTTTTCTTAACTCCTTTTGCTTTTTTACAACATTTATTTTTTTGGAACCTGATTGAATACATTTCTGATCTTAAACCAACAAATTCTTCTATGATTGTTCCTTTAAGTTCATCTTTCATCTTACCAAGTATTTTCTTATTCACCTGTGGTATCTGTATTTGTTATCTTTAGAGTAATCACTCGTGTCGAAGTAATCAATATAATTTTTCATGTCTTTGTACACATCTTCTGTTTGGATATGGTATATATAACTACCGGTATCTGTATAACATACTTCTATTTTGCCTTGATATTTTGGTTTCATCACATTATAATGGAAATCGTACATTAAATACTTTGACAAATCTAGAATTGACATACCAACATAAATCGGTTTGTTAAATTGCACTTTAATTTTGTTCATGTGAACCGCTACTAAATTTTCCGTAAAAACTGTAGTATTTTTATAATTTGGTTTTGCTACAAGCTTCTCGTATTTTTTCTCATCACTTACAAGTTTAATATCAACTCTCTTTCTAATATTCTCCATAGTCTTCCCAAATACTGAATTATTCATGAGCTTATAAAAGTCTCTTTCAAAATCATTTTTTGCTTTCGTTCTCATTTGTGTTTAAATCAATATATTTCTTTAACCAATCTGATTGTTCGAACTTTATTACTCGCTGCATTTTCTTAAGTTTCAATCAAAGTGAAAGACATTGTTTTAGGTTTCGATAGTGAATTACACATTTTTCTTTGTCATATAGGGTTGTTAATAGCTTTGATTGTTTTGAACCAGGCGGACATATATTTTGAGGAGCTAATAGGTAGTCTTTGTGATAGTCATGTAATTCTTTAGGATATTCAAGATCAACTTCTAATATATAACCAGTATCAGAATCATCAGGTATATTTGTGAAATCTATTTCTTCAATCTCATCTTCACTTAACCATCTAAATCCCTTATACGGTAGATATTGACTCATTGCCCACCCATACAAGTTATTGGCATCTAGATACATTAACTAAGAATCTTCTTTATTCTTATCTTAATCTTCCATATACTTAGTATTTGCTTTAACATATCTTTTTGAGCATTGACTAATTCCACCTCTTATACCTTTCTCTACCATTAATACCATATCATAACCCCACAACAATTCTAATTTTATATTTGTCATCATTAACATTGCATCCCAAGCTAAACCTGGTGCTGTCATATACCAAGCAGGATCAAGGTCATAAGCTTTGACATGTTTCTCTAAAGTTCTCAAACACATCTGCTAACAATAATACATCTGTTTTCAAATATAAATCATGGTATTGTCCGAGATTCTTAATGCCAAATGTTTCTCATACTTTCTTTGCATGTTCATAATCATCACTTATATGTGTGTTCATAAGCTTGTTGAAAAATGCTTCTTTTAGTGGTAATTTTCTTTCTCTAAACCTATCCCAACTGTTAACATAATCATATGGGTAAACACCTTTTCTTATTACAAGTTGAAACTGTTCTTGATTAGGATAAAAGTGTTGGGTATGTATCATTTGCTCAGGTTTCAAGTTCGATGATAATTTGTCTAAACTAGAAGCCATAAATCTAAATGAATCTACCAATTTCAATTTAATAGTTCCAACCTTTTTACTGAATGATATGTATCTTTCTTCATTATTGGGTATTAGATCTATTTCTTCTTTATTACATCCAAGCTCTTTTATAAACAAGTGTGAGTCATATCCTGTCAAGTTATGTATGATCACTGGTACAAACGTTGGTATTTTGACTTTTAAATTGCAGTTATTACATAGAGGTGCTACAAATTTTCCTGTTATATGATCATGATGCTTAACTTTATAATTTTCTTTAGTATACTCCTGCTTACAGTAATAACAACATTTAGATTCATTGAACTCTTTTCTCTGACTTTTTGTTAATGGTAATTCGTTATTTTGTTTGTATATGTTCGATATGTGTTTAGCTTCTTTTGTTAACAGTCTTATAAATTTATTAGCAGCGTTCTCACCTCTATACAAAACAATATTAGTTTTACTTCTATCGCTCTTTACTACATAATAACAAAATCCAGATGGTTTATGTCGTTGATATTTTTTGTATATGGCTCGTTATCTGGATAACATTCTTCACAACCCATAACTTTATGTAACAAACATTCAAAATCAGCATAAGTCACAAATGGAATTTTCATTGTGTATTGGTAGTTTTTAAATTCAACACATTTACCTTCTTCAGGCATTATTATTTTTACTGGTTCATTTAACGAACAATCTTGCTCATGTTTATTTAAAGCGTCTTGTGAGTAAAAGTATAACAAACATCTATCACATAAATATTTTCGAGCTTTCCATTTTGTTAGCTGTGTACTTACTAGTCTGCTTAAATCCTTAATCCAGCAATAGTGTGTTTTAACTTGATCTTCATTTTGTTCTTTTACATATAATACATTGACATTATTTTCTTGCTTGTTTTCTGTGTGATGTAGTATATAGATTGAATAGTCTTTATCGTATGCATAAACATTTATAGAAATATCAAGTAATTTTTCAGCTTTTGGAATATCGCTTAGTTTTGCAGGAAAATGAATAATTTTTAAATTTAGATTCTAAGTTTAACAAAGGTTCATTATCTTTTGGTACTCGTTCAGGATGTGAATTTGTAGGATATAAGGCTCCGTGTAATGAATATAAGAAACATTTTTCATCTTCATTCTTTACATTAATTACTGCCTTTTTGTTTTGAATTTGTTTAGGTAATTGTATGTATGTTGATCCTCTATATGGTGTATATTTGACGATTGCTAGTTGTAAAAAGTTAATGTTTATAAGAGCCCAGCCAGAACCTCTAGCTTGGAACTCATCCATTCTTGTTCTTAATGTTTGTTTCATCTTAGTTATTTCTTCTTTTAAATTACTTGATTGATATATTTCTTGGTTTTCAGTGTTAAAATAGAAGTTTTGAGTTTCTTCACCTTTCTTATATGTACAACTTATATAAAGATTAGCTTTTAATGAACTATGTTTACTTAAGCTAATTTATAATATGTTTAATATAGCTTTAGATGTTGCAGTAATATATTGTTCAAGTGGATCTTGTGGTTTGTAATCTGTTGTAAATTCCCATGTTTCTAATCTTGATTTCATTGTCGTTTCTTTGAGTTTTACATCAAATGGTACTGATTCAACTTTGATTTTTGGTTCTTCAATTATTTCTTGTTTAAATGGGAATATATCTCTAATCTGTCTTCTGCTTTGTTCATCATCATATTGCTTAAGAAGGTTTATTGGTTCATGTTTTCTTAATCGGGAATATCTTCTGATCCCCCTCTCTTTACATCGTCGCCTTAACTCCACTACAGTAAATCTAATATAATTACTCATCTTTTAATATATAGAAAATCTTAGAACTCAATTTTTATCTTCACCAGATTATTTCTGTTCATTTTTGTACTATTTTTACTTCCATTTATCCGAATACAACACTTAACATTGTACACTCCTGCCATTGTCTACATATTACGCGTTGTATTAGAACACGACTTTCATGGGAATAACCCATCAAAGTTACATATACACATATTAAAATTAAATCATTTTTGTAAACTTACTCATCATCGTCATAATCATCACTACCATATTAATATTCATCATCACTACTCAAATAGGATGTTTTTTGTTGCATTATTAATAATTCTTTTTCCTTTAACAGTATTTGTTTCTCTAATAGTGCTGCTAAGAGTTTAAGATCATGATGAATTAGTTTAAGTCTATCATGTAATAAATGAAAATGTGCTTCCATATTTATTATATAGAAAACCAACAAAAATGAGATAAATTTAAAAAATCTAAGAATAAAAACGAACAGGTGAATATGAGAAGTGCTAAGGAAATATTATCTTACAAACCTATATTTGATTGTGTATGTAAACATCTAGATATTGGTGATTATAATGATGAAGGCAAAATAAATTTTAGCGTGTCCATAGGTATGTTAGATCATTTGTTCAAGAAAGCCGCTAAAGAAAACAACTCATTTCTTATACAAAACATTCTCTATGCAAACGTTATGAATTTGTCTGATGAGATGTTAGATTCACTGACTGATGAACAATGGTTATCTATAGGTTATGATGATTATGAGGAGGAATATAACTATGATCACATTACAGAAGACTTGATACGTAAATATCTGCAGAAAGCTAATTTCAGTAAAATATGTTCATGGAAAAGGTTATCAGAAGAGTTAATAAGAGAATTAGCTGATAAAGTTGATTGGGAGATTATTTCAGAAAGCCAAGACTTATCAGAAGACTTTATAGGAGAATTTGCAGATAGAGTTTATTGGAAAGAAGTTTCTTTAAATCAAAACCTACCTGAAGAATTTATTAATGAGTTTATAGACAAAGTTGATTTTGATGCTATATCTTATGGAAGCAAACTCTCTGAAGCCTTTATACGAAAACATGTAGATAGAGTTGATTGGTGGAGCTTATGTAGGACTCAGCATTTATCAGAAAACCTTATAAGAGACTATGCTGACAAAGTAGACTGGGCAATGATTTCAATATTTCAAAATTTAACAGAAAAATTTATTGCGGAGTTCAAGGACCGCGTTTATTGGGATAACATTTCAATTTATCAAGACCTCTCTGTAGAGTTTATATATGTATTTAGACACTTTGTGGATTGGAGAGTTATAATAAGAAAATATCATAATACTTCTAATTTAGGTAGTATATTGAATTTAGCATTCGACGTTACAACAGATGGTTTGTTTAATGCTTAACTAATTACCTTTTATGACTATTATATCATAAAAGTCGTAACCTTAATTATTAATTACCTTTAATCTGTTCGAGCCTTTTATGGTTATTATTCCATAAAAGACAACATTTATATATACATAACAACATTACTTTTATCTATCCAGCTATTATGTGAATCATCAAATCCTAGCCATTTTACCTATACTTTATCACCTTTCTTTCTTAACACCTTTTCCACCAAGTATTCATCTTTATGTTTCGTCTTTAATAGTTCTGGTTCGTAAAATCTACCTTGTACATCCTCTTCTTCTAAATCTTTAATTCTATATGTAGGTGGATTAAATGGAATATCTTCACTAATAACAAATACTTCTGTTGACCAATTAGGTGTATATCCTTTCTCAAATAACGCTTTCGATTTACTTATACGAACATAATCACCTAATTTGTATTTGGGTCTAACACGCGTATATTCTTTCTGATACATTTTTTCCAATATTGTCCGCTCATTTTTCTTATTAACTTCTATAGGCTTTAAACCAATGGTTCTATGTACTCTATTATTATACTCACATACCAATGTTGGTAATATCTCTATCCATTTATAATTCCCTTGTGTTGTGAACCTTTTCCACATGTTTTGTTTAAGTGTTCTATTAAATCTCTCAACAACAGAAGCTTTCTTACCACTATAGGTTGAGTAATGATTAATCTTATTTTCCTCCATTAACTTCTTAAACTCTTTATTGTAAAACTCTTTACCTTGATCAGTTTGTAAGTTACTAGGTTTTCTCGTTCTTAATATGGATTCGAATGCTTCTGTAACATTTTTACTACTCTTATCTTTAACAGGAACAGAAAGCGCATATTTCGAAAACACATTTATAATCGTTAGCAGATACTTATAACCTTTGTTTAATTTGAAAACATCTTTTAATACTCAACTATGCATTTCTAGAAGATCAGCTTGCCAAAGATCATCGATACCTTTTATAACCACACTTAATCTGTCAAAGTTTTTTCTAGATGGTTTGTGAATTTCTTCTATAATGTCTTCTCTAACACCTTTACCATCATATAGTTAGTCATTTTTTAACGAATTGAGTTTTAGTAACACCGCATACAGAACAAATACCTTTCTTTAGATATCTTCCATTCTTTGTTTTTTCAATTCTAATGGTATCTTTCTTTGTATCTGTTGATTTCTTACATTTAACACAATACATCATCATTATTTATTGTATAGAAAATCAATAAAATAATTAAAATTTATCACTACCTAATACTATACTTTTAACATAATCATCATCACTTGATTCGTTTTCACCATCTTCTATTTCTATATACATAATAAGCAATAATAATTTACCTTCTTTCAATTCAGAATCTTTAGATGGTCTAATTGTTAACTGATCATGCATATTAAAGTGTAATGGAAAACTTTCAACTAAAGCATCATTTAAAAATAGGTCTAAAAGATGTTTATTAAGACTTGATTCTATATGCATTAACCTACCTCTATAAAGAAATTTGTAGGCAGCAGATAAATTATATACAAAAAAGGCTGGTTTCTTAAGATCATCTTCTGCCAATCGACATTGAAATTCAACAATTTCTTTTCGTGTAAGTAAATTAAACTCTTCTTTCACTGATTCAAGCTGTTCTAATGTTATAACATCTTGTTTATCGATAGCATTAGGTACATTAACGAATCTTTTATTCTTAAAATCAACCCAGGATGTGTAATTTGACGTAAAAACTTCTCTAGATTCTTCTTTTCTACTTTTAATGTTACCAAAAATATCCATATTTATTATATAGCAAACGTCTTTAGGAAAGTTCTTTTTCTATGTACATTACAACAAACAATAATTGACCATCCATAGCTGAATTTTTAGTTGGTTTAATTGTAATTATATTATTCTTGTTAAAGGTAAAATGTAAATTTTCAATCAAAGTATCACATAAATATATCTCTAGAAAGTATTTATTCAAACTTAATTCCATGTGCATTATTTTTCCATTATAGAGAAATTTGTAGCCATTTGAGAGATTAAATATTCTAAAGATTGGTTCCTTGACGTTTTTAGCTCTTAATCGACATAAAAAGGGTATGGTTTCTTTCTGCGTAATCAATTTAGTAATATCCATCCCAATCTTTTGAAAATCTTCTTTCTTTATGTATGTGTCTTGTTACGTTTCTAATGCATCTTCAAATCGTTTTCTATCGTCCTCTAATTGAGCTTCTATTGACCTAAGTTGACTTACGCTAACCACATCATTTAAATTCTCCAACAATTGTAATTTTTCTTCACTAATATTAACATCACTTTTTCTATCTTTAACATTACCAAATATATCCATACTCATTTATTATAAAGAAAATGTCCATCCTATTTTTTCAAAACATTTCTTAAACATCTCTATTTGTTTAGGTGAATGTTTAAAATCAATATCAATATGAACATCATGCTTTCTCAACAGATGGTACAAAACACATTTTAAGTTAATAAACAATACTCTTTTTGGATACAGTTCTGTAAAGGTCTCGTGTAAGTTTTCGAAGTCGTTTATAAGTGTTTCTTCCATATGTCGTGAGTTTAATGGTTTTTGGTCGGTAAGGTGATAGTGTATTAAATAGACATCAACATAATATTTTGTGTATTTGTTTTTCTTTAGTACTTCTAAAACATCTTTTATTGATATTAAATATTTTGATATATCTCTAAATTCATCATTTAACACCTTGACCACATCTTTGGGAATAATTCTATTCTGTAAAGCTTGCAAACGAGATAACTGTAACTTAAATCTTTTTGTAGTATCATACCACGGTTTTCTTGCACAACCAGCTTTCATTTCTTCATTAGTACTGTAAACCCAACCACTCGCTACACAACAATCATCACAAATGTATCTACTCCTACCTTTTGTTAATGACTTACTACCACAATTACTGCATTTTAATGGTTTAGAACTATAATTTGATAACAACTCCTTTAAAGTAATTATTGGATGTAACTTTACCAACTCTCCTTCCGTGTACAAAATAACTAACTAGTGCATCTAGTTCATCTTCATGCTTCTGAAAATAATCTAAAAATCTATTGTGTATAGCTTCCATATTTATCTTAAAGTAAAACTTTTATGGATATAAACCATAAAAGCTTAAACTTAATCATTTTAATCATATATATAACGTCACTAAAATAATACCTTTGATTTAGAAGATTTAAAACCTTAACACAAAGATGACCACATATAACTGAATTAAAGTCTTGTATTCGCTCGTCATTGTAAAATAAGTTTTCGGTACCAAGATATTGTACTAGTTGTTTAGGAGGAACACCACCATAAGAGTCGAACACGTACTTTATGTTGTTATCTTTCCAATAGCATATCCAATGAGTACCAATGTTTTCTGATTTATCGAGGTTAACTATACCACTCATTTACATAGGGTTTTTGTGGAAGTTCGTCACTCATAAATACACCTCTAAATCGTTTTATCTTTAATTCTTTAACCAACCTCTCTATATCGAAGTTGGTCAATGGTTTTAGTTTTTTGACTTCTTTGGTTTACCTGCCCCCTGCTTTTCTTCCATAGCCATATTGTGTCTTTTTTGTTCTTCAAGTTCTTGTTTATTCTTCTTAGCATCAAGTACAATTTTAGTAATCGCTGCTGCACCACCTGCTAATGAGCCAACTGCTCCTAAAGCTGCTAGAATGGCTGGAATCGTAAAGATAAAACCACCCATATGCTCTTTTTAATCTTTTCATTTGTGCTGTAGTTAAAGTTAAATCCATTCCTTTACCTTCTTTAATTTTCTTAGATTTATCGCTAAGTTGTTTCTTTGTTAATACATGATCGATATTTAAATCCTTTAGTTCGTTATAAGGAACACTAAACATACAACATTTAATGGAACACATCTTCCTATTTATTTAAGATAAAATCTTGGTTTGTAGAAGTACAGTTGTTGTAGCTCCACCAAAATCAATTAAGGAATCATTCTCATCTGTTGTCCTTATCTCAAAATTAGCAACCTTGTCTTTAGATATAGGGAAAAATAATGGATAAGTAGGTTCGTAAATAATACTATGTTTAAACTCGGCATCTGTTTTAAATGATGCTATAATTCCTGTTTTTCTATGTGTGTACTCCGTATCTTTAACAAACATACCATCTGCTATATTACAGTGAACATTAATTGTATCGAACGGATGAAACTTTGGTATCTTATCTCCAACATGTTCTGTTTTTCTATCAAAGTTTTTTTTCACTAAAACCTAATACAGTATTAATGATATCTAAGGTTATATTACATCGTTCGTTAAATATTTTAACTCTATTTTTCTCTCTATCCTCAGTAAATTTAATATCTAAACTAGCATTAAAAGCATCAGAGTATGGAAAATTTGATTTAATATATTCTTCAAATTCTTTTAAATTATATTGACCAGGTTGAACTATAAGTTGTTTTGTAAGATTAGAAAAGCCAGGAAAGTCACAAAATGTTAGTTTATTATTTTCTTCTGTAACGTTTGGAGTTAAGTATGTTGTGTAAAACCCAACTAGTCCTATACTTAAAGAGTTGCTACTGTTGTCTAATTCGTAATGGAGTTTCTTCTTTAAAACAGAAGTATCACTCGTTAACTTAAATACCTTAGCCATTTATTATATAATAAATGAACGAGTTTGATTTACCTAAAGATATTCCAAGAGAGAAAGTAATCAAGTTAATAGAAGATATCATTCAAAAGTTAGAATACAGTTTAAAGAAGAAAAAGAGAAAACTACGAATTGTTATATATGCATACTACACTTTGATTACGTTATCGGTTATACTTTCTGCAACAACTGAGTTTATTAATATTTTTATACCTGTAACAATTTACTCAATATTAACAACGTCTCTTGCAACTGGAAGTGCTATTATAACAGGTTTGTCGTCTACGTTAAACATAAACAAAAGAAAAGATGAATATAAAACCATTGTCGCATGTATTAACTCATTTAAAAAAGAGTTAGAGATGGTAATAACACTAAATGGTGAATTAAACAACGAATATATAAAAGATACGTTGCATAAGATCAGAGAACAACTTAAAGACATAAGATCATAAAAGACGTTAGCAAATAGGGGCTGGACGATTTTCTTTATAATAAATGAATAAGAAAACTATTAATTGGGATGTAAAAGAGATGATAAAAGAAACAACAGCTAAGAAAAGAAATGGAGAACTTATACAAGATGATATTCGACGTCTTATAGTGGGTCCATCTGGGTGTGGTAAAACTTTTTTGTTATTTAACTTCTTATTACAACCAGGTTAGTTAAACAATAAATACTTCTACATATATTCTAAAAGCATGAATCAGCCAAAGTATAAGCAGTTAAAAGATCGATTTGAAAAAAGCAGAACTAAAGTTTAAGAAGCAAATAGCAACGTTCTTAAGCAGTAATGATTGTATTGTACCTATTGATGAATATGAACAATACTCTATACTTGTGTTTGATGATTACATTTTGGAAAATCAAGATACTGTTAGAAATTACTTTACGAGAGGTAGACATAGACATTTAGACTGTTTCTATCTTGCACAAACATATTCAAATGTACCTATACAGCTTATAAGAGATAACGTTAACTTCCTATGCATATTTAGACAAGATGATACTAATCTTAAACATGTGTATAACGAGTTTGTTGGACGAGATATGCCTATGATAAATTTAAAGAGATATGTTCAAAATGCTGGCAAGAAGATTATAGTTTTATAGTAATTGATATGACAAGGAAGGTAAACAATGGTAAGTATTGGAACAAGATAAAACACTTTATAAAGGTTTGATGTTTTTTCACGTTTTTACGTTTTAACGTTTGACGTTCTTTGACGTTTATTGACGTTTTTTCACGTTTATTGACGTTTATTTACGTTTGAAGTTTTTTCATGTTTATTGACGTTCTTTGACGTTTTTATGTTGGTTCGTTTTCTATAAAATAAATGGATGAGAAAGAAATTAATAAGAATTTTAAGTTAAAGGAGTTCTTGATAAAGGGCTTCAAATCTTGGAAGAAAGAAAGAGCATGTATATATGATAAATTTAAGACACAAGAACAATCTGTAATTGATGCTATTCAAAATTTAGGAAGTGAGATCAAAGAAGTAGCAGAACAAAATAAAAATCTAATAACTTGTTCCAGCTGTACATAAGACGGCTTCAATAGATCCTAGTCTACTAGAAACACCTTAAAAGATAACTTATGATAGTCCTCCAAGTAGTGGTGATACGCCTATAACGGGAGAAATAAAACAAATGAGAAAACAAATGAAAGAAAGTCGAAAGAGTAGAATCTTTAACAACAGCACAATCATTTGGTAAGATTGCAACAAAATATTATAGTAAAAGAAATGATAGTGTGTTTGGAATAAGAGCTGTAGAAGAAGATGTAAAAATAATAAATAAGATAGGAAATTCTGAAGTTAAAGTGGGTGGTGATGATTTGATAATTAATGGTAAAACTTATAAAGGAACAGAAGGTCTATGGGAATTGTTAACGATGAATACTAATAAAACCATTGAAGATTATGATGATGACGATTTTGAACAGTACAAGGAAATAATAATAGAATCAGATGCTGCCTTCCAAAAATATAATCGAGATAAAAAAAGTACCATCTAATAGAGGTTCTAAGTACATTAATATTATCAAGCTTATTTGGGATGATTATATTAAACCAAATTTACCTCCAACTCCTAAAAGGACTGGGGAAGGAATTAAACAATATACAGAGATACCTAAAGAATATATATCGATGGATGATGTGAGAAAGTTAATTGATCGGCTAATAGTTATAGATGGAGAAGAAAAGGCTGGTAATAATAACTTTTATAATGAGAAAGTAGGTATAGAGAGTATGATTAATAACAAGTTTTCACAATTTATTCCTAATGACCCAAAAGGTATAGGGTATTTGATTAAGATCTTAAATACATTACCACCACGATTCTGGAATGATGATAAGCTTGGAAAAGGACTAATGAATAAGATTTTAAACATGAAGGGTATACCAGAGTTACATATACCTGGCTACGAATTTTGTGGGCCTTTTACGAAGCTACAAGAAAGATTAGAAAGAGGTGATAAAGGTATTAGCCCATTAGATGAGGCTTGTAAAGAACACGATATATACTACAGAGACAATAAAGATACAGAGTCAAGACGTATTGCAGATAAGGAACTAGAAACTAAAGCATGGAATAGAGCATTTAGTAGTGATGCGTCAATTGGTGAACGATTAGCTGCTTTTGGAGTTGGTACTGCTATGAATGTTTAGGTTAGGATGGGGATTATAAGTTTTTAAATGTTTATTATGTATGATTCTTTTATGGTTACATATCATAAAAGCGTTGTTTCAAGATTTTCTTTATAATAAATGGATAGTATTGAGATTTACGAGTTACAGAGTTTTAAACCTAACACAAGAACATTTAATAATTTGAATGAAGCTAACAAAGATATTGAGTTTGATTTCGATGTCAGGGATGGGTTTATACATCCACACAAAGCAGATTGTCATATAACTTTTGAAGTTGTTGGTGCAGCAGTTGGAGGAACATTTGGTGCAAGCGATACTATAAAACTTGTAGATAACTTCTTACCATTCTTCTATTCTCAAATTGAGGTTAGAAAGCATGTGGTTGATATAGATAAGATTGAACTACCTGGAATAACATCTACAGCTATTGGAACATTAAAGATTTCTAAACCAGAAGTTGAATATCTAAAACAGGCTAGATTTGAAACAGATGATAAACTTGGCCTACGAAAGGACTAGCGTTTTGTATCCTTTAAGATTAATTCCAGGCTTTTTAAGTGATTATAAGTTTAAGTGGTTATGTGGAAAGGTGGATTGAGAATAACATTTACAAAAGCTAGTAATCATAACGATGCCTTATAAAAATGGACTGGAACAGGGGCAGGTGCAGCAGCTCCTCATGATGGAAAAATAAGAATAAAGAATATGGAGATAAGAGTGCCGATTATTGAATACGAACCTAATTATGAAAACAAGTTAAAGTTGAATATTCTTAAAGAACCTAAAATCATGTTTTCATTCCATACTTATCAATGTGTTCAGAAGACTGTTGTAGGTTCTATCTTGGAGTTTGATGTTACTACTCAATTTAATTCTAGACAATTTGATATGCCTGATTTCGTAGTTGTAATGTTCCAAACTGATAGAAGTGGTAAACCAACAGCAGATGCAAGTAAGTTTGATCATTGTAAGGTAAAGAAAGGAAGGAATGAGGTATTTCCTAAAGAATCAAGAAACTTAGATATTGCTAAAAGGGATTATTTTAAGATGTATGAAGATTATACTGCATTTAAGAGAATAACATGTGGCAATCCCGAAATGTACTATGATCCTAAGAATTTATAGATAACAGACCAATGTATGTGATTAATTGTAGTAAGAGGAAAAATGTATCGGTAAATGAGAGAACAAACATAAAGATTGTCGTAGACTTTGCAGAAGCTGTAGATGCTAATACTATATGTTATGCGATTTTAATTGGACAAAAGAACTTTACATATGATCCTAAGAATGAAAAAGTAGTAGAAGAGTTTTAGACAGTTAAATGTATTTTTTGTTATGTTTATGGAGGTTCTCCATAAACATTACAAAAATCATTAAAAAGTTTTTTTGTTAAAGGTAAAAATTAAGAGTGATTATTGATTTTCTATATAATAAATACGATGGCGAGTCATATTGAGGTTTTAAATAAACTTGGAAGTCTTGAGCGAAAACAAGTTATTGGATTAAGAGAATTAGAATTAGATACAGAATATAATATTGTGAAAATGGAAAAGATTAAAACTAAGTTTGGAAAGAGCATTTTAGTTGAGTGTGAGGAGTTTAAGCTCTTTCTTCCACCTAGATTTACAAAATACTTAACAGATAAAATGATTGATAAGATCGTTAAAGATGGAATAAAAATCAAATACACTGGTTTAAAAGATAATTATCCAACTGTTGAGTTATGTATGTTAATTTCAAATGAGGATCGGTTTCGTGAATCCAAAAAATAATAAAAATGACTAGAATATGTCTTCAGAAGTAAAAAATGGAGTGGTTATTATGGATCCTGAAAAAAAGTTCATTCTTACTAATAATTTCAATGTAATTGTGAAAAATGTGCAAACCGAAGTTCAAGTTGTTTTTGATATTAACGGCTGTCTATTCAGCTTGAATTATGATCAGTGGACAGAGCTTAAGAAGTCATTGTTTCCTATAGAGAACGAGGTTAGCAGAAGATTCCATTATCAATATCCGAACTTGTAATTTTAAGTATAAGTATGTTATAAGTGTTTTTGTGGTTTCATTACTATAAAAACTAAAACCTTTGGATATACAGAACACAATGTAATTTGAATTTTAAAGATACATGTATAAATAAGGGATATATTTGAGTTTTTATAATTATATGCTTAGAGTTATGTAATTTATAAGACATTCAATAGATAGTAAATTTATTTCTCTATTGACTACCGTTTGAATTTTGAAACTCGGTTAATATTTGACGAAGTTATTACAAATTCAAAATTTCGGGAATTTTTACGGGTTTATTTTTGAGTTTTCGGGAAAATGTTATTCTGTAAAAAAGTCTTAGAATTTTATGTAGATTATGGCAGTATTTTTATTTTTTCGATTTATTGAAATTTTGTACAGATATTTAAAAAGAGAAAATATCCTGAGGGTTGTGCAACCATTTATGCATTTTGTAAAATTGGTTATGTTATTAGTATGCATTTGTCGTTTGAGTTTTCGAAATCGGTTAATTAGGGACTGAGCTATTGAATTTTAACGTTATTTCAGGTTCAGGTTCAAGGTATTTTCCTTCCTTCTCTTCGTAAGTTTGGATTCGGAAAAAAATGAAAAAAATAAAAGTAAGTACTGTTTTTTTTCTTCTCACTTAACGTTTTCCATTTTCTTTTTCCACCAAAATTCAAGAAGTTCTTTGGTTTTTCTACTTCTTTCTCACTTAGTTCCCTTCCTTTACATTAAAGCCTAGCCTCCAAGCTAATTTAACCAAATTTCCTTCCTCTTTCATTTCATCGATCCATTTCCATTTTTCCCCGATTTTTTGGGTTTCTTCACATTTTAACAATAAGTGTTTTAATGTTTCATCTTCTTTAAAATATAATTGACATTTTTCGTTCACTTCTTTAATTTTTTTCAATCTTACCCCTGTTTCAAGGCTCCCTGACCTGGCTTTGAAAAGTAAAATGCTTTCTAAATCATTGTTCATATAATTTATTTTCTCATAACGCTTTTTATGTGTGTATATTCCTTTTAAACTGCTCTTCTTAACAACTTCTTCATACCACTTTTCCTGCGCTTTCTGTTTAAATGTTTTTTCTGTGATTTTTCCCAATTTTTATAATTTTCTTCTCTATGCCAGCGGGTAGTTTGATCATACTTTCTTTCTAATTTCCTAACTCTCCTAAACCATTTCGTGTTCTCCCCTTTTCTCATATTTTTAGTGGCCTCATGCACCACTTTTACTAATCTTGTACCTTTCATAAATTTTAATCTTCGAAGATAATTTACTTTACTCACACCTTCTCTTTTTTCAAAATCACTCCATCCCATCTCTCCTGTTATTGTTACATTTGCACTTAATTTATTTGCTCCTAGGGCAAACCTTCCTATTTGATTTTGTGCTTGTTGTAAAATACTCCTGTTTTTTTTCGTTAAAGTTATTACTTCATTTGCATATGTTAGCGCCGGTACTGCTACTTGTTTCCATAGTATTCTTGATACCTCATATCTATTGTATGACCACATTGCTTTATTTTTTATAATTGCTGTATATTTTTGTAGTTTATTTTTCAGTTTTTTTCTCATGTTCAACTAAGTATTGTTCTTCTTCTTCAAGTGTGATTCCTAAAAATTCTATTTTTTCAGTCCTGCTTATTACTATGTTTCCTGCTTGTATATTTTTATCATCTATGTCTCCACTAAAAACCATGAACTTGCTTTTTTCTTCATTTATTTTTAGACCAATTTCTTCTTTTTTTGGGGGTGAGGTTGCAGTGTTGCCAACTCACCTTTAACAATTATCATATTTATTAGTAATGGGGTGAATTCATCCCTATATGTTTTAAAGCGATATCTTGAAAAATTAAAATCCTGGAACGTTTCGAAAAAGTGTTGAGTTGGAAACACTGATTCTAAAAAAGAGATCTAGTGAGAACAGCATGTACAATTTGAGAGTTGTGAATTTCTTTCTTTTATTTGAGGAAATGATGTTGAGGAAATCATGTTGAGCTATATGTGAGTCATTCTCTCTCTTTCTTGCTGGGAGTGGAAGGATATATGACGTGTATCAATTGACATCATAGTTATTGCGTAGTCCCATTCCTTGGGATTGCGTCATATAACAGCTCCATCTCACGACAGCTAGCTAGAACTTCTGTTGGTATGAGGAGTAGGAAAGAGAGAGGCTATAAATCTCATGTACATGTATATTATTGCTTCTCTCGACTGAATGCGTGTGTGATGAAAGTATATATATGCATGTAACAACCATATGCGACATACTAAATTTTAAGTTCGTATTACTCAGCTATTTCTGAACCGATTTGGATCAAACAAAAACTATTTTTGCAATCAAAGACAGCCCTATAAGTTATAAGTTTTTAGATATAAGTTTTTATGATTTTCAATGTCATAAAAGCATATTCAATCTCACTTTATCATTGTACTTATGGGAATACTTTGCGCGGTGTAACTTTGTATAATTAGTTGGATCCTTCTGCGCTGGTCAAAAATATGTCTAAAATGGGTTGGTCTAGAGTTTTTGGCCCAGAAGTAATCATGTCCTACTACTAACAGTCGTTTGGAAAAACCGATCTCCTTCTGTTTGATAACATTGAAGCAATTTTTCTGCGATTCTTTTGCAACATGCTTTCTGCTCTTTACTCAGATCATGCGGAACCCAACTCATCTTCATCTTCAGCTTCTCAGTAATGATTCTGTAAAGTGAAGTGACAGATATTTTGGCCTGATATGCAATTTTCTTACATGTTTTCGTCGACCCTCTCTCAAAATGTCATTCACAATAATCCAGGATCGACTTCTTGGTGGAGGGGGCGGGTTGTCATACTGCTACTTTTAAGGGTTCCAAACTCTGGGATGGGTTTTATTTATATATATAAAATAAGAAAGTTTCCTCCTCTGGGCTTCGATCGCCCGTCCCTGGATCCGCCCCTGCAATAATCTCAGGAGTGTAGTCTGTTGCAGTTGATGGTCTTGTGTCCGCAGTGCTTACACGACCTTCACGGAAACGAGCTGAGCACCGAAATACAGTGCTATGAATCACTACACTATTTCGACAAACCTCCCGCAAAGCATTGCAAATTTAAGTTGAATTCTTTCCACATAGAGTTTCGATGTTGATATAGGAACGCTTATCATCATGTGTAACCCAATTTCAGGCAGGTTCACCAATGAATTTCTCACAACACAGCTAAGCAAACCAGAAAACAGAAACAATCGTCAAGCCCAAACTCTGACCCACAACTGACCTAAAAGTGAACTTGATCAAACCACTCAAACGGTCGTGCATAGGCTGTGTGCAAGACTTTTGAAATGACCGTCGTATTTATACCTGGACCCTGTCATTTCGTAACGGTTTGCGGCAACACAAAGTGAAAATAAGCATTTCGGTTTTACTTTCACGTGGTGACGTGTTTGTTTTCTACGACACAGTCCCACGTAGCACAGGATGGTGCTTGTCTCTCTCCCTTCTCTTCCTTTACGCGCATATACACTGTCGCTGACATGCCTCCTCTATACGAACAAAAGCCCGTGTGAGTCTCCAACTTCGTTCTGTTCAAATAGATAAAATGATAGTTTCTAGTGACCACCATGCACAGGTTTGTACGTATTTTTCCGAGAATAATCGCTTTTCAGGCATATCATTTTGCAGTATATCATAAATCTATATCAATTATTGTGAACCATTGTACAAAAACAAAAGATTTTGATTGAATTATAATAGGAAAATTGTGTGGTTATGCCTTCTTAAAGTTAAACTGTGAGGGCACGGTTGCTCAGTGCGTGGGGTCCCTGATACGATTTCCGATCCAGTAAGTTTGTGGTGGATAACATCGTGTCTATGAGGTTGTCGGGTACTCTCGCTTTCTCTCACATTCTCATCCAATTAATTCTTCTATCATCAGTGACTTGCCTTAGTCATTGTCCCCCTTAGCCTAAATGGCATAAACTAGGAACGTTATACAGAAAGTTACGCTGCGCTAAGGAATACGATCTCGTATATAATTTGCAGAAGAACTATGGAATATTATTTACACAGTTTCTTTACAACTTACCCACCTTTGCTAACACACCTGGTCCCTATAGACACCTTGAGTTTCGACTACTTTGGCCCTGCCCTAACTTGGTTAAATACTTCCTTGCTTTTTGTGGCCATTCAGCACAGATTTCATTTTTTTAAATACTGTACTCGTTTACTCGTCAACTCCCCATGTTACCAAAAATGGTTGGCCCAATATTGATTTTTAGTTGACATCACCAATTATCAACCGTTGAAACGATGGTTGGGCATGTCCGCTTTGCGTTTGTTGGGCCAACTCACCATTTCTCAACGTTGGTCCCACGAAGAAAACAACAGTTTTTCAACAATCTCCCAACCGTTGATGTCGCGTCAACCATTTGTTCAACTATGTTTCACCCGTTAATGTTTATGTCAACGTTGGGCCAACAAAAGAACAACCGTTACCGCAACCGTTTGACAACGGTTAGTATTTTACAACGTTGACCCAACAAAAAGTCAACCGTAATTACAACCATTATTCAACTTTATATACATATCAACCATATTTTGACGTTGGGCCAACGACAATAGAAACGATAACACAACCGTTAATGCACTTCAACCATATATCGACATTGGGCCAACGACAGGACACATGATAACTCAACCGTTAATGAACGTCAACCATTTATCAACTATAGATCGACGTTGGGCCAACGACAATACAAATGATGACAACCATTATTCAACTTCCAACCAGTTATCAACGTTGGTCCCACGTTGGGCCAACGATAGGTAACAACGATATTTCAACCAACATGGACTGGATGGCGGGGATGGTAGCTTCCTTTGTCGCATCAGGAGAATAACGGTATTGTACCTTGTACAGAACCAGACAATACTGACGCAGCCAATGGTGTACGGGTAGCAAGCCTGCTTGCCAAGTGGCATTCAGCTAGATCGAGCGTAACTACGAACCCTTCTCCGGCAGGACTTTCTCTGGGTTTCCTCAGTCCCACCTGGGGAATACCCGGATGCTGAGATGTGCAAATCCAGAGCCGCGCTACCTTCCCACATTCTTGTCCCTCCTATATCGGCCTAAGCATTGATATCTAAATGTTATAAACGAAGTTCAATTTCACTAGAAAAGAAAAGTTGAACTTTATTTATAACCTTTAGATATCAATGCTTAGGCCGATATGGGAGGGACAAGAATGTGGGAAGGTAGCGCGGCTCTGGATTTGCACAACTCAGCATCCGGGTATTCCCCAGGGGAGAGGGAGGAAACCCAGTGAAAGCCCTGCCGGAGAAGGGTTCGTGGTTACGCTAAACTAGCCGAATGCCTCTTGGCAAGCAGGCTTGCTACCCCTACACCACTGGCTGCGTCACTATTGTCTGGTCCTGCACAAGATACAATGCCGTCATTCTCCTGTTGCGACCAAGGGAGCTACCATCCTCGGCAGTTTGTAAAAAAAAATAAATAAATAAAAAAGTCATATTTCACACATGACTGGTGAAAGGACTTCAAGGACCAGAAGAAAATCAAAGAGGTATATTTGAGCGGACAGTTTTTATTCAAAAATTTGAAGGAAAAAAAATACACATACACACAATGTAATTTATACATTATGTCAAATTATCGTACAATTAGTATTTATAACATGTTAAACAAACCTTTAAAAGCTATAGTTATGCTTTGAAGGCCATTACGCTTATTCGGATAACCAATGAAAACATTTGTTTCTTTCATTGATAACCATTTACATTTTCGTTTTAGTGATAACTATATACATTTTGCTTATTACTCAGATGTCCTAAAACTATAATGTTTTACGATAATTGCATAGGAAATAACTTTACTACAAATAACAGTGTGATATTTTGTATGTCATTTTTCAATATTTGAAAAGATTATACGGATGGTCTCATTTTTATTTTTTAAATTCTCAAATGCGAGAAAGGTTTCCTGATAAGTATTGAAACAACGTGAAAACAATTCGTGCAAACAAGGAATAAAAAGAGTCTTATTTGAGAAATAATCTTATATTACACTCATAGAAACTACCTGTATAGATACATGAAACGTTCCACAATTATGCAAGAGGGCACAGAACTCTGCTATGGCATACCAAGAAAATATTAAATACTTTTCATTTCTTATTAAATACTGATACGATTTAGACAAGAATGATACATCACAAAACTGGAAAAAAAAAAAAAAACGCATTGAAGGCATTAATACTAGGCCAAAAATTTCCGAAATCTGGCTTTCAAAAAAATCCGTACTTAGATGAAACAAGCAGTCTGGGTTTCGAGATTCTGATTTTTGTTTTAAGCCGCGTGGTGCTCTTGAGCTCACTGTCACAGCCAGGAAGGGGGGGGGGAAGAAGCCATGTTTTAGAGGGATATTATGGCGCGGGCCATCTAGCCAATGGCATCATTGCATGCACCTTCGGCTTCTGCTACGCAAGGCCATTCACATGAAACAAGTTACCTAACAATGTATTTCGGGCCGCCCGACGCATCCGTGTATCCTATCGGTGATACATCCAACATACGGAAAGTAGAAGCAGATGCGATCGAAATACAAAATAGAAAATTTCCGCGTTTTGCTTAAATCAGCGACAGAGCTTTTGACAGTGTCGGGCAGCCACTTGTTTCATTCGGGTTGCCTTGAGTAGCAGAAGACGGAAGGCGACAACAATGATGTAATTGGCCACATGGGCGGCGATTAGGGGGGGCAAGAGATGGCAGTTGCCCCCCACTTTTTTTTTTGAAGTGACTACTTAACTCTTAAATTATATCATCTATTTTTCGGTGAAAGAATAGAATCTTCATTATTCGATTTAAAAAAGTATCAAACAAGCTTTTTACTTCTGTTTTCTTTCTCAAGCCTAGAGGCATTGTATAACACGTTACATATGCTTTCACGCCTTTCTGCGTCGAGACGTAGAGTCATAAATAAAAAAAAAATATTTTTTTGGTTATGACTTTTTTTTTTATTACTTTTGCACCTAGAAGATTGAAATTTTGCACACACATTCAGTGTACCTTTAATATTTTCCAGATTCTTTTCAAATTTCTGCGATAAAACAGGGGGTCCAGAGGAGCAACAAGGTAAAACAAAAAAGGATATCTTTTTAACAAAGATCCTTTTTTTTTTTTTTGCGATTTTCCCTCCTCAGATACATGATGGAGACATGTGAATTGTACCGTTTGAAAGGCTGTTCTGTTCTAAAAAGAATGCTGTACGAACCATGATCCTAGTATAAATAGGGATGTCTCAAGGAATTTTTACCTGAGATCCTATTTTATACGGGAATCTGGAGTATTGTAGAAATATTATTTTTGGCGGGCTTACTCTTGCACCTAAAAGATTAAAATTTTGCACACACATTTAGTACACTCGTTAGTACTTTTCAGAGTTGTCTCAGATTTCTGCGTTAAAACAGGGGGTACAGAGGGGCAAAAAAGTACAAAGAAGGAATATTTTTTAAACAAATAATCCATTTTTCATGATTTTCCCATCTCAGGTACATGATGGAGACATGTGAGTGGTACCGTTTGAAAGTATGTTCTATTCTGAAGGGAATGATGTACGAACAATGATCCTAGGATAAATAGGGATGTCTCAGGAGAATTTTATATTACATCCGGGTCATCTGGGGCATTGTGGGAATGTTCTTAGCTCATTGATAAACATTTTCCCGCACTTAGTTTTTAAGATAGAAGCTTGAAATTTTTTATACACATTTAGTATACCCTTCGTATTTTTCAGTTGATTTTGAGATCTGTGCTTTAACAAAGGGGGTCCAGAGGGGATTAAAGTTTGAAAAAAATCAGAAAAAATCCAGATTTCCCTAAAAATTTCCCGCCTTAGGGAAATGATAGGAAAACGTAAATAAAACCGTTTGAAAGGATGTTCTATTCTAAAGAGAATGAGGTACTAACCATGATCCTAGGATAAATAGGGATGATGCTGTAGCTGACTGACTGAAATTCAATAATTTACCTTTAAAAAGCCATAATTTAAAATGGTTAATGTATATAGTTTCATTTGGAAATGTAAAGTTTTTGCATATATTACTGGTTCATAGAAAGAAATGGTACCATATAATATCTGTCGATGCGTAAATGTGTATTAGTTATTTGTCTTCCCGTGGAGTTAAGACAGCTACAGGAATTGCGTTTTAATTGCAGTTCAAAGGAGTTAATATTACAATTGCGTCGTAGCATATGCTTGTAGTAGTTACTGTCTTTCATTTTCTAAGAGTAATAACATACATTTAATGGCAAGTGTGGAATTAACAATGTAAGTTGTTCATTTATCCCCAGTTTCAATATAACTTCTACAAAACAAGCCTCATTATTCATTAATATAATTAATAATATCCTTTCTATTTATTTGTTTTACAAATACGTTATTAAATAATCTGATCACACAATTTTCCAGACAGAATTTTAAGATGTTCATGAGCAAGGAAGCAAGGGTTAGTACCTATGTGCATTGCTCTTGTCAATTTATTTAATTAAATATGAAACACGATATACGGTATTTTAACCGAAAAAGATAGTATCCTATTAGTTATACAACCTGTCGTCAAACAATGTGTTAGAAACAACCAGGAACACTAACATTGATATACACATATTCAGATCATATCTTGCCCCCCCATTTTTAACGTCCAACCGCCGCCACTGATTGGCCAGGTGACGCGCCCCAATATTTCCTGTTCAGTAAAATGGCTTGTCCCTATCCGACTGCGGCGGTTTAAGCTAAAGAGCAACAAGCCCACAACACGCGGATTCAAGTTGGACCAAAGCTTTGAGCAGTATTTACGAACTGAAAGCTTTTTTTTTTTTAATATAATTTCTTATGTCTATTTATTCAATTGGTCGCGTGGGGAATTGCCATACTTTACAAAAGCTGGTTTTCCATTGCCTTAACACACACACACCAAAAAAACTGGAGGTTGGTTAAACACATTAACTCAACGTGTTGACTCTTGACCTTGGGAGAAAAAAAAACTGGATTATTTTCTAAACATCCATTTTTTTTTTCAAAATTAAGATTTTTCCGACATTCGAAATTTTCTATTTTATTTTCCGGAATCTAGAAAGTAAAATTTCCGAAATTTCCCATCCCTAATTAATACTGTAGTACAGGCTTGGATCAAAATATGTCTCCTGTATGCTTGATACGAAAGTGTCCCAAAATTCACGCAAAAAGTACTTGTTACATTTTGACTTGAACTGAAAATGAGCCTTATCGCCGATTACACTTTGAGGGCTTCGTTAATCAACAAAATCGTTGCATTCGTAGTTCAGAAAATCGAATTAACGCCTTGGAATGCCAACAAGCGTAGAACTACAAGGAAAATGAACGCTATATGAACGAAAGTCAGCCAGATTCATTTAAAAAGGTCATGGAAAATTTCAACAGTGTGAGTATGTGGAAGCTATTTACCCGATGTGTTGTTCCATACATAACCGTATACTGTATAGTTTATGAATGAAAAAATAAATAAATACAATCAAGTTTTAAGTATAAATATGTATTTTATGTCAAAATTAATTCTTGCGTGAAGTTTGGGACACTCATTATTAGCGTCCTTTCTAAAAGAATTCAGTGGTCTTCTCTGCTCACAATTTTTTCTCTCTTGGAATACCGTTAAAACCAGATTCTGAAAAACAGACAGCAGCTGTATAGCTCCAAAACCAAACGTGTCTCATCGAAGTGAAAAGCCTTAGTCATGATTTCACAACGAAAACAAAAGCTTTTTTTTTTACATACAGAAAGAGGCATTTTGCAACGTCATTAATTTTGGTGCTAAGCCTAAAGTTTAGATCAGCGCTTGTTATACAAGGACTGTAAATATTTACATTACTAGCAACACTTGTACCTGAGTGAAAGTTTACAAAATTCGTAGAACATCCTGCAACGTGTTTCCCAGATGAACGCAATGCCTCAAGAATGGTCCATTCCTCCTTCTCGATTAGTCTCCTCTTGTGTCTCTTGGAAATTAGATGACGTACGCCTTCGTTCCCTTCCTCCATTTCTATCTCTTCCCCAGCGGAACCAGTTCTGAATCCTTTCTTTTATTTCCTGGCTACTCCATTAAGACGCACAGCCCCTGAAATGAAAATAATTTGTGAAGTCAACAGAACAATACTAGATATACTACAAATGGAACCAATAGATTACATCAATTCTTCATTATCCGTACTTCAGTAACGGTTCGAAAACACTTGAAATATGAACACGCAAACTTACTACAATGTTCTATGTAACAGACTAGCGTGACTGAAAATAAAACCATTGTCTTAATGATAGTTGATTTTAAAAAATTACGATTCTACACAATGAAATAAAATCTGAGCACTCACCACACAGAAATAGTAATTTTAACAGCCTCACATCATAATATTTGGTTGTAATTAAGCAAAGAAGAGAGGTCAAAAACAAAAATGGGTAAAAATCATGAAGGAAATTTCAAACACTTTAAGTCAGAACATTGTATAAGCTATGCACGAATACTAGAGATAAGTCACAGTCTACGTAAACAACTGCAAGAATCACTGCTATGCTTTCTTCTCAGATATTGGCAAACTGAAGGAAATTCGTGTCAAAAAAAAAAAAAAAATGTTAACTACTTTCAACGTAGATAACAGTTAATTTTTATTCACAAACTCTGTATCAAGTTTTAATTCTTTACAACATAAAAATTGATGATAGGTCATCGAGTTTTTTTCTTTCTTTTAAGTGGTGGGTTTTAAGAGGGCTCTCGACGCCGAAATTAAATTGCACGCATGATTTTATAAATGATAGCGTAGTTAAAACTTCTCTGAATATTTTCCGTTGTTTGAAAGTTAGGAAATAAACTTTTTAACGCGAAAAAACAACTCATTCCTCGCTTTTTACATAACCAAAACATTCAGAGGAGTTGTAACTACGCTATCATTTGGAAAATCACATTGTTAAAAGAACAACAACTTGCAATTTTTCTCCTCTTTATAAGTTTATGAAATATTTAGGGAAACGTTTAAAATTTGCGGCAATTTAATTTCGGTGTCCAGAACGCTATTAACCTTTTTTTTTAAAATTTGTTAAGTCGTATATATCATCTGCCCGCTTCTACTTGCAAACACATGTCCTTTTACACCAGGTTTGCTTACACACAATCTTCTGTACAGTAAATATCGCATAGGGCTACGTGAATATCCCCAAACCGAATCTTCCATCTCCAAATACAATACAACTGTCAGTTCTCATTTCACAACATTGCTCTCTTCCGCATTGAAGAAAAATATTGAAAATGTACAGGACTCCCAGTAGTGAAGGCCGGTCTCGCAACTCTTGTTCTTTCTGGCGGCCCAGGCTAGAAGAGGGTGATGAAATGCGAAAATGAGCTTCATTGATTTTGCAGATATGCCCTTTTAACATGAAATAATTCAAATATATTTCATCAACCTCTGCTCCTTACATAGTAGTATCATTGAATTTCCTTCAGTGAAATGAAAGGCGTCAACACAAGTCGACTAGTGCCACTGCATCAAATTTACGAGAAGTATCGAGATAAGGTAATATCCTACCTATTATTATTCTTGAAATGGTCAACTTCTCCAGGGATCTCTTTTTACATTTCCCAGTCCAATTGTACAAGACCGCTACTTCGTCAGTAAAAACACTTCTTAATATGTTTCTCACGACGTGGCCAAGATTTCTCCCACCAAAAGTGCCAAGGTACGTTTCCTGAAACACAATTATGAAAATAAGAAAAGAAATGAAACACTTCCTTCACGTTGTAAGTCAAGCAATTACAATATACCACTAGTGGGTCTACAGACCAATGGCCTCACGTCAATTGCAATAGCTATTTAACATCTAAGGGTGGATTTCTATAACATTACTTACGCACTGACTAGGATGAGGATTGTTTAAAAGTGCAATTTTTGTTGCAAAGACATCATTTAAGGAATGAGACGGTTCAGCCGTCGTTTGAAAGTCCAAGTAATCTAGTTACTGTTTGGAGGTGTTTAGTCGGTAACTAAGATGCAATTTTTCAGAATGAACTGTTTAGTAATCAAATAACTCCGTATTTTTGAAAAGATAAAACATTATTCACGGAGAATAACTGTTCACAGATGAATAAAGGATTATTTCGATCCCATTCTTGCGTACCGATACAATCATGATGATGTACGGCTCATGCATTGAATTTGAAAGCACACAGCACACGAATCGGTTGATCTCCCATGTTTAGGGTAGTTCGACACACGGGATTGCCCATTGGCAACTGCTCTAAAGCTCTAATACTTTGTGGGAACTACTTATGAACAGGGAGTGCTCAAAGAGCATCTCTCACACACATCGCCGTTGTACTTAAGGTCGAAGTTGTAACGTAAGAGACGACGGTGTGGTTCATGTTGAATATTTTGAACCATGAATACGTGTCCGTGATAGAGTTTCGAATATGAAGGAAAAGGCCTCATCTAGGCATTCCATCCGGTTAAATATTACCGGGGTTTGCTCTTCGTTAAGTGGACCATTGATTTCGTTTTTTTTTTTTTCCTAACCAAACTTACCGAGCAACATCTTTATTATCTGAACGTACAATTGTTTAGAAGCAAGGCTGCCACAAATAAACTACAATAGTGTGATCTACTTTGTGGGTACGAGTTTACACAATTTGGTACTTCAGTGTTTTCAAAGAAAAATGTTAAAAATTAAAATGTATTGCCTTGAACGAACTTTGAAAGTTGACGTGTTTTTAAGACGCGTAAACAATAAATAATGGGGTTCGGTAAACTTAATTCAACAATTCATGAACGTAGCACAACGAAAGGTTAAAGTCCTAGACACGTTTACACATTAAATTCATCTCTAGGTATTATTTTTAATTTGCCAAATTCTCCGTTATTCTAATGGGATTTTATTTTAATAAAAGAAATTTGAGGCCCTATCCCCTGGGTTTCAAATCTTTTAGGTATCCTTCCACCCACCCCCCGATTTACTTTAACTTATACTTAAATTCACTCTACTAATTAATTAAATGAAGTCCTCTTCAGTATTTCAAACGTACTGAATTGGCCTCTCTTCATTGAAGGGTGGGGGCTCCTTTCGCCGGTAGGATCCCTTGAAGAATCCACATTCGATTTTTATTCTTTCTTTTTAATCAACTTTGGGTTAACACGGGACAAGGAAGGGTGTAAGATAAAAATGACGGGCAGTTTAGTTGCAGGTCTGTTTCTGCCTACTGCACTGTTACCTTACATGAGTGGGTCTTATTACGACTTCTTCCCAATATCTAACACGCCCTTTTCTTCCCCTGTGTTCATCCACAGTTGCCTAAAATCCAAAAATAAATTTTGACTCTGGATTCTGTGAGCCCCCCCTCCCAAGGAAAAACTAGAAATATCTTCCTACATAAACAATTTACGATATTCCGGAATGAATAAAGTATCTAAAATTGGCAAGATGTTCATTAAAGTAAACAGCTTGAATGATATTTAATTTGTCTCCTTAATTCAATTTTTAAATATTGATGTACGGAAACAAAATTAGCGTAAAAATGCAAATATACTATTATTTAGAACACAAGCTTACCAGCGTCGTTGCATTATCACGTACTTGAAGCCATTTTTCCAAGTTTAACACGTCAACTACTGATGTACATAGAATTGCGCAGTTTTCCGGTAAGTTCACTTTTGCAGGCGATGTAGAATTTGCCGTTTTTAATTGGTCCTTCAGTAAACAAACATCATTGCTTAAATCTATTAGCATATTTTTCATTTCTGCAAGGTGTCTTGCAACTACTGCAAATCCTAGAATGAAAACAAAATGGGAGAAAATTAATACTCAAATTTTTGTAATAATTACTCTCAAATATTATGTTCTTGTTGTGTTTAAACATGACGTGTATGAATTTTTGGATGAAAGAAAATACTTGTTAGAAAAGATAGGCGGTGGGAAGGGACAGTAGGCCGAAGCGCCAGAATACCATAAACACACCATTTGCTGTTTAAATCAGGGGCGTCATTTCAGACTTCGCTTGAGGGGGGCAAGATCACCACCGACATAAGACTTTCACATTTTATACTAGTATATTAATAGACAATCTATTAAAGTATATGTATTCCTCAAAGTCTTGGTGGGGGGCAATTGCCCCCTCCTGCCCTCCCTAAATGACGCCCCTGGTTTAAATTGGGAATAAGTGACCTAAGTATATCTAGGGTTGTTGTATTTTAAAATAAAAAGAAAAAGAGATAGTAAATAAATAAAATAAACCTTGAGTACAAAAGAAATAAGTAATTTTTAATTTACTCTCACTCACATCTTGGTAAATACTTGATTTTTACTGAAACCCTTGACATTAAGTTACGTCCAAAATCATGTGAATATGGTGGCCCTACGTCCAACCCCAGAAAATGTTTTCTTAAACAAAGGTACTGAGAAGTTAATAACATATATTTTAACATTGTAAATATTTAATGTAAAATAACATATAGTACAGTATTCATATATGTTAAAATTGTACTACGTTACTTTGTACTACACGACTATTCTCTAAAAGTCGAAAGTAGAAGAAAAAAAAGATAACTACGGGAAGTTTTATTTCTCCAGATATTTAAGTGATTTTTATTATCCTCCAGTGTTTATATACTTATCAAGTGTGTCTCTTTGTTTTAATTACACTATTACATTCTTGTAATACCTACCAACTAGGTGAGCCTATATTCAGATCAAGCTGAAAAAACACGAAAATGCCTACCTAATGTAGATACGTGTTAATTTGCCTGAACTGGCATGTACCACAACTACTTTTAACAATTAAAACTTTAGAAGGGATTTTTCGAACAGAGCTATGTCTTTCATCAGGCATGAAGCAAAAGAAACTCAGGGAAAACTAAATTAAGATTAAAGGAAACGGACTATTTACATGGAGTCACCAGCGTGTCATTGTGCCAGCCAATATAGTTGAGTTTGTACCCAGACTTCCAGAAGAGCAAATGCATCCTTATTCTGCACATTCTTTAATATTAGACAACAAACCACAGTGGGCGGTTTCAGGGTTTCAGAATTACAAAATATCTTCTAAAGCCTTTGTAATTCTTAAACCTCATATCATTCACTCATGGTTGGTTGTCTGATGTTAGATCATGTGCAGAATAAGATGGATATGCTCTTTTGGAGGCGTGGGTACATAATTGCAATTTCATTGCCATGAATAATGGGAATGCTTTGTAATTCAGCTTCTGTTCAGGCAAAATAAAATGGTGGAGAAACGTGAGAACAAATCTGTCACTTCATGAACTGTTACTTCATTAAAGTTCTGACGGTGGTTGGAATCCAAAGTTATTCATTCGGTCCTGCGTTGCATAGCTGCGATGGTTAAAACGAACGTATAACTCGAAATTTTAATATTATGTAAACAACACGAAAAAAATAAAATTTTGGCAAAAATGCAATATTAAAATCAATCAAAGTAACTTACTGCACGAGCATTCTGAAACTGTGGACGACTGTGGATAGGTCGAGTTCGAAATTATTCTTGATGTTCCGCCTTCTAACAGCTGATTGTCAGGTAATGTATTTCCATCTGAACTTGGTCGACCTTCTGTAACTTCTGCTGAGAAAAAGAAAAATAAATAAAAAAAAATAAACTCAAATGAAAACTTTCGCAGATTATTCAAAATATTAAGATCATATTCACCGTCATACATTAAAAAATACGCTTTTTGGAACAGAGCCGCAAAGAACAGGTAGATTCTTTTAACATTTCAAACGACCTCTACTTTCAAAGCAGTTTGTTGAATCATGCCGATTTTCACATTCAACTCAGATATCGTAAATATCTAATTTTTTGTACGAACTCTGGTCCCAATCAGTTCCTACAAGTACACGTGGCAGCCATTTTTTAAAGAATTATTCTAAGTTTCACACTCAACCAACATATTGTACTGCAACTATCAATTTTTGGGCAAAATTTGGTTCCGAAACGTTCGTAATTGCGGCACTCATGTTTTTTTTAGACAATTAAATGCCAACTATTTTGGACTTTTTTTGATGGATCATTGTGATTATCTTGGGCAACTCACATATTACAAACACCCCAGCCAAATTTGGTTCTGTTTGGGTAATAATCGTGGAAATTAGTATTTTTTTTCTTTTGTTTGTTTGTTTGAATGCCCGCCATTTTAAAATTTGCCATCCGATCATTCTGGCTAATGAACTTATCCGGATTAAAAGTGTTGGACACAAAGTATGAGTATACTAATTATATTATCTAAAATATTTTACAAACCGACTTTTGAGCCAAGTTTGGTTTTAACCCGTTTCAAAATTGTGGCAAAAAAAAAAAAAAAAAAAAAAAAAACCTGCTGTAGCAAAATAACGCTATACAAACGGTTTGAGTAATATAAATCCGTACTTCAAATTGCGCGAATTTCCCATATCAGTGGGAACGCTGATTGAACTTTTTATGGAGGACGAAACAGGGCCGGGGATATTTTCCTGCATACCTGAACTTTATTTACACATTTAAACAAGATAGAGGCTATAATAGGGTCTAAATATGTGAGTCCATTAGTGTTATGGGTGGTTAGGAAGAAATATAATGAAAAATCATACCATCTGATTTAATTAATTTAACAAACACGAGATATGCCTTAATGCCATTTTACACTAGATACATTACCTCATTAACTACAAAAAGGGGCCGACCAGTGCTATTTGTCAGGTACCATCTCACCATTTGCCTGCTAGGACAGAGAAACTCTGGAAAACCCGGTTAGGATCGCCGGCCGTAGGAATCGAGCTCATGATCTCCCGAATAGGAATTCAACAGAGCTAACTAGCATGGTCTTTATTTCTGTTTTCATGAACTTAAGGTGTACGCAAAAACGGGGATTTTTCTAATATATATATATATATATATATATATATATATATATATATATATATTCCCCAGCAACCCTACAGTACTTTTCTTATTACTCATTAAGCTTACAGTCGTGGAGCAAATTGTGAGTTTCAGGTTACTAGTATTCTATAGGAGATATATTCAATTTTGAGGACACTGAATCCCATTTCTAATGTTTTCTTTTTCGGGAAGAAGTGAGATTTTCTAAGAATGCCCAAACCCTCTTCAAAACCTGGACAAAGGTAAAATTAAAAAAAAAAGCATTTCTTGCACAGAAATAGGCTCAAACGTTTTTGATACAAACCAACCAAGCTTTCTCAAATTTTAAGATGGATTAACCAAACACATTTTTAAACCTTTTTATTTAGTGAGCTGTTGTGTAAATGTTCATTTCTAATTCATACGTATCTCACAGTTATGTTTGTGGAGAATTTAGATAAGAAAATAATTCTATATTTTGCAGCATGTCCATTTAATTAAAAATTGTTCTTGCAAAACAATTATTTTTTAAATTCATTTATAACTCTGTGAAATACGAACATTATTCTTCTCTAATATGGAGATTGCTAATCTTACATACTTCCTATCATCCCATTTCTGGCATACGCACGTATCTCAGTGTTCTAACACGCGAACCTCGTCCTTATCGACGCACATGTTCAGCTCATTTGGTATGTGGATTGTTGACAAATATCAAAGTGAACTGTAGTACTGGTGCTGTAGTGAATTTAATACATCATGTATCTCACGTGATAATACAGCGCAGGGGTGGCAAGCGGGAGATGTTTCTGAAATTCCCTGACCAATTTAAGGTTTTGTAACCTGGAATACCCCTGTCAAAACTCCCCCCCCTGTGTGTGACATTAAATATGGTATTTCATTTAGCGCAAGGCCCAAAACGTTACTATAACCATTCCTCATATCATCATTATACAATTTTTATGCAATATAACCTAACTTTATCTAACATGAAGTCTGTATCGAGGACCAGATAACGTAACTGCCGAATTTACGGCAATTGTGTACATTGCAATCTTCATTAGTTCTATCGTACGACACGCTTAGTAGCTACTCAATGCTGCCAATGTACTTGAAAATGGGCCGTTAACAATCAGCGGTAATTGTTACGATTAGTAACTTACACAGTGTTGCTCATGCTGCTATTATCTCTCTCTCTCTTTTGATTACTAATTATGTCTAGAATTAAAAAAAAAAATCAATAAATGCACTTGGAGAAAAAATCACCCCCGTGTTAAGAGCGCGCATTGCATGCCCAATCACTCCCTACAAGAAACTTTGTTTTTTGTCTCACAGGGTTGGTATATTATTAGAATGTAGCCGATTGGATAATATTTGACGTGAGCCGCTTCGGAGTTCGTGCTAAAGTTGGGGGCCAAATTTAGCAAAAATAGAAAGATTTATAGGAGAAATGTGTTAATAGCACTGAATCGTAATTCAACGAATTTAAACGAATTTAGCGAGAAATAAGAGAAACAAATGAAAGTGAATCGCGATATAGCCGTGAATAAGTACCTAAATGGCCTAATCTTGCATATCGTGCGATATTTCAATATTAAATTTCGTGCTTACGTATGTGGGAAGAGAGACTGAGCAGTTGTACAAATCATGAAGGTAAGTAGGAAATAGTAAAAGAACCAAAACCTATCCTAACATAACTTTGAAAGGAAATGACAAAATATGTAAAGAAAATAACACAATTGTCGTCGTAAAAACTGGCCCACAACTTGTGCACAATGGCTGCCACTTCTCTCATACAGTGTTACTTATGGTACAAATCAATGTTATTTTGGTTACTAATAATGTTAAGATCAGAAAACCCGAAGAACAAACCTCAATAAAGGCACCTGTGGGGGGAGGGGGGTTAAGAGCATGCCATATACGCGGTACCGATACCGGTACTTCCAAACAGTGTTATTTGGTTATTACTTATGTCCATAATCCTACAAAGATCCAGAATTTCATTGTGGAAGGAAAGGAATGTGTTAAAAGCGCACAAACACGTCCGTCACCTTGCCGCGTCTCCGCCCTCTAAGGACCTACCCTTTATTCATCATCTCTCGTTCACAGAGTTGGCTGTGGTAATCAAATAAGGGTAGACCATTTTAACTGGCAACTCCAATCGCTGAAAAGCCTCACGCCAACTAGCGTTGTACAAGGGTGAGAAGAGGCTAATGTAAACTAACGCCAAATTGGTAGTTACTGATGCTTGCACGGTTGTGGACATAATTAATAACGAAATAGCGCTATTTGGGAGTAGCGGGACTGTGTATAGCGCGCTCGTAACACGGGGGTACCTCCCCCAGCCTTTTTAAGGTTTGTTCTTTGGGTTTTCTGTTCTGCACATTTATTAGCAACCAAAATAACACTGATTTGTATCATAAGCTACATATATGAGAGAAGTGGCTAATGTAAAATATTACCAGAATTGCTCCTTCCGTCATACAGCATTGCTATGGTACAAATCATCGTTATTATGTTGATAGTAATGTCCACAATGCTAAAAAGGGTGATGAGGAGGGTGTGTGTTTGAGTACAAGTGCACATAAACGTTTTTGGCAATGTGACCTTGCACTCAAAACTCCACACACTATCTCCTTGTTTAACTGTGGACGTTGCTAACAACGAAATAACGATAATTTGCACAATAGCCAACGCTGTCTTTTGCGTGCAAGGACACATTGCCGAAATTAGGTGTGCCCTTGTACTCATATATACACACACTGCATACCACCCTTTTTAGCACTATGCACATCACTAGCAATGAAATAACGATGATTTGCACCATAGCAGACGATGCGCGACAGGAGCTAATCTGACCTATTATCGCATTTTTTTAAGATACCGTACTCAAAAAACCAAACCTGTTCCGAAATTACTTGGTACAATCGCGTTAACGGCGTATATCGTGTGCAGCTCACGGTAAAGTTTTACTGACACCATTTGTGTTTATTTTACCACTTCTGAAACAAACTCACATAAATTTAACGAACCTATGAGGAAGGAGGACCAGCTAACGCAACGCTTCCCACATTGTTCTACCCGTTTTTAAATTTACGTACACCTATTATGGACAATCATATATCAATAGAATTACCTGCCGCTTTGTTTATAATCCTAGCGAACACAACACGGGATTTTATGTACGCCGAAAGTTTTGATTGCGTATTGAACTACAACCATGACATGAAATAATTACAAAATTGCATGAAAACTTACCGAAATCCAGCAAACGGAATCCGGCTGGGCGCAATGTTCGTACATACACTACACACTATGGCGGACTTCTGGCGGTTCGCCTGATGCACTCTGGGTAGGAATCACTCCTGCCTCCTACCGTCCACAGTATGAACTAGACGTGAAAATCTGGTAATTTCAAAATGAAAAATATCATATCTAAATTACGTAATTGTGTTTTCTTCTGTTTTAATATTTGTTTTACTTTCCATTAATACATATTTTATATATATAAAAAATACACCTAAAAATCAACAATGGCCCACTGTTGCAAAAAGGTTGGTTGAATTCAACTATTATTTCAACATAGAATGATGTTGGGCCAACAGTGGGACTTGGTTGGTTGCAAATAACGGCGTAAACAACACTGGACCAACGTTGCTTTTGTCACCAAAAATCAACGCAACCATATTTTAACGGTGGCCCAGCCATTTTGGTTACTTGGGTCACTACGGATCCAATCGTTCATGGTTCCACCAGATTCTTTTTCTTAACTGATCAAATACATTTTTTGTTATTAATGGCCACTTACAGGAGTTATTTGGTGTTTGTTCCACTATAGCTTTTATGGCATATTTCTACGTGCTGTACTTTTACTCATGACGTTTGAGTGCTCATAAGGGAATCGGCACCTATGAATCCATAAATGCAACACTTCTTAAAAAACAATATTTATACATTAATTGTAAAAAAATTCATGGTGAATGAAATACAAAATAAGATGTGTATAATCCCCTAAAATTGGATAGTACGTATAAATATTGGATGATTTGAAAAATTTTGCTTCAATTTAAGAGAACTTAGCCTATGTATTTTCAATTCAAATTTTACAACTACGTATTAATATGTACGTTTTATTGTCTTTTCTAACTTATATTCAGGAGAAAGAAATTAAATTAAAGAAATATGTTTATGATGATCAAGAAACAATTATTCGTAACATACATTACAACATTTATGAAACAGAAAACATAATTCTATTTCTTTATTTTAAAGAATTTGCTTTAATTCGGCATTTCACAGAATATAACTTGTGTCACAGATTAGTACCTTAATATTTCTCCCACGCAGAGGGGAAAAAAGGGAATTTTGAAACAGCGTTACCATCTTGTACAGTACAAAATTCTCAGCTTTTACAGAGTACCGAATATCTCGGTAAGTACTTGACTTATCGATCTCAAATAAACGTGACAATGCTCCTTATGACATACTGATTTGCTCTATGAATTTTAAATCATACTCTACTAGGTACCTTTTTTCAAGTTATTGCACTATTTCCAAATTCAACTTTTCTCTCTTCTGTTGTGGCAACACTGTTTAACTGATCCTCCTAAACTTGAAGTCATTTTAAATAGTTCTTCCCAGTATTTCATTCAATGTGCACAAATAGTTACTACTTCATTCCTTGTGTGTGTTAAAGGTGTTTAAATTTGACACATGGTTTACAATATTCCTCAAAAAGTATGCTACACTGATCTGCGAGTGTCATCTCTTTCGTCTTTGTTTTCATTGCTGATTCGAATTATGAAATTAAATTTAGGTTATTCCATTTAAAAAATCATAACTTTATATTGGGTTAGCAACACTGTTCACCTGGTGATGTTACCCAATATATCGATAGATTTCCCCTTCCTGTAGCTGCTTTGTGCAAAGTTGCGCTTCTCTCTTTCTCTTGGTTCCTCTGTTATAAAGGTGGGACATTATAAATGGTGCACCCGGTATATATATATATATATATATATATATATATATATATATATATATATATATATATATATAGATAGATAGATAGATAGATAGATAGATAGATAGATAGATAGATAGATAGATAGATAGATAGATAGATAGATAAAATTCTACTTCAGAAATTCACCATTTTCTTACCGTTTACACAACGTGGTTTATTATAAATCTAAACTGTACTTTCCATAATTATTCTACTGAAACTTTTTATGGTGCGTTGTGCAGTCTGAGAACGATCTTTACAGACAGTGGCACGTTTGTTCGAATGTAGCCAACAAGAGGGAAATAATAGACACAAAAAGTGTTTTTTTTTTCAAAATTTTCCTCTTAAATTTAGAATTATTCTTGAGAGCTCGAAACACTGCTACAAGACACACGCAAACTATGTAAAAAATAAACATTGTAACACCACTAATATATCCTACAAGTATCATGAGGATTTTTAAGAAACTAAGCATCCAATTATCAAAAGCATAGATTATGATGAACAGAAAAGTAGGGAAAAACTAGAAAAGTCAAGGGTTAAAACCTAAATAAGAATTTTCCTTGTGCCCCCTAATTATCCCATTTTAATGCCCTGTATTCGCTTTTGTTCAGTAAGGACCAATGTTCGACTGGTGTAAGTTGACATGCGCTCCGACGTATATGTACGGATTTATAAACAAAAATTTCAAAAAGTTTGAATTTTAAATTCAAATTTAGGGAAGTTTTCATTTCCCCAGTTTGTAACACTGCGCACGGACCGTCCAATTAATGTCAACAATTAGGTATTTTTCGGAGGCATCTACCTGTCAAGTCTTGGGGAGATTTCTCTACAACGAAGGAAGCTACAGGAAAAAAGGGATAAAAGAAAATTCGAAGTTCGAAAATTCTTGAATTTTTAAATTTTAGACTGAAATTTGACTAGGAAGTTCGACACCCAGAAGAAGAAAGAACTAATATGATAAACTATGATCCAACCATATTTGACCAAAAATATCCAGATATCTTAATTATTGCCCACACAGGAACGGAGTAAAAGAATTACCTACCCGTGTGTGCCACTTTGGCCACATGGGTCGGAAAGGGTTAATCCACAATAAAGTACTGTGGTAGTAAGTCACTTCAAGGGGTATGTGTTGGGAGGAGAGGCATGTAAAAATAATGCTAAACGACTGATATAGTGTGGATCGTAGTTTTCTGAGTCGTTAAATTTAATAATGGCGTTCGTAATGGGGTTTAAATACAAGATGATTCAAATCCAGTAGCGTAGCTAGAATATTTTTCAAGGGGGGGGAAACGAAGGGCCAAAGAAAATTTTGAGGGGGCCATCTCCAATTAATAAAAAACTTGATTCACATAAATTATATATATATATATATATATATATATATATATATATATATATATATATATATATATATATGTGTGTGTGTGTGTGTGTGTGTTTTCCAGATGAATGCTTCCTCTTTGTTGTTCATGATTTTACTGTTTTCAAAACAGCGAAAATATAAGAATTTACTACCTCAAACAACTAGGGCATATTTATACAATTGATTTCCATTTTAATATAAGTAGTTACTTAATCACGGCGTTTAAAATATGTGTGGTTGATTGATTTAGGTGGAACGTAGAAGCAGAGAAATATAAATATATACACACACACACACTCAAAATCAAGAGGGAACAAAGTGCCTCGTTAAAATTTTCACTTATATCATGATGCTAGTTATCTTAGGAATTTGCTAATTATATACGAAGGCAGAGCTACCAGAATTTTAGCTGTACTTTCGAATCAAGCTAATATGCATACTGCTATGTTAGGTTTTCACAAACAGACTAGTGGAAACACCATTGAAAGTAAACTGAACTTAATCTATTTATTGTAATGATTTTCCTCACTCTTACAACAAAGAACAACATAAAATATAACACTTCAAGCACTTGTATAAATTATAGTTTCGTTACCTTTCTAGAACTTTTAATAAACAAGTATTATTAAGTGACAAGGCCAATTATTTTATTTTGTGTTAAACGGTAGAACGGACAGTATTATTTCAGAAAAGGTGGAAGATTATAAATTTCAAAAACAGCGCTTTGTCTATATTCTTTTGTTAAAATAGCTAATTTCACTTGTGTGCTTGGCAGCTGTAACACACAGAAGCATTGATCAATACCAGTTTGTAACCGTTTACATTACAAAAGAAGTATGTAGTTTACTTAGGTAGTTAGGAAAACTGCATATGAATACGAAAACAAAAGTATGATCAACCACGTGCATTTGAGCTTAGCGGTATTACAATGACTTCAGATTCGGAAGATGATGTGATCGATCCCTCGTGGGCAAATATTTCGACTTAGGAGTTTACCAAGATTCTCGCTCTGTGATAAACTTTGAAATTTCTCTATGCAGTAGTATTTTAGGGATGAAGCTACAGTTGAAATTTTTAAAAGGAAAATACTCCTGAACGATTTATTTACAAAGAATCACTGAATTTTATTACATTTCCCTAGGCTTTAGTTAGTAGTGTCGGTTCATCAAGCGCTGGCTCCGTTTCCCTGGAGGCCGCTAGTATCGCTTGTTAACATTGTACCAGAAGGATTCTACAGAATTGCTAATGGCGAAGAACGTTAGGAAAATAGAGGTACTACAGACAAGACCAGAAGGTAATCGAGCGGGAGAACCAATATCGGTAGCAAATAGTACTTGCTCGTAGTATTCAGCATCTATTTTTTCTTAAACGATCGGGATGCGAACAACAGAGGGAATCATTATTTCACAAGTAATAAAAACCTCTGCTCTCTTCTATTATTGTTAATGAAACAAGACGGCTCGATATTAAGATGCTTTGAAAATAATAATAATGCCAAATTATTTAATGGATGCTATGCAATTGTTCTATGTCGCCACAATCAATGGGAATTAATTACTTGGTGCACAAATTTTAATAAGTAATGGATGAAAACTTCTTTCGTCTAACGCAAGTGTAATGTTTTTCTGTAGTGTATGTTATTTATAAGTAAGCATCTCATATTTTAGTATGACTTTCAACATTGAAGCAAATGAGAATGCCGACTGATTTGATTTTTCTTTATCGTTCTTCGTCCAAAACAAAGGAGGTAACTAGATAAGGGACAGAGGTTAAAAGGAATGTTCAGATGGTGAGGTCAATGCATATGCACCTCGCAGATTTCAGTGAATTAGATATTGCTGAACTACAAGCAAAAACAAGTAACGATACCGGTATTTTATTCGGAACGCAGACTATTGCAACATACGGTATTCTGCAGTTGGTAATTCTGTTGTCGAGAGACGTTTTGGTAGTTGTTTCACTTGTAGCAACGACCCACTCACCGTTTGTCGACCTATAGCAATATCACTGTGTAGGGGGGCTAAGAACTTGGCAAGCGGGCCTGGTCCCCCTTGGCCCTCCCTTAGCTTCGCCACTGTTCCAATCGTCAGTCAATGAGGAGAGTAAGTTAAAATTAAACGTAAAAAAAGAATCACTAATTCTTTTTAAATATAATTTATAATATTAAGAGTCTGGAAAATGTTTTAATCGTTACCAATGAATTTTGGAAGATAGCTGATACTCACATCAAGTCGGGCTTTTAAAAGATATCCATTTGCTTAAAGGTACATTTTGTACTCCTGTAATTTCGTCAGAAATAGAGCATTGTCCATGTATTGTTTCATTAAATTTTTATTACACACACACACACACACACACACACACATATATATATATATATATATATATATATATATATATATATATATATATATATATATATATATATATATATATATATGTATATATATGTATGTATATATATATATATATATGTGTGTGTGTGTGTGTGTAGATGGGTGGACGGATGTGGGTATGGGTGTGTGTCTGTAAGTATACGCACGTATATGTATGTATATGAATATATATACCGGTATATATATTAGGGTGGAGCGTTTTGCACTTTTGTTGGAAATTCGATGACGGATAGTGCGGAAAAGGTGCCTGCAACCTTGCTGAATTTTTTAAAATTCTTTTTTGGAGAACCTCTTACCCTGCCCCAACGGACTTATTTTTTTTTTTTTTTGTAATGTTTCGATAGGCAGCACGCACAACACCAATGACAGTAAACTTGTAGTCGTTTTTAGAGTTACCTGATGGTTATAATACAATTATTTTATTAAAATAAACTTGTAACAATGGCAGTAAATAATTCTAAAATGTTTATGAGTCAAAGTACAGCCATATTAGTTTAGGACTTGGAATTAATGTCCAGATTTTGTTTGGAATGCCACGTTAACAAAGATCATAGACATAGCTCTTGATATAACACGATTTGTTTTTAGCAACTCTTCGCTTGTTATGTACAGCGACAGCAAATGTCGTCTAGCGTCAGGCTTCTCAACTTCGTGGTTGCTTACTTTGGCCACGCTCTTTGAGCGTCGTATAAACGCCCTGCTCTGTCAGAAGATTCGCGCAACTCCCACTCGCCTCCTTGGCTCCAAAATCTATAACGACGTTTCTAGAATATTCTCGCTCGAAGTTCGGCGGTGGTATAAATACTGCGTATTTCGGCCAACCAATCCAACAGGCCAGTTTATAGGAGCTTAAGCCGTACCGGTTTTAGTTCGCTATTGTTTCTGTTAAGACATTGAGTTTGTTCATTGTACCTAAAGTTAGAGTCTTCTTAGTGCGATAAGATTCTGAGACATTTTGTATACTTTGGTTTCCAAGTTCGAAAGCAATGGAAAGCAAGATGAAGAAAAAGCCTCATAAGAGAACAACGCGGGAAAGTGTGAAACGAAGCTTATTTGGCACTTCAAGTGAAATGAGTGAAGTGCAGTTACTCACGTAAGCTGACGTTATGCGACATTATCATTGGTTTCGAAGTGGTTTAAGTGGTGACGAAAGTGTAACTAAATTACCAGTGACTGACATTTGTAAACTAGTTGGACGAAGAGTTACACATATTTGACGTAAAGCAAGCGTTCTTGCGTTTCAGAAAAGATCAAAACATTTTATAATAAGTGTCGCACCAAGAAAAAGCATTTCAGTCGACAAAAACAAGGAGAAACACTTCCTGCAGGTTTTGTTGCACAGGCGGAAAAGTCGCTTTTTTGATATTGCGTCTTGCAAATGTAAAACCGCCGAGGATTACAACTGTGAGAGGACACGCAAGATTCCAAACGAGAAATCAAGTTTCTTTTGGATCAGAGAACATGAGGGAAAATAAGCTTTGGTAACATTGACGTCCAAACAAGCACAACTCTGTCAAAGATGTTTTCCCGCAAAGTGAGCAGATTTAAAGGGCAGACAACCAAAAAAGACGCTGGAAATGTTAAAGCAAGTCCATCAACTAGTGAGATTAAGCATAGGCACAGGCAGTGGCGTATTTAGGGGGGTGGCTTCCGGGCTTAAACCCCCCCGAAATCTTACTTAGTATAGTAAAGTAAATGAAATATCTTGCAGAATTTTCACATTTCCAGGCAAAGCCCCTCCCGAAAGTTAGTAAAGCCCCTACCGAAAGAAAATCGTAAATACGCCACTAGGCACAGGTCAAAGGTACTGGCATCGTCAGGGGAATCCAGCGAAGCTGTTGAATCGGGAAGCACGTCGGGATCTGACTTCGAGGCACGACCAAGAAGGAAAAAGCCTAAAGCGCATCTGTCTTCAAAATTCAACGGAGTCAGCGTTTAGAACTGGAGCTTCAGACAGGTTGCTTTGATCGCTTCTGCCGTACTTCAGGACGCGAGACTCAAACGCTAGAGGACAAAAATCTTGTTGTTGACAGATCTAAAGTACGAAGAGGAAAAGATAAAATGATACGCGCACCATTTAATGTAATAAAACCACAAAATTTGTTTAGTAACGTAAATGGCTAAACTGTGAAGACGTCTTTACTAGAGAAACACTTTTTAGTCTTAGTAATACATTTTTGTCAAAAAAAAAAAGAAGCTTAATATATACCAGCTAATCAATGTAGCTATATTTTAGAAATGCAATAGGCACTAATTATTCGAGCACTGCTCTAAGAACACGTAGGAATAATCAAATTTGTAAATTAAGAGCTTAAAAAAATTGAATTGTTTAAACTGCGCTATATCTATTGCGCCTAGCTTCTGAATGTTTATTATTAGTAAATGAGTAACAGCACAAAAACTCCTATAGACCTTATCAATTTACCAAATACAGCCACAAATTACTTCCTTTACTGGGATTATACATATTTCTTGAAAAGTGATTGCACTCTTTTTACTGTTTTCTGCGAATAGCAACTCTATGTATAATACAAAACTGGTGTCCTACAGAAGAATTAAATAAATATATAATGTAATATTTCGCAAGGTGCTTTATAAGGCGGCACTGTACTATTCACAGGTTCTTTACCAACAGCCACTATATGAATTTACTATACAGAACTGGTATTGGTATAGAGAAGGACAACTAAAACCACTTATCTATATTGTGATGTTTAGTGGGGCGCATTGTACCTTTCACGGGTTCTTTATGAACAATAACAGGATGTACTTATTGTAGAGAACTGTGCTATGTGATTTTGCAAGGGCGCCTTATGTAAAGAGCATACTGTACTCATCACGGGTTCTTTACCAATAACAACTGTAAGAAATAATTCTCTAAAAACTGTACATTTATTTATAAAGTGAGGCTTCATAGGGCGCTACGGACATGTCCCGAATGTTTTCCTTATATATTAAGATATTAACCGCCTTATGCAGAGTCGTTGTAATGATTGATTATAGTCATGCTAAAAGTCTGGCTGCTGAAGGAAACACATTTTAGTCGAACTCTTTAGTATGACTCGAATCACGCGTTAGAAAGTTTCTGCATAAAGCCCTTCATGTTTAAAGTACAGCGTTCTAAATCATTACATTTGTGTTACATGCGATTTTCTTTAAAATTTCTTAAATCTTGTTGAAATTAACCCTTCGTCTTACGGTATATGATTCTTAAAATGTATAGCTGCAAAATAATTCACTTTTATGTTTGGTCCATAATGAGTGCAATTCCGATACTGTAAGAGCACAACCTCGCTACTGTTTGATCTTCAGATCTGGCAGCACTGGATATAATAGTTAAAAACAGATGGAGAGGGGAAGGAATGTTGAACGTAAGATTAATAACACAGACAATATATATCCTTTGTAGTCAATAACAACCAGTCATAGGAACCATTATCACGTGGACAGAAGTTTTAATTTCAGGAATCCTTCTTGTGAGATATACATAAAACAGTCTTACATTTATTGCCTATAGGATGTACGTCTGAGTCACTTATCTCAGTGTAGTCTTACCATACGGATCCACAGATTGCAAATGTACGAAAAAAATTGGGGAAAACTTTAATTTGCTCATTTTATGTTATCAAAACGCAACAAATCGCTGCGGCTTTTCTAACCCGTTCCTACGAGTACTACTTATATTATGGATCCCTATAGTAAAACTCCACTTATTTCTGTAACCGTTAATGTTTTCAGGGAAAAGAAATATGTCAGCGTCAGTTTATATAGATTTTAAATATATAGAATAGTTATAAATCATGTTACTGTTTCGAGCAAAGATTTCTTACTTCTAACGATACTTCTCATTATCCTCTAGAAATTTTTCACTGGGCCGCAAGCGAACAACCTACTTGGTACAGATCAAGTTAGCGGGATCCACTAGAAATAATTCTTAAATAACAGATACTTCTACGAGTTGCGTGATAATACTGAGTTCAGTGATAACAATAGCATTACTTCTGTATCGCCGGAATACCCGAAAATTTTTTTTTTAAAAAAAGAAAAAGAAATAACAAAATAAATAAATGAAAATATTTCTCGAAATAATAGATTGTGACCCTGTTTAACTAGGTAGTGATTTCTGTTCGAAATACAGTGTGAAAGTATGGTACATGAAATAGTGCATAAAACGAACCAACTTGTGCCAGGATGACACTCAAAAGCATGAATGATCATAATAATAATAAATGTTATTGTAGAAACATCTGAGAACAACAGATGTATTACAATCTTCAGAACCGTTAGATGTATTACAATCTATCACGCACAGTTTTCCCGTGACAGAGGGATTTTCAGGAAATTTCCCCCAAAATTTCCCTTTCTCTTCATTTTTGTACCTCTAGCTCGGGTATCCTTAGGCATATAAACATACAAATTATATTTTAGGTTAGCCTGTTTTATACTTAGTAAACCCTGTAAGTTTCATCTGTGTCACATCATTCTTCATTGAGAAATAAATATATTTATATAAATATATGCTATGTGTACTGTCCATTTTACCATATACAAAAGGTGCAGAAAAATCACATGTAACTTCCACAGAAATTACAATATAAGCAAGGTTTATACTTTAGTGGATTTCTGATGAAACCTACTTTACAATGATGTATACACCATGTTCGCCATTTTTATAAGAGGGAAATTCCAGAGGGATTTTTCGGGAAATTCCCTAAAAATGTAGGTTTTTGCCTCATGTCACTGTTCATATAGTGATACAGAAGCGGGAATTGCGCCAGAATATAGATTTATATCAATTCAATAAATCAATAGCTCACTAGTAAACAAGGTTTATGCCACATGAAAGAAACCATCTGATCCTAAAGCAACTTTGGTCGCTGAATTCGAAAGTGCAATCCGTTTTTCTCCATCACCCACAGTTTTTTGCGTAACAATTGGAAAGAGCTGAGAAATTCCTTCAAAATATACCTTTTTTCCAAATTTTCGTACCACTGGCCCTTGAAATATAAATGCAAAAATGACACCATATGAAACTTAAGTAACCTCGCAAGTTTCAGTACAATCGCATTATTATTTCTAGAGAAATAATTATAGCTGCATGTATGTTGTTTGTACTAGTTATTTTAAGACGTGATGTTGCGTTCTTTGCACCGAAAGAAAAAATCACAATTTCATTTACCCATACAGGCACATATACGAAATATGGGAGTATACGACACGGAAAAGAGGTCTGTGGTTTTCTACTACCTTTCATGTAATTGCATTGATACAGTTGTACAACAACACGTGTTTAGCTGATGCAATAAAGCTGCGCAAAATTGGACTCTACTGATAAATCGTCAGGTCCATGGCAAATAGATAAGTAAGTGTTGTATAACTGTATGCATATTGTAGGTTTAGTTTTAATTTGGATTTACCTGTGACAAGTGGTCGTAAGTGCGTGTGCGTGTTTGTTTTCTTTCTCCGCTATGAAGAGATCGCGGCGTGCGTGTATAAACTCATTGATCACTTTCTGTTACGTGTGTGGAAAATATGCTGTGAAAAGTCAGCGCCGTGCATTAACAGAAACGTTAAAACAATCTTATTATAGCTATTTTAGGGGTCATTTGGGTGATCAAGACAAAGTGTGGGCTCCACATGTGTGCTGTGTAACATGCTAACTCGAGCTATGCCTTTTGCGGTGCCAATGGTCTGGCGAGGACCAACCAGTCATGCTGAAGACTGTTATTTCTGTCTAACAAAAATTTGGAGTCATTCTAAACGAACAAAATCTAATATTGAGTACCCAAATGTTCCATCCGCTCTAATACTCATACCACATGAACCTGAACTCCCAATCCCTGATCCATACGCCCAGTTAGAAGAATCTTCTCCAGCAGAAGAGCAAATGGATGAGTTGCCCGAACCATCAACTTCCTTTGATCCAAACTATAGCCCAACCAAAAACACACCTCTTCTTGTTAACCAGTCCAGACTGAATGACTTAGTGAGGGATCTAAATCTGAGTAAGCAACAAGCTGAGTTGCTCGGATCGGGACTTCAAGAATGGAATTTACTTGCTCCTACCACCAGAATTTCAATTTTCAGAAACCAACATGAACAATTTTCAGGTCACTATATAATGCAAAATTCCCTCTGTGCATGTACAAATATAGATGATTTAATGGATGCACTATGTTCCCAACACATCCCTGAAGAATGGGGGTTGTTTATCGACTCCTTTAAAACAAGCCTTAAGGCTGTTTTGCTACATAATGGGAACACGAAACCATCAATTCCAATGGCATATTCCGTAGTAATGAAGGAAACTTATGAAAGTTTGTCTGTGTTGTTAGCTGTGGTATTTTGTAACAAGTACTGTTGGCAAATTTGTGGTGATTTAAAGGTCCTTGATATATTACTGGGGCTTCAGGGAGGATTTATAAAATACTGTTGTTTCCTTTGCTTGTGGGAAAGTAGGGCAACTGAATCACACTACATTCAAAAAGAATGGTCCCCAAGAGAAACATATGCCAGGGAAACACAATGTTAAGTATTCTCCCTTAGTTAATTCAGAAAAAAATCTTCTGTCGCCTTTACATATAAAATTAGGCTTAATGAAAAACTTCGGTAAGGCCATGGACAAGAATGGAGAAGCTTTTGCGCACCTTAGATGTCAGTTTCCAAAACTTAGTGACGCGAAAGTAAAAGACGGGATATCCGTCGGGCCCTAAATTCGGAAACTATTAAAGGACAACATCTTTGAGACAAAGTTAAATAATGATGAACTATCCGCCTGGAGAGCTTTCAGTGAAGTGGTGTATGAATTTTTGGGAAATCATAAGGCAGAAAATTACCGTCAATTGGTTCAAGAACTTTTGGATAGCTATCAGGTTAGGATGTATGATGTCCCTGAAAATTCACTTTCTTCATTCCCACTTTGAATTTTCCCCGAGAATTTAGGAGCTTTTAACGACGAACAAGGGGAACGATTCCATCAGGACATTAAAAAAATGGAGCAACGTTATCAAGGTAAATAGGATCCTCATATGATGGGCGACTACTGCTGGGTTTTAGTTAGAGAAAGTGATTGGCACTACAAAAGGAAGAATTAATTGTAAGTACAAATGTTTTATTTTCATACTTTGTAAAGCAGATGTGCATTTGATCCATTGTGAGTTATTGATATTTGTTTTTGTAGGTCAATATCAATTTTTGTTTACTATTTTGAATAACGTTTAAAAGGCGTGGAAACTAAGAATTTTGTTGTATACTTTTGGAGTTAAAGATCAGTTTTTCAATAGGATTAATCTGGCGCAATTCCCGTTTCTGTATTACTATACGAGCAGTGAAATGAGACAAAAAATCTACTTTTTAGGGAATTTCCCGAAAATCCCTCTAAAATTTTCATCTTATAAAAATGGCGGACATGGTGTACACAAAATTGTAAAGTATGTTTCATTACAAATCCAATGAAGTATAAACCTTGCTTAAATTGTAATTTCCGTGGAAGTTACATGTGATTTTTCTGCACCTTTTGTATATGGTAAAATGGACAGTACACACAGCATATATTTATAGAAATATATTTATTTCTCAATGAAGAATGATGCGACTCAGATGAAACTTACAGGGTTTACTAAGTATAAATCAAGCTAACCTAGAATATAATTTGTATGTTTATATGCCTAAGGGTACCCGAGCTAGAGGTACAAAAATGAAAAAAAAGGGAAATTTTGGGGGAAATTTCCCGAAAATCCCTCTGTCACGGGAAAACTGTGCGTGACAGAGAAAAACGTATTGCAGATTCGAATTCAGAGGCCAAAGTTCCTTAAAAATCAGCATTTTTCTCTAATGTGGCAAAAACCTTGTTGACTAGTGTAATTATGTTGTATCTGATGCTGCATGCAATGGTAAGTATTTTCAATGATGGTATCCGTCAGTTGAGTTATAAGATAATTTCGCTCTTTGTTGTATCTTTTGCTGACGTGGTGCTGATAGTAATGAAGTTTTGTTTTGTTGGGTTCAATTCTAGCAATTGTGTGTGTGTGCGTGTGTGTTTCCCCCCCCCCTCTTTGGAAAATATCCTGCGGGCGCCCATGTTCACATCTAAATAATCCTAAACGGTTCCTGTTTTTAGTTTGATAAGTGTGAGAGTACCGTAACTCATTGTAAATATGATTCTTTTCGTTAATGTAAAGCAAACATTGGTATATGAGAATTGCAAGTACTGTCATAATTTCTAATTTGACGAAGCTTGGCCTATATAGTGTGTACAACAAGGGGACCGAGCATTAACCTTACATATCTTTTGTATTTTCAATAGGCTTTTAATGAAGGATTGATGACCCCAAAGTATCGTTCCATAACTTAAATGACTGTGCATTTGCGCATAATAAACAGTTTTAAGTACATTTAAACTTACGCACAAACTTAATCTACGAATTAGGTAAACTCCTTTGCTAGCTCTGGATTTCACCTTAAGGATATGGTCGTCCCAGTTCAAATGATTATCAATTAAAAACACACACAAAAAAAGGAATATTTTTGAAGTTCTGCATTCGAATTTTTGTTATTGTAGGTAAGCACGAAGTCCTTGATCTTATTAGAGTTATTACAAAGCAAGTTGGAAGTACACCAGTCTTTAATAATATCTGAGGTAATGTTTAATATAGACTGAACTGAGTCTTTTTGTCGTGAGTTAACACAAATATTGAGATCATCAGCAAATAAGTAACTATTAACGAAGGGTGAAGCGACGTTGTATGGGAGGTCATTGATATAAATAATAAAAAGAATCGGACCAAGAATAGATCCCTGAGGTACTCAGTATCTAACAGGCAGCAGATTAGACTCTTCCCCTTCATAAAGAAAGCTCTGATATCGTCCATTTAAATACGAATGAAGAAGTGACAGAGCTGCATTATCAAAACCATAGAATTCTAGTTTTTGCAATAAAATATCATGAGACATCGGATATTAATATTTGTCAGTGTAAAGTAATATCCGTCCCTTAGACAGACAAAATATATTTCCATTGTAGTAATATCCGCTTGCGAGACGGCGTGGAATAAATTTTTACACTTCGAAGTTTGCAACAATGAGCTAGATACGCGACCATCTGCACAAAACAGCACAGTCAACCCACAACTGAAGCATAGGTGAAATATCAATTCATAACGCAACTATGCGTACCAACTCTGAAGAAAAAAATATCTTACATCCGCCTGGGAGACGGATATTACCGACTAAGGGTTAAGGGGCAAAAAAATTGTCTGGCACCTCCCTAACAACTTTCTAACATTACATTTACATTTCATAATATTGTACTTGCACAACAAAAGAAATTAATTCTTTCTAACTTCAGTGTATTTTTCATATCTATTTTAAATTTATAACAGATAAAGGTTTATAGCTTCTTGCAAAACTTAGATGTAAGTACAATTACATACAGTTTTGTTACACACATGAAGAAATAAGGAACTTTTTCACATACTTACACATTGATATTTTACAACTAAATTATTTTCTCGATGCACCAATTGTTATGGTATGTCATAAAATGCACAAGATAATTTTAGAAATACAAAATCGTTATGTTTTGAAAACTGCAAAAATATTTTTGTAGCATATTATGAAGTTTATTTATTAGGAACACTAAAAAAAAAAAAACTATTTACATTGAGACTTACCCGTGAATCATAAATATTGTTTAGTCCTTATACTCTGTTCACTATCCTCTTATACAGTTTTAGAAATGCAAAGGCATATTCCCTTTGCTCCCAAAACCGCAAAATAGCATTCAAATAACGTCAGCGGTCAATTCTGCTGGTAAGACCGATCCACTAATACTTGTACGACGTTGCCTTATGTCTTTTCAAATTGTATGGTCAGTGACTATTTTTCCTTTTTTCGGTCATTATTTTAAGATTCACAACACGGTTTTCTTTTAGTTTCCCGTAACTCGGGTAAAGTAAAAATTTTCCTGCAAACGAGCGATGTAACACAATAAGCATAATGGTCGCCCTTGCACACTGGTTTAATATAAGACCAATAGAACATAAGCGTTATATAAATAGTAACTATTGACTATAGCAAAAGCTAAGGAACGTACTGTAATAGACGCACTCTCCAATTTTGATAAACACTGAAGTCTATTGTGTAACAGTTCGAATACTATTACCAATATAATAAGAAATAGTCTGATATAGTAGTGTTCACGAGTCGACAATAGAAATAGGGTTTCCTTATCTAAATTTTGTAAGTCAAATCTCGTCTCTCTTCTCGAAGATTTTTTTTTCTCTTGTTTCGATTATCGAAAAAGATGTCTTCGTCTTGTTTCATTTTGTGAATTCACATTCAAGATTTATGACCTGATGTTTTAGATTTTCAAACTATGCTATGCGTAAGTGTCGGAAGTCTTACGGAACGGATTTGTCCGTTCGTTCGTCTGTCGTCAGCTATCAGCCAAAACAATAGGAGATATCGAGATGCGGATTTTGCAATCGATTGAGGGCCCCAGAAACAGGCCCTGTCTTCTCCATTAACCCTGTATTCAAACCAGAAGTAATCAAAAGTCGGGACAGGACGTTTGGTCGCGGACGTTTCGGCGCTGCCGTTTGGGCGCAAAGCCGTTTAGGCGCCAGACGTTTGGGCGCGAGGTACATAGTAAAAATCACAATTTACGACATATAAAGTAATCTAGGCACTGAAAACTAAGCGCGAATCACGTTGTATATATTTCCTACACTTCTATCTTTATCTCACCTCATTCATCTGTATATTTTCTGTATCTTATTTATTCATCTAAATTAAATAGTTTAATGCGTTTATGACATTTGTTGCCTAATCTCATCATGAATTGATTTTTCACTTCACGATTCTTGCACTTCTGATCTAATAGTGATTTAATTTTTGTATTATATAAGAAAGATAGGAAATAAAGAAATCAGACGAACTGTTAATAATTTTCTTAATGTTAATTAAAACATATTGATTTAAATTTTGTATGTTTTAAAAAAGTTAATAATTACATTTTTATGAATATTAAAATTTATTTTCTTTCGTATTACGTTTACCAAACTCTTCTCTTCCTTAAGTCCAATAAAGAACTACCATTAAAAGATTTTCGCGCACTCGAGTTGAGGGAAGTGGCCCAGCGTAGCGTAGTCGCTAACACTCTCGCCTTCGTTGCATGCGGTCACGAATTCGATTTCCGGTGGGGTCAGTCGTTCGAAAAAGTGTAACATGCTCTTTCAGGCCAGCCACCCTGAATGAGGATTTCCTGGGTTTTTCTCATTCTTACCAGACAAATGCCGGGGTTTTACCTAATTTATAAGCCCAGGCGTGACGGGCTAAATGGCCTTAGATGCTGAGAGCCCAGAAATCTAAAAATCCTAAATCCTAATCGAGTTGAGGGAAAGATATTTCGCATACAAGGTGTCTAAGACATATTTCTCATACAGAGTGTCTAAGACATTGAGTTTAGGAACTGCAGTATGCCGTATTTTTGGTATCTTTTTTTAATTAACATTCCAATATGAAAGTCAAAAATTAACACACATTTTTTCCGTTCCATTGTAAGCATTAAAGAAAGTGGCTAAAGGAAAGAAAAGGACGATTTCAAAGTGAAAAATAATACTTAAGTGTACATATATTGATCATTTATCCATTAGAAATGTGTTTGACATTCACACTTATTGCATAATTACAGTAGAAGGCCTGTTTTAATATTTTTAATGGAATAGGCTCACTATGTATGTAATGCAGTCAATCTTATCTAGTCTGGTCTACTTACCTTTGGCTTGAAAAGTTATCAAATAAAAAGGACACTTAATTTCGGTTGAAACTTAAATTTATCAAATTTAATTGTTAATTCAGTTTTTAGAATTTTGAAACTCCAGTATTTCTAGTATGCAAAACAAAATCCAGTATAATTCTAGGACTTCCACTACAGTAGACACCATGTGATATCTTGATTGGAACTTAGTACTCAGCGCCTAAGATAATCACTTTTTAATTTAACTCGCGCCCAAAGGTCTGGCGCCCAAATGGCTTCGCGCCCAAACATCCAGTGCCCAAACGGCGGGGCCCAAACGTCACGTACCGTTAAAAGTAATCATTTCGGGTTTCAATATTTATTGTCATATAAGAACAGTACTAATAGAGAGCGAGGAACATTTTTCTGCAATCGATTCATGGTCACACGAATATTATATATGTATATAATCACAACCTGCAAGACCCTATCGAAACCGGAAATAGTTCAATCTATAGTACTTCTGTTTTCAATACTGATTTTCATAGAGCAAGAAGTGGAAAAGAAATTCTGCACTTCTTTGCAATATATTCAGCGTCTCAAGAATAGATTATCTACTCTCTCTTAATCCTTCATTCAAACTGGAAATGATCTAAATTAAGGATATTTGGTTTCAATATTTCGTCACTGGACAAAAACAATAAGGAATAGCGAGAAATGTTTTATATATGTATGGACTCAGGAAAGGTTCTTTCTTCGTTATTATTCTTCTATTACATCCAGTAGTTGTAGATGTAACAAACTATTTCGAAGTTTTAAGTATTGTATTCGGATGGTTTAGAAGCATTAAATAGTTTCAACTGTGAAACAACATTCACTTTTCTTAATTTCATCTAGAAGCTACCAGAATCCTTAAGTATAAGGAAAGATTCATGAAGAGAATGATATAACACTCAAACCATATTAATTATAGGAGTAGGGGAGAGTGGGGCACGTTTTCAAACTGCCCTTATTTCTGAAACGATCCGTTAGATCTCTCCTGCGGGTGGACTGGCTGAATTAGGAATGCTTTCACGGTATCTATGCAAGTTTCAGTTGAGTAGCTGTATATACGTAGGCAGGAGATCTTGTAAAATGATTTTTTCGGAAATGGATGCAGAAGGAGCTCTGCATTAAAACTTAATATAAATGTATTAGTGTTAAACGAACTGCTTTGGCATTGCATGTACTATAGATCGTGTTCTTCCTTTACGTAATGATGTGTTTGTTTTTCAAATAATATACGCCATTACTTGTGAAAAAAATACCTGTTTCACTTCGTTCATTAAAGTATAAGGAACAAAATGACATCCTTTTTACCTCTAAAAATGTTTAAGATAAAATAAAACACATCCTTCAAAAAAAAGTTGGCAAATATGCCCTGGTATTCCCTATATAGTGTAAAACTTGCGTATATTTATAAAAATGATAAATGTTGTACACAATGTTTGTACAATCATTCTATCAACTTATGATTTTATGTTATGATTCGTGTATGAATAGAACAAATTTTGAGAACTAATATGGGGATAAACTGGAGTTGCATGCCAGACTCGTGAAATTTATCGTCTCGTCTCGATTCTAATCTCGAAAATGAGCCAAAAATGGTCATTTTTCTAATATCGTCTCGTTTTTAAAAGATATTTGTCATCTCGGGAGCAACACTAGTCTAATACTATATATCCTAACAATAAATGACGCTTAATTAGCCGTGTAGAAAAGACGTCGATTTAAAGCAATACTAGGAAAACTCTAGGAGCTAGTGAAAAAATATTAAAAAAAAATACTCCAGTAACATTTGGCTGAAATATAAATTAGAAATGAACATCTGCGTGAATTCATGTTATTGTGCTTTTGTTATAATTATGAATGTTTATTTTCTGGTCTATTCAATTCCAATTGCTTGTTTCTTAAAGTCATAACGAATTCACTAGTTAAAAAAATTATCATATGTGCTCATTTAAAACCTACTTACGGAAACTGTAGGACAAACGTAATACTTAAATATGGATAATAATTATTATTATCAATCGCTAACCACTTCTCTATATATTAGCAGTGTTGCAACCGTTTCCTCGTATACAAAATTCTAAGGTATTTTAATGACTTTTTTAAAGGAAAAAACCTCTAGAACGTGTGTCGCCATCGGACACCAAGTGTATACCAGGATAGCGTACGTACTATACCATATACACGCAATCCGGCTGATTAAGTTATGTGAATTATCCATCACCAACACGGGCGAATTCCATAAAAACATTTTCCCATTTGTTTAGCTTCGAAATTGTAAGCAAAGTTTACGAATTATCTTGCACACTGTTTGTAAATGAAACTTAATTATGTTAATTTGCAACCACTCTCTGGATTTGACACGCAAATATTTTAACTTTTGATTGGTAGGCCTATGCTGTAGGCTTAGCTTGGCGACAGATTGTAAATTTGCACCTTGATTTTTAATACTACATGTATATGACGTTACGTTTTTTAGCTTCTCTTGCATACTACATACTATGAATCTTTTTCACTGCACACGCACGCGTTTGTGCAGGACTATCATCTGATCTATAAATAAATTTCACGGGTTTTGTATTGTGGTTTATCCCTACATAAAATTGACCACGGAAACACTTGATAGAAGCAGTAGTCGGGCCTTTATTTTTCCTCTTAGGTTTAAATCTACTTGACTTCCCTAACTAACAGATAAAATAATCCATATTTTTCACAACTCATGCATTGTTTTGAAAATTACGATTTTCTCATTATTACACGGAAAATTTTACTTTTGGAACCCACAAAAGGTTCTTGATAACATTCTTACATTCTTATAATTCTTTGTTTACATTTCTTTTCCTTAATTCTAGAACAGTGGAATTTAAGTTGAACTTCCGTAGTAGATTTCTCTTTGACATTTATGAGACTTTTATTAATTTTCGGAACCTCTTCGCAAGCATTACAATTATTTTTAGCCTTATCGGACAATTTATGATTAGTTTTCAATCTTTGAACATATTCTACTAAGGAATTGTAGACTAGTTTCTGATTAGCAAAAAATTTCAATTGCACTTTGTTTATTCTATTGTAAAGCTAAACAGGTTGCAAATCCTTAATATATGATTCTTTTTTAACACTAGATGGCATGCAAGTCATTTTTTCTATGGCAAAAACAATAACTGAAATCTTTCCTAAGGGATAATTCTGTGCACATGCTATTTATATGCTATTATACTTGCTTTTTCCTCTCACAAATATTAATTTAGTTGACCTGTAACTTACAAGCAGGCAACAAACAGTTAGTGACGCTACACACACATTTTTATTTGTTTAGAAGAGTCGACAGGAACATTTTTTTCTGTCATACTATATTATAACACATGAAACACGCACAAGTTTCATAATGATAATCGGATATTTCATGAGAAACGTTTTTAAATTCTATGGCCTTCAAGGCCGCACTCTTGCAAGACATTAACAAAATTACTCACCCTTTCTTTTGCTGTTCCTCTATTTACTGTTTTCAGCAAAATTGGAGAGGTGGGCGTACCTTTACCTTTTGAATAACAACTAACAAGTGACACTTATTATTATCACACTCTTAGAACAGGTATTAATTCTATTGCTTTTTAATTGTTTAAAAACATAATTTATTTTAACACTACATTTACCACTTCGACTTTGTAATTGATTTTCGCATATTTGTTAAACTTGACCTACTTCAACAACTAGTTTGTTTTCAAGGTTAATACGTAAATTGTCTAATTATTCCATAAATTTATCACTAGCAAGTACAAAATCTACCTTACTCTTGTGTGTTATGTTTTTGTAACCTTCAATTACCTTTAACTTTTCTTTCAACTCTGCATTAGATTTTTCAAATTCTACTTTTATATTTATTGACAAGTTCTCGATTGCTTGAAGGAACATTCCAGATCTGATTTAACCTTGTTTTCTTCATCCCTAACTTGCAGGATTTCAGTCAATGATGAATGCGTAAAAACTGGCTGTAATATGCTATATTTTTCCATACATTTGTTTTCAGTTACATCTACACTAAGTAGAGATGGGAATTTAAACTCTGATTCACAGATTTCTCTAACTTCTTCAAAGTCGATATCTAATTTTTGTATATCAGCTTGTTTATTTAGCAGTTGCAAAGATTGTACGAGAACAGGTTTTAAAACGACACATTTGCCATTGCATTTATTCTCAATTATTTTACAATTTCCAAATTACAAATTATATCAGAAATATACGAAACTGACTAACAAATTCGAATGGTATTCTTTCAAAACATTTGTTAGCAATGTTTAGTACACTTTCAGCCATATGCGAATTATTCATCTTGAGAAATGAATTCGCTATTGACTTGTGAACATTAATTATAACTGGATTACTTTCTTTGTGTAACCCTAATGAGTATTCTGTTTTAGATACAGTAATACACTTTTGAGCATTTTCATATTTCTTTGATTTTACAATAAAATTCTTACTTTTGAATACTTCTTGCATTATTTTTACTCTTTCTAAAATTGATATAGTTACCAACCAATAAATAAAAATTTTTAAAAGAAAAAAAACTACTAATGACACTAACAAGGTTTATTTTTGCTTAGATTAGCAGTGGCCTACACGTTTACTAGCATACAGTTTTACACTTACGTCCCTGTTCGAAAGGTAGCCATATATGACATTTCTGATTTCGAGTCCCGTGGGTTCCTGTGAGGGATTAGACATATAAAAGAGTCCTGGGTTCGTGTCCTATTCTGGGTGAACGGTTAATAACGGTATAAATTTTTATTGTTTAGCTTTTACGGTGCAAAAGGTACTTGTCGCTGAACGTAATGAAACTATAGTCACTAATAACACTAAGAACACCTTTTTGTTCAAGTACAAGCTAGTAACCAAAAAGTTAATACCTTGTACCTGTACAACGCTAAACACAACAATGCAATAATTATCGGTTAACTAGGTATTTCCCTTATTACCTTAGGGAACTGTATAGGAAATTGTGTTATAAATAAACATTTACTAAATATATAGAAGCTTATATTATTATTGAAACTTGTTAAAAATTATACAAAAATACAATGACAGTAACACATGAAAAAACTTTGATTATTTAAGATTTTTATTACATATAATCACTGTAGTTACTTTTATTTTTTATTTTGTTATATTTTATTTTATTATTAGCCCCCTTTTTTATAAGTTCACGTCGTAAATGCACGATTTATTTTCCGGCACTGTATTAATGTGAACTACTAATATAAATCCAGTTAGGACACTAGTATTAAGCTACAGTGACTTTACTTGCATTTTATGAGCTCCTCCGTGGCTAAGCGGTTAGCGTACGCGCCTTTGGCGTGGGAGACCCGGGTTCGATTCCCAGCGGGAGCTCATGTGGTTCGGATTCCACGTTAATCAGTAGGTCCACGTCTCATATAGCCTCGCTGCTGAAAGGGACGCTAAACTAAAATCAACTCAACTCAATTACTTGCATTTTAGAAGAAACGCCTTGCACTGAATTGATGAACAGAGAAGATACTGTAACTTATACCATGATGAGGAAACTGCGTATACCAAGCCATGTTTATCTTCAGCCACTTCTAGCATATCTTTACTGTGTGTGTTTGTGTAAGTGATTGAGTGTTACTGCAAAGTAATTTAATAACAATTATTGTTAATAATGTATTTCCACTGTCCTTTTTATACTAACGAAACCAATTATATGAAATTGAGCGCCAACTAATGCCGGATTAATTCAAGTACATTTTCGCTGTTCTGATACGAATTCTGCACTGTCACTTTTCTCTTCCCTCCTTCAATTCTTCATCTTCCGCGAAGTTCACAGTATAAAAAGGCAGAGAGGAAGGGTGAGGTATTATGCTATTAACGGAAAACCACATTTCTTCTGTTTTGACTGTTTTAAGCGTATTGATTATTTGGAAAATGATTAACTATACTTTTTTATGCTTCAATTCTAATTTTATGATAGGGGCCGCGGTGGCTCAGTGGTAGAGCGTTCACCTCTGGTGCTTGGGGTCCCGGGTTCGATCCCAGCCCCCGCCAAGTGAACTTTGTGGTGGACAAACACCGTACTCGTGGGTTTTCTCGAGGTTCTCCCGTTTCCTCCCACTCTATTCATTCCACCATTTCACTCATCTCTCATAATCACCGTCTCCTTTAGCCTAACCGGCATTACCGTGGGACGTAAAACTTAAAGATTTCATTTCCTTTCATTTCGGGGTTCTCCCGTTTCCCCCACTTTCTTCATTCCACCATTTCATTCATTTCTGATAATCATCATCTCCTTTAGCCTAACCGGCATAATCGTGTCACGTAAAACTGAAAGATTTAATTTCATTTCATTTCTAATTTTATGATAATTAAAACACTGGAAAATTCACTTTGAAGCACTCTTGTTTTTGTCCCATCGGGAACGTTCCGAATAGTTTTATCCACACTGTTATGAAGAGAGTGGAAAAGAAAGAAGCTATTTTTAGAAATGTTCTAATATCATTAGTAACTTTTAATGATAGAATCACACGAGGATTGTTCAAAATATTATATTTTTTGTTTACGTATAAGTGTAACGTTTTGCAAACCTTTCCGGAGATACTAAGTTTTATCCCCAAAAGTACCAAAATGTACTAAATTATGTTTGGTTATGTAGTTTAAGTTCGTTTTTACACTTGCGACAAACTGTTTACCTGTTTAGAACATCATACCTTTCGTAGATTTTCAAAAACTTATTTGTGTACAATTCCCAAAAACTGAAACACGATACGTGACAAACTTGTCATTTCCTCACAATTGCCTTTCCCATAAATCATGTGTACCTCATATAGTGCCATTTACAACATTAAAAAAACCTAAAAACCTAACAACAACAAGCATTTTCTCAATTTCAACTATTCCCCTCACGTGACATTCACTCACTCTTCCTCAAAATCGATAATAAATTCTTCAATTCATCTGGTAAATTTTCTACAATTGGGCCTTCGGTACGTCAGTAAACCATAACAAGAATAATAAAATACAATGCGAAACAGACAAACAGTGCGAATGCTCTATATCTGAGACATACAGTGCAAAAGAAGTGAAACCACGTGGCAACTTGGGAATGCATACGGTACGAAGGGGACACCGGCCACTCTGCATTTAGTTAGAAGCGATAATAGTTGAAACACGAGACAGAGGAATTTCCAAGAATGCAGGCATTATTTCTAGGCTTGTGTCTAGTTGATGCAGCCCAGTCTTTTTGTAGAATCGAAAGAAAATTACAAGATCACTAATTATATGAATATTAGGTTAGGTTAAATTCTAAATTGTTACTCCCGTTCGTCTAAACTGAGACTTTTTTTTCTGTACTAAACTATTAAAACTCAAAATCTAAAAATGCTAAAATTGTTGAACATACATCGCTGGGAAGTTTTACTTTTCCTTTGTATTTTGGTGTATCATATTTTACACTGGAAGAATATAGCATTATTGAAAAGTGCGTTACTTAATGCATAGATTTCATAAAGGATAAATAAGATAAAAAGCGTACATGCAACAATGAAGCAGATGCATTTTATTTTACCTACTGTATTTTATTTGTTGTTAGTGTATTAGAATAAAACGTTTTTTCACTCCACTATATTGTATTCATTCATGATATAAACTATTTTCATAAATGTTAAAAATTAAAGCAACTTTCTTTACACAATACGAATTTTGTAATGGAGTTTTTAGTAAAATTTGATTTCCTGAGACCAATGTAGTTAGTTCATATTTTCGAAAGATTCCCACATGGATCCCCTTCTTTGTCAATGAATCTATCGGAAATAACTTTCACAAATTTATAGTAATAATTTACTGCTTATAGTTTATTTGTACAGTATGGAAAAATTGATCAAAACGATTGAAATGATTGAATTACGTCAGCATCAAGAAGATTACCGGCACTTTCGCTAAGTTCCTGTTCCAAATTTAGGGGTAAGACATCATCAGACATATTGTCTCGCCATTTTAACCGTAAGACAAGACTCACATGGCTATCAAATAAGAATATCAACATAGAAGTAAGGAACTTTCACGCATGATCTAGTAACTAACTTACGGTCTGTCTAATCTAGAGTATAGTCCAAGATTACTAGCTACATACAAGTATGAAAGAAACCCTAAAATATATTTTTGTTTGAAAGTTGGCTTTGTACATAATAGAAGTCCCCGTATGTTCGGTCACTCCGTATATATACGTAATTAGCTCTCACAGTGTTTATATACCATTCGGGCAACTAAGTATACCGGTGATGAATTCAGAAAATTTCTTCTTGAGATTGAAAAATATACTGCGAAAGCACTGTTAACTCATGTTGAGTCCTCCTGGTTCGGTATCAGCGCGCGCCGTGTGGGCTGTGTGGTGGACAAACAGTGTGCTTGTGTGTTTTCCCGTTTCCCCTCACTTCTTTCTTTCCGCCGTTACATTCATTTCAAATCCTCACCGTCTCTTTTAGCCAAACCGGCATAAACGTGGAACGTAAAACTTCAAGATTTCATTTTATTTCCCTAGTTGAGTCCTATGGGAAAAATCTTCTAAGGAATTTCGTAGCTCCGGGAGGTGGCATTCACTTTTCACCTTTGACGGAAATTGTCTGCCAACTATTATATAATGTGCCAAAAGCTCTGGCTCTTAACTAATATTGCAGAAAGAAAATAATGTACTATTGTTATTTGTAAGGCAGAAAAATAACTGTTTCTGCATTCAAATAGGAAAGTTAAACGTTTAAATCGTAAAAAGAAAGAATAATAATATAAATATGCATTTATTTTAGTAAAATAAATTTACTTCACAAAATTGGTTAAGTAGAATGTTCACATATTTCTCTCATATTTTATTCTACATTATATTCAATAGAATTTGAATTTTTCGTCAGCATATATATATGGGGACTTTTCAGTGTTAAGGTTTAGGGATATTGAGCTTGGTGTTTTAAATATAGAAAACAACATTACATCGAAAAACAAAAATACCATGAAAGTAGATTTCAATTTATGAAATGTTTCATTTCCGGTAAAATATACCGTATACCTAGTCTCGTAATACGTTTATTCATTTGCTAATTTAAGGTAGATATGCGCTTGTTTATAAAATAATGTTTTGTAATCTTTTAATTTTTATGTCGCAAGATAATACCGGCTAGGCTAAAGGAGACGATGATGATGAGAAATAAATAAAATGGTGGATTGTAGAAAGTAGCAGTAGACATGAGAAACCCAAGAAAACACGCACACAATATTTGTCCACTACAAAACTAACTTGATGCTGATTGAGGTGGAATGGAGTATTCAGGTGTCAGAGATAAAAGATCTTCCATTGAGCCACCCCGCTCCATGGACTACAAGAGGACTAAGTTTGTATATCTCCCATTCCATCACTGCATAAAAGCTCTCTATATGCTCTTTGTTTAGCCCGAGCGCCTTCTGCTCGAAAGATCAGTTCATTTTTGGTAAAAACTCATGTTGTTAGGATCCAACTATAACTAGTAGTTCCATGTCTAACATTACAGGTACTAAAATGGACGCTATAGAACAGTACAACCACGACATATCATAAATCGGAAGACAAACACTGGAAAACGAAAACTACCGAAAAAATACAAGATCTGTCAATTAAAACATGCATCAACGACAACATAATAAATTTCGCTACAAATTGATTGCACTACATGTATTTGAGTAAAGAAAAATACTGAAGAAAACTAGTAGATGTCTCTTTAAAATACTATGTTACGTCTTTACAATGTTATCCATTTTTAAGTGGAAAATTTGTATAACGCTTCTTGTCATATTTCATTTTAGAAACATACGCTATATAGAATAGTTTACTTTTTGGCGTTTTCTATTCTCATGAAACACTAATCCTAATTTAAGAATTCATAAAAAGATGCTTTGTTATTTAAAAATAAACAGATAAAACCAAGAATCGTACTTCATAAAATGTAGCTATGTATATGAAAAACAAAAATAATGATGTGCATGAAACATAATATAGGTCTATAATATACTTGTGTGTAAAATAGAAGAAAAATGTTAAGTTTTGCTTTAGCACGTGATAAAGTAAATAAAAATCGGATTTTGACCAATATATTTATATTACGGTATAGGTCTGCATTTTTATTTATTTATTTATTTCTAAAAGGCATACAGGATTACAATCCTACAGTAGCCGTTTTAACATAATATTTTAATACGATATCATTATTCTAAAATAAAGTAGACAAGGAAGTAAAATAAAATAAGCACGCTACAGACAAATGAGACATGATAAAAAAATACAAAATTCAAATAAAGTAAAGATTCAACAAACAAAAAATAAATGTAAGTATAAGCACTTTCCTGCAACTTGTACATATATTAGATATGCACTACAAATATTAATTTGAATTCATTGAAAGAAGGACAATCTGTTCTATTTTTGAATAGTTTTTTCAGAAAAATCAAGGACAGTGCTGATCGTCGAACTCTGAGTGAAGTTAAAAAAAAAAATGAAATGAAATTTTTGAGTTTTACGTCCCAGGGTTATGCCGGTTAGGCTAAAGGAGACGGTAATGATGAGAGATGAGTGAAATGGTGGAATGAAGAAAGTGGGAGGAAACGGGAGAACCCCGAGAAAACCCACGCACACGGTGTTTGTCCACCACAACTGAGTGAAGTTAGTCTAAAGTATTGTCTTAGTATAGTATTGGATAAATAATATGGGCAATATCTATTATTAACCTTGTAGTACAGAAACCTTAAAAATTTATTTTGTATATGTTCTATATCATGTATATATTCTTTATAATATGGATTCCAAATAATAGCTGCATAATCCAATTTACTCCTAATTAAATTATAATAGAGAATTATAGGAATTTCTGGTTTCTTAAAATACTTAGTATTTCTAATTATAAATCCTAGCAACTTGTTTGCATTACTTACTAACTCATTATAGTGAGTTGTAAACGAAAATTTTTTGTCTAAATAAATTCCAAAATCTTCAATTGAATTAACTTCCTCGAGTTCATAATTATCAATTAAGTAGTTTACTGTAGAATTGTTCTTTCTTGTGTAATACATAACTTTGCATTTGTTTATATTTACAGTAAATGAATTTCTACCACACCAGGCAAATATGTTATTAATGTCTGACTGTAATATTATTTGGTCATTTCCATTGTTAATTGTTCTATACAATTTTAAATCATTGGCAAAAAGAAGACACTGAGAATCCTTCACTACGTCTGGCAAATCGTTAATCATAATACAAAATAACAACGGTCTAAGATTAGATCCTTGTGGGATTCCTGAAGTAGCAACGAATTCTTGAGAAACTCTATTATTGAAAGATGCAATTAAATGTCTTTTGTTTAAGTAGGAGCAGAAGAACTTCAGTAATTTTTTTGAGAAACTAAAATTGTACATCTTTTTTATTAGAATCTCGCGATCTGCTTTATCAAATGCTTTTGCAATATCCATATATTTGCATCTAACTGATCATAAATACAATTTGCAAAACTTAATAAATTTGTTATTGTTGATCTTCCAGATACAAAACCATGTTGTAACTACGATATTCCCATTTTGACGATAATTTTGTATCAAAATAAATTCAAAGATCTTTAATTGAATTAAATTCCTCGAGTTGATAATTATCAATTGAGTAATTTACTGTAGAATTTTTCTTCCTTGTGTAAGACATATCTTTACTTCGGTACTTAATTATCTCGGCAATTTGGTATGTGAGTTGTAACAAAGTTTCGGGTAATTTAATATAAGGGTTTCAGTATCTTTAACATCCCTAGTCTGTTCCCACTCCATTCCACCCACTAATTCAATTTAATGAAATGGTACTGAACGTTGTTCTCCCGGTTCGCCTCATAAATTTTGTTAAAATGAATAATACTTTTCTTATTTCAGATTTGTTTGGTTTCCTTTATCATCAAGTACTAAAGGTTTCAAATCTGCAGCTTCAACGTTTTTTTGTGTTCGTGAAATATCTTTTCATTATTTCAACTTCTATTAAATCGAAATGGAAATGGAAAACGTTCCTATTAATGTTGAAGTGAAAGCAGAAAGCGAGTGGTTTGAGGAATGTAATTATGAAGTATGTGCTAGTAGCACGAATGATCTTAAAGATCCTCTTACAATACCTTTGGGATGTAAGGAACAGGAAAGTGAAATGGAAGGAGAGAATATCGCTTCAGAAAGTAATGAGAACGGAGCAATATTAGACTGGGAACTAAATTCGAGAGAAATATGTTTGGTCAAGTGTTTGTCACCAGCTGAAGAACCTGCTACACGTTTTCGCAGTGACACCAAGCCAAAATTCTCCGATTTTACAAACAACAGGGAAGAGTCAAGCCGTCACATTTCTGCCACTTTTGAAGATATGAGCAATCAGGAAGTGGACTTTGAAGAAAATGATAATCGAAAAGCAGGTATCAATGCTCAGGCCCTCAGGTATGTTTAAATGCATTTATTTCATCAGGGTGATGTCTGCATAACTATTTCTTTTAAACACTTGCAATGCTTAGTTAGATACTTCTTCTTTCGTTTACCTTAAACTGAGTTAATGAATCGGAAACATTTAAACAATAAAGGAACACAATCGGTTGTTTAGCTTTGTAAGAAGTGAGACAGTTCGATAATAAGATAAGTATCAAAACGTTACGGTAAATCACTACAGACCTCCTTCTTACAGTAAGTCTGGAGTGTTATTATCAGCACTGAAGCACTTCTTAGTAATGTCGTCAAAAATTCTTATTAAAATTGCTCATATAAAGCGTTCACTCAGTAATATTTAAATAACGCGTAATTTATTTTCATGTATCTTGAAGAATATTTAATAGTGGTATTCTAAACCACTAATTGCAACAGGATTTATATTTGTTTTGTCTGCGTAAAAATCTGTAATATTTTGCCTATTACTGATAAAAGTATCTCACTCCCTTATCTATAACTTTCCACTGTCTCTCAAAATATTTTCTTGATACAAAAGCTCATAGTTTTGTATTTATTTACTTACCACTTCAGAAACTGTAGCGTTATTTTATATAGAATCATACTAGTTAATAAGAATTCAAATTTGGATCACACGAAGAAATTATCATGTTTGTTTGTTATTATTATTAAGGTGTGAACAATAGGGAACCGTTTAACTTATTGTGATTGTTGTAATTTTAATGTTTGTGGTAACTTGAACAAACTGCTACTAGACCAACCAGACGTTCAGCTTTTGTGAATAGTTTATTTAAATATATGCCTTAATTAACTTCAGTGCTGACCGTTCGGATCTCAGAAGTTTATATATTGTGATGATATGTCTCATCATATCATCGGTTAAGGCGTAATACCTCGTAGGTGCATTTTTTTAAGAAGCGAAAATAACTTGACTACATCTATTCACAATATCAATATTTCAGTTCATGTAAAAAGTTCATTATCCGTAGAAAACTTTAATGCGGCATCTCACATTCCAGCATAAATGGCTATAATATATTAAAGTCGCTGCCATAGGAGTTATCACCACAAATTTCCAACAATCGATATGAAAGCTAAGACTAATCGATTGTTTCTCATCAATTGATTTGTCGTAATGTGTGAGGGTTTCTAGAACATGAGTTATTGGTTTTTCATTAAGCTTAAGTCGTAAGCTCAAAATCACGATAATTGGACCTATGAGGTTTTATATTTTAAACGATGATATGACCTTGTATTGCTGGCAATGCCTATAGATGAAGGGCTTTTCTTGCTTCTTTTGTATGACATTAGCAAAATAATCTTTGCTCTTAACTAATGCTTTCCTTTCTTGTGTTTTATTAGCGCTGCCCATATCACGGTGCCATGGTGTGCACTGATAGTGATGACAATGGTTCAATCCCAAAATCCCAACTAGTCGTTTTTGTGGTGTAAGAACATTGTTTGCTTGGGTGTCTCGCAGTTCTTCTGTGCCTCCTCCCAAATTCCTCAATACGAGGGCTAGGTGGCTCAGTGATATAGCGTTCACCTCCGGTGCTTGGTGTCCCTAGTTCGATCCCAGCTCGCGCCGTGTGGACTTTGTGATGGACAAACATCGTGCTTGTGGGTTTTTTCTGGGTTCTCCCGTTTCCTCCCACTTCTTTCCTTCCAGCATTTCATTCCTCATCTTCACCGTCATCTTAAGCCTAACCGGCATAATCGTGGGACGTGACGTGAAACTTAAAGATTATATTTCATTTCATTTTCCAATTTCCTCATTCCACTATTGCTATTGCCATGCATATAACCCCATCCTTTCTCTTATCCTGAGTGAATTTACGTGAGACGTTAAAGTTAAATTAACCATGTTGCACAGAAGTATTAAAAACAATTTGCTCAAGCAAAAAGAATCTGAAAGGATTAAAACTCGATTAGGTAGAAAGGATCCGATAGCAATAAAATCAGTGAATAATTTATTACCTATTCTCCTGCTTTGATACTTCGTTTTCCTTAGATCAAGACAGAAATACTTGGCCTATATCAAAATATCATTGTCAAATTATAACTTATTTTTACTTAATGTTCAATGATACTTCGTTTCATCATGGTTTAATGGGAATCATTGCAAACGGTGCCTTACAATTGTTTAATGTAATGGTAGGAAAACACTCTATTAGAATAATGTGTGCCATGGTTCGTTTGTGAAGTAGTTAAGTGTTAAACTTTGTGAGTGATTGCCAGTGAGGAATTGAGTCTCAAATGTAAAATCTTCAATAGAGTGAGAAATTCAATGGTACGTTAAAGAACATTTGTTAGAAATATGTTCTTTAACGCACAGTTATATCTTAACTTACTAAATGTATATTGCATATTTCGATTAGAATGCTTGTCTGTATTCTATTGTACACGAGAAGAATGATAGTTCTGTATGGATCAAAATGACAGGAGATATATATATATAAGGTTTATGTGCAGACATTTTTCATAACAAAGGTTACAACTAACAAGTGTATCGAAGAGATTTATGCCTAGGGTGGGAAACAACGCAAAGGAAGTTTGATAGAATGTGGGACATTAAAAACAGAAAGAAATAGCATCAAAATTATCTAAGACTTTCAGATACAATGTGCGATTTGTGTAGAAGATGATTTCCTCATTTTAGCATCACTAGAAGTTCGCTTCAGGCTGTTTTGTCTCTCTTCCGTTTAGCCTAGGAATTACAAATATTCAACTCTACTTATATCATAATAGTCTGATCTACTGTTACTGTGGAGCAAGTGGACATTGATGGATTAACCATAGGGATTCACACTTTGAATAAAAAATCTCAACGACAGTGATCTTTGGGTTTTCTTTCTTTAACTACGTAAAATTCAATTCAATGATATATTACATTTAGCTAAATAAAATACATCTAAGTAATGTTAACATATACAGTGAAGTCTCGTTAATTCGAACTTGGATAATTCGAAATATTGGATAATTCAAACAGAAGTACATTCCCCTTGAAAACTGTATTGAAAACAATAGTAAAAGATCGTGGATAAATCGAACTTTTGAACCTATGTTTGGATAATTCGAAGTAAATAGAGTTGAAATTTTTTAATATTGGACAGATGTAAAGAGAGAAATACAGTTTTAACGTCTTTTCAGTTATCCAGATGCAGTCATAGGGAACAGTAATACAAAATATAAATAGAAAATCTATGTAATGATGAAGATGAAGGTGAGCTGAGGAAGAAGTAAACATAGAAAATGTGTGCCAACCTCATCTTGTTTCAGAATTGGTTAAAAATTTAAGATGAATTATTGTTAAAGTCAACCAAATGTTATTAATATCGTATTCCAGGCAATACATGAAATTCAAGATTTATTGACCGTACAAAAACAATCAAATTTAAGTAAATGAGATTTACGACTTCTTAAAAGTGAGAATTGTTACTGGTGTTTAATTACTTGGGCTATTCAATGTGTGTCGTAATGTTGTACGTAATTATATTTTCCATTGTACACGTAGTTTGAATTATGTGGAGTCAATGTCGTTTATTAGTTTGCGGTATTTGATCACGCAAATAATAAGCTGCTTTAAAGGGAAAGTCTACACCATATGAATATGTTTTTGATGCACAGTACTTTGGTTTGTTTGTTGTTATATATGTGAAAATGAATGTTGTTAGATATTTCGAATTTTGGATAATTCGAAGTTTTTTTATGTCCCTTGGACTTCGAATTAAAAAGATTCCACTGTATATGCTCTTTTTCAGCAAGTGTTGCTTAGACGTCAACCAAAGTAGGTAACGGTGGTCCACAATAATTTCGAAGAGCAATAGGTCATTGTCGTTCATAGAGTGTTGAAGTTGATAGTGGGCTTAGAGAAATGTGGTGGGAAGTGGTGATCGTATCTTGGGTGAAATTCCATTAACTCACATTGTCCCGCATATACACCTCGCCTAAATAATGCAGAGGCATTCCTGGCATAAAATTACTTAGCTTCAAAGAAATATATAACTTAAAGACCAAAGAGTAAGTTTTAAATTGACATAAATAATTTACTTAACTAAACTGCTGTATTCGCAAGTTCTTTGTTTAAATATTCGTTATTTAATTTATATTGCAACCAGAGTTACGGATATTTTTTTCCTTAATATTAAATATGAAATATATTTGTAAACTTTTTGGTATTTTCTTTATTTCTGATTCGTATTAAAATTTTAAAGTGCAAAAATAGTAACACAATATTAACCTTACACGTTCTAAGCGCGATGAGTTACATCTATTGCTAATTTTCAGTCGATACTTCAGCTTCAAATCTCGAACCCTTTTCATTAGTATCCCGAAAGTTAATCCATAAATTAAACCCGATTTTATGACGTCAGTTTAGTGGATTTTTTAGTACCTAATTATGTGCTTAAGTATCTAAATTTAACAGAATACTGTCTTTATACTTTCCTGTCGTGATGATTAATTACTGCTAGAAGTACATATTAAACTTCACTCCAAGAACGCACAAGTTTTATTATTATTATTGGTAGTAGTGGTAAGTATTCTGCCTTTTGGCAGGTTCTGTAGCTAATTGTGCGACCTTTTTCATTTTCTTTTACTTCGGTTTCGACATGAAAATGTTTCTTCCACGCTTGCCGATTTTCATCTTTTTCTTTTAACTCCCAATATTCTCTTATATTTTTCAAATCATAGATCAGTTCTGTTCTTCTTCCTACTCCTCGCTTTTTTTCCATTTTCTCTTCTATATCAGTATGAAGAAGACAAATTCTTTGCAAGATGTATCCAATGAAATTGTCCGTCCTACTATACGCACTACCAATTTTGCATACAACTTACACATTACGCAGAATTATTAGATTATTCTGTACTCAGGGTTGGTAATGTATATTTCTGTGAATTCCAATTTTAGTAATATATTTATTACTGAAGACTAACCTGGTTGCAAGTGTTTAAGTTGTTTAATATGAAGTCTAACAATAAGAAAATATTTTAATAGCATATGCATTTTTCTCTATTAATCGAGCTTTCTTCTCGTTCATTTCATTCTTTTTCGCCTAAAGTTACACATTTTTCTTAGCAAACTCTATATTATTATTATTATTATTATTATTATTCACATCGATATTTTAATGATAATGATCTAGGGTCGTTACTGTGTACTTATTGTACTTGATTGTTATGAGATCAATTTCTTTATATACCAGCACAAAATGTTTAACATTTCAGTGGTGTCATTTTTAGAGAAAGAGCTATCAAGAAATTTCTGGCGGCATAACTATAAAAATTCTAACTTATTGAGCCATTATGAGAAGAAACGTTATACGAAAACAACTTTGTCTTACTGCTCAGACTGCAAGGTTTAAGGCAAACACGTCGCATCAAATGCCCTATGCGTGTCGAAACCGTATTACGAATATACTGTTACGTTTTGTTACTTTCATCCTTCATCAGAAGACTTCATTGATAATTAACATTATGGTATCCAATTGATAAAAAAACAACTTTGATCTTCAAGGAAGTCGTCTTAATTCATTTAGTGAAGTAAAATTTTGGAATGATTCCTCCAGGATTCTTTGTTGCCATACGAACTTCTGCAGGAAACAGCTTTGTTCAATGTGCATTATATAACGTTATAAACATATATCCGTAGAACATTATATTCAGCCTTCATATATATGGATAACGTTCAACTTTTGTCAGACGGAATTCTTAGAAGTGCAGCCAAGAGCTTCAACCGAGCATACATACACTTGAATAACAGCTACGTGTCTCAACTGCACACACATATTAGATGAAGCTGTTCTATTTATGGTAAAAAAGAAAACAAAACTGTAATTCTTTAACTTCATCGATTATGTCATCGCCTTTTGTAACACTTTCGTCAGTTGCTATTCAGTGAAGAAATATGCTATGCTTTAATTCCCTCTTATTTTGCAACAGTGCAAAAACGCAAAGCAGTTAGCACCCATGATAAGAAGAAACAAGAAGCCTTGAGCACCTGAAGAACTCAAGCGCTGTAGCTACACGTCTAATGTTTCAAGAATGTAACTACTTTGGTTTAAAGTTATATTCGCACTACGTATAATACTTTTGTTTATTCAGTTAAGTGATTCCAATGGATTAAAACAGTGCGTAGTTAATGACAGTACTATCATTTCCTTACAACATACAATAAGTAAAGATGTGCATCTGCACAATTGCTGCAAAGTGGTATAATTATGGAAGATTTGTGAACTATCTTTATCAGAGTCTTGCGATACACGTACCATTAATAAAAAGAAGAGGCTTGAGTAAAAGAATTGATATAGTGAAAAGTATCTTCTGATCATTAGTTTTTGTATTAGCATTTCAAGTGTGAATTTACCATGTAGATAAATTTAGCATATAATGTTTTGAATCCATTTCTTTTTTTAAAATGAATTTACTATAAATATATTCTTTTGTGGTGTCTCTCAACTGAAAATAATTGATATTTTGAGTAAATAATTCAGTCTGCATGCTAATATTTTGGTAGCGCAATTTTATTGCAGTGCAATTATTTTTGTGTAGGTTTTTCAACTGAGTGACAGTCAATAATGCCATTTCAATTTGTTGTATATGTTACTTAGAAATAAAACTGGATGTTCCTCGTTCCTCAATTTGCTATGTTTGTACGAACCTCTAGATTGGCCAATCTACTTCCCTCATTCTCATTCCCGTTATGAGCTGGCTGTGGCCATTTATCCGTAAATTCTAATTGGACAACATATCCTGTATTTATGCATATTTACCATTCAACCTTAGGGGTTATAAAGGTACTGGTTCTCAAAAACAGAAATCCACCCCTCACCTAAGACTCCTACGAATTGTTTTCAAAAACGGGAATGTACTGGATCGAACTCGAAACTACCTCATCACATATACAGGGTGTTAGTGAACTATACCGACAAAATTTAAGAGGTGTTTCCTCACATTAAAATAAGAGAAAAGTTTCATATGGACCTATGGCGAAAATTGCATAGTTTTAAGCTAGATCTGTCCAAAATTGCGAAAAAGCCAATTTTCAACAGGCCCTATTTCAAATTCGAGAGACTGTATATGCTGGTCCTTTTCAGTATAGAGGAAGTCTCGCATATAATATCCAAAATGTATATTTCATTAATGTTCAGTGGTGTACAGATTAATCCCTGCAGGGTGAAATTCCCAGATATGCCATCAACCGAATTTTTTAGATATGCTCTGATTTTATGATTCATCCAAAGTAGGCAAACAATAAGCCTTGATACCAGTGAACAGGGATTCCTTTTGCGCGATGTCGTCAGTGTTAAGAATCGTTAACAAAACTGTTTCTCGTACTCGAAAAAACGAATGGTGCGATGTTTCCTTGCACGATTATAAGTGAAGAAATCGTGAATTAAATATACGGTGACGAAACACATATCATCACACGTTATTCTGAACACAATGAAAGATAGAGCTCCCGGTTCCTACCACTTCCGCAATCCCTGTGAAGGATTGGACGTCCATTGTTATCAAGGTTCACTTCTTGCCTATTTTGCACCCTTCTTAAAATCAGGGTAAATCTAAAAACTCTATTGAAAGCATATCTGAAAATAACATTCTTTAGGAAATACCCTCTACACCTATTGACAATTGGTGAAATATGTACTTTTGGATTGTGTATGCGTGGCTTTCTTAACGCTGCTAAGGACCAGCATCCACAGTCACTCGATTTCGAAGTAGGGTATCTCTAAATTTGGCTTTTTCGCAATTTTGGACAGTGGTAGCTCTGATACTACGCACTTTTCGCAGTAATATGAACTTTTTCTCTTATTTCAATGTGAGGAATTACCTCTTTAAGTTTGTCAGTATAGTTCATTATCTCCCTGTATATGTATGTTTTCGTATAGCGTATGCGCGGCCGAATTGTCCTAGGTTATCTTTGACTCATTGTTTAATTTTAGACTCTTTCCTGTTTACCTGCCTTATTAATTGTATTTTATTACTACAGACAATGCAAAATTTCATCTTTGGGTTGGCCCATACATCCTTAAATTTTTGTCAGATTTAGAGTAGAAGGTCACGCCTTATTCAAATTTGCCTCCGAGCTCCTCCGTGGCTAAGCGGTTAGCATACGCGCCTTTGGCGTGGGAGGCTCGGGTTCGATTCCCGCCGGGGGCTCATGTGGTTCGGATTCCACGTTAATCAGTAGGTCCACGTCTCATATAGCCTCGCTGCTGAACGGGACGTAAAACTCAAAATCAACTCAACTCAAATTTGCCTCCGATGATTTTTCATTACTCACTACTGTAGTGATCAACAATGACTTCCGCCCCCAATTACATAAACGTGTTCACATGTCTTATTAAACGTCTTCTTCAGAGTTAGGGATCTATAATCACGAAGTAAATTTTTAAATCATCTTGTCTGATGAATAAGACAAATTTCTTTCTTAATTTCGTTTGTCCGCTTATTGCTCAATAATTGAAGTTTTTATACTTATGACGTAAAAAATATCATGCTTGCTTCCGCTTTATATAAAGACAATCAAGAATATTCTATCGCTTTTCCACCCACCAATTTCGGGGTATGCCACCTAAGACGTACCTGGAAGATCAAAAATAGTTCCAATCAACATCAACAACCTTCAGCCAACGTTCCGGAAGGCCATGTATTTCATCGCTGTGGAAATTGGTAGGAGGTGAAGGGAAGAATGTATCAAGTGCATTTTGCACCTCTACTACGGATTCAAACTGGCGTCCTCTAAGATGGTTGTCCAAGGATTGGAACAGCTATTAATCGGACGGTGCAATGTCCGCGGATTGTGATAGATGCAATAGTGTTCCCCTACCCAAAGCGATGAATTCTGTCCGGAGTCATCCTATCTACATTGGGCTTAGCGGTTCCTGTTACTGGAGAAGCCCTTTGAGATTTAGAACTGCTAGCTTCAAAGTTTTGAGTTCTTGAACATGGCTGAACGGCTGAAAGTACACAGTTGCATTGATGCTATGACCAGCTGGTAGCAGATCGTAATGCACAATCCCACGAAGATCCACCAAAATCACGAGGATTTTCTTCTGGTGCAGTGCTGGTTTTGGCTGTTCCTAACCGGTTTATGGGATGTTAACCAATAATGACGGGGCCGAGGAACTTCGTACAGGACCCACTTCTCATCACATGTAAACTCTCTGTCCAGAAATGGATCTTTTCTCAGACCAGGCACCAAAGAAACACAAATGTTTGCCCGCGTTACTATCTGGCCTGGAGTCAAGCCATGTGCGACCCATTGACTCAACTTGTAATATTTCCCAAGCTGATGGAGGTAATACGATTGGTTTCTAAACTCACACTGAATTGTAGTTCCAGTTCCTCACATGTCTGGCCACTCTTCGCCTTAATTGCTGCCAGAAGATATTCATTTTGTAAACGTTCTCCTCTTCCGGCGTATGGTGCGTCTTGAAGTGTTTCGTCGCTGCCTTAAACTTGTTAAACCACCACTGCACTGTCCGCGTAGTCTCGACACACTCACCAGAGGCCTGGCATATCTTTGCGCGCTGTAGAGGCGTTTGTCCCCAGGTTCAACTCGTACAGTATACACGGTTTTATAACGCTTTGTGGAGCTCCCATGTTCACTCTGTCCTTACGCAAGTTCACGGTGTAACTGAGCTGCCAGAACCAAGTAGTATGTTTGATATACCCACGCGAATAACTGATCTTCGCCTTATCTCCATTCGCATTCAACTCATAGGGTGATGCATAATTGAAAACAGACCTCCAGAATAAATCGACAGAACTTTCTTGGTTGCCTTATGTATCATCTACTAGAGCACTAGATGACTTGCGTTTTATGTTTGAATTGATTAGTTTTGCTTACGTAACATGGCTATGAACAGTATACCGTGTTGTTTTCGTTGAAAATTGTGCAATTGGCATGTGCATTTTCATGGTTTCTTGAGAAACTTTAATTGGTTTTACGAAACATATGACGAGCACACTACGCTTCCACAACTGTACAAACACACACTTAATCAGCAGTGTTGCGAACTCATAAATTACATCACCATTTTATATTGGGAGATAATACACGTTGTACGTTGTCGTAGATAGGCTGGGAAGAAAATTTTTTAGCTTTTCATATGGTATAGAATTTCCTCTCTCCAGGCCACCCCTTTAAATCATCACTATGTCACTGAACTCCGAAAATATAAAACAGCCAATTCAATATCGCGATGTGACCTAAGGTATTCCCAATTCCTTTCCAATGCTGTGCTCCACCAAGGATTGTATCAGAGACTACGAGTATTTTGAGTATGTGTTAATTGTTCTCCTCTAGGAAGAGAGCAAAGTAACAGCAAGTTTTAAAGTTTGTTGTATGAAACGAAAAAATCTGTTATTTCAACATACAATATTGTTTTTTTCTTTCTGTTTATATATATATATATATATATATATATATATACTGTATATATATATATATATATATATATATATATATGCGTGTGTCTTTGGTACACCCTGTTTTGAGAAGTGCATAAACATTTCGTCTCCTTTTGTTTTAAGATCATACTACAATCACTCTGACATCTTGCTGTCAGTAAAACTGATATCTCTTTTTTTTATTTGCAAAATGAGAAAACTGAAAAGGAATACCAATGTGACACAAATACCATTCCCTTGTCACAACCCGGTATAAAAACAAAATGCATTAAATCTAACCTTATGTTTGGTGCCAACCTACTTTGCTGAACTAGACAGAGGTTGAAAATATCGAGAACGTAATTATAACGTAAAAATGGAGCTATTTTTAGAAGTGAATATGGCGGCTTCTTTCCAAAATTGAAACGTTTTTCTTATTCATTATTATACCCTATGATTCATCCGTCCCCTATGTTGCTTTCAATCAAGCAAGATTACATTCCATTGTCAAAAGTCCGGTTATCGTAGTATATAGTTTGTTATTGACACGCAGGAAAGAAGTTTGGTAGATTTTCAGCACAAAGTTTTCAGTAAGTTACTTAGCGCAACGTGAACTAAAAGAAAATTTACGTCGTTGTAGGTAGAGTGTGGGTCACATCACTTGCGTCAGTATTGCGCATGGGAGTCATAAATTCAAAATAAAAAACTCGCCTAGAAGCCATAAGAGAATATTATACATTAGGATGGTATGAAAATGTGTGAGAAGAATACAGGGTGGCTTGGTTTAATCTAGGATGATATCCAGTAGAAAAGTTTTATTTCTCCGACCATGACACTATGAGTTCTCTTAATCACGCGGTGAATGAGTTTCGTATATTACCGGACGTGTCCTCATATTCAACGTTAAAATGTATATTCTACATTTTTCAGTGTTTAATATGTACTCTAAAAAGTAGCACAAACAATTTTAGAATGTAAATTTCTAACAGAACTATAAGTTTAGGAAAGGTGTGTTGAGAATATTACCTCTTTTCGGTCTTTAGTCACACTTGCTCAAATATATGCACATTAGGTCCTTTACTGTTTGTAACCAACGGAACATACGAAGGTGCGATATCTGCAATAAAATGTCCTGAAAGTCAGTGTGCAACTTCAATTTTTGAGTTTCCCAGTTGATAAATACAACCCGGGGTAACCTTATGCGTATTGTGCCCAGTTCAGGATCTTGGAGGTTTCTATCTTATTTATTACTGTAATGAAACAACGACCAGTATCAAGACACATTTTGATAAAGGAAAGCGTCTCTATGATAATATATATTAAATATCTACTTTCTTTTCGGAATGTGTTGGTAAAATTGGGAATTGAAGATATTTCCTAAATTTTAGTCCTTAATGCGTGTGTTTAAAATGTTATATCATGTATCAAGCCCTTAAATTTACGTAGATATACTTAGTAAAGAGAGTCCACAAATTTCTTCCCGTGAACGTTCTAGTGTAATAACTCCGGAATGAAACACGTAATATGAATGTGAATTATTCAGGAAGAATATGTTATTCTTTGACATATTTCCCCCAAGAAGTAGAACACTCCACATCAATAACAAGACACGTGAGAAAAATGAGAATTGCCTTATTAAAAAGAATAATAATAAAATTATTTTATTTGCCTGAAGAGATTTCCAAAGTCTTATGCCACGAAACTAGAATTTTAGAAGTTTCGCATGTTAAAATATCGAAGAAAGTGTATATTTTGTGTTTTAGATGTACGTAGGTATGGATTCACAGCTAAATAACATTTGATGACATCCGTATAAAAACCTAGTTTGTCCCCTAGCAGAACTGTCGTTACTCAATTGCATCACATGATGTATGATGGATTGTGTAAATAATGTTAATTTTATATCAGATTGTAGTTTTGTTAATAACTATACTACGCAAATTGCTCCATTTCATCTTTTAAAGAGAACACTTGCCCACTGTTTTTCATGAAAGATTTTATGTTAGAGAAAAATTCACTTCTCTAACATAATCTATCCTTCTGGCATCATTTTTCGGTATACAATTTAAACCTGTGTTCTTACTCATAGTATCTTAATTCTAATCAAAGTAACATAAAAAATGGAAATAGCCAGTTAAGTACAGTGCTACCTGCAATGGAAAATTTAATCTAAAGACATTCGCGAGCTAATAGCAGAGAATCCGGAAGTCAAGTATACGTACTGAGAAGTAATATGCAGATTGCTCCTCATTTCCTTCTTAAATACAGTATTTCCCATAACAGTGTTTCACATGACAGTTTATTTTAAATGATAAGCTTGTGTGCTGTCTTCTCTCTGTAACAAGAAAGGCTCGTAAATTGATTAATCATTGTTAACCGTTGGTAATCAACAAATGAAATGGCTAATCATTCTCCTCTCCTTACGATACCCATTTCAACGAAATTACCGTGATAAAGAATTGAGTTGGAGGTAGGAGCATATTAGAAACTTTATTTTAAATAGATCACCTGCCTTGCCTTTTTTAAATGTAATGTATTAGTTGTTTTTTTTAATATACAGAGTTTAGCAATTCACTTTACACGTCCTTTTAACTCTTAAAGTAATAAAAAAATAAACACTGATGTTTATCGGGAGCAAATAATAATTGGGGGAAATTGTTTGACATTTCCTGGAATAGCAATGTTGCAATCCCATTATAGAATTGTATTTTTTCTAATGTTACATCATCAGGTGAAGTGGATTTAGGAGTTCCAGTTCTGAGCTTTCGGCATCTATGTCAATGTTAGCCCGTCACTTATGTGGAATAGTGCCACTCATCGATCACACCATCCGAAGGAAGGACAAAAGAAAGGTTTGGGAAGAAACGAATCCTCCTGGGACCTATATTATAGGTACCTCCCTAGCAGTTGCCAGGTGTGAATGAGGAACCAAGTAAAACTTCATTCAATAAGGTTGGCATGAATGAACTTTATCGACCGAGTGTCCCCACCGCGAGTCGAACCCGGGAACGCACGCACTGAACGTGAGATCCTTAGCGACTACTCTACACAATTGCCCAACATCAGGTGAAGAGTAAGCATACAGTAGCACACTTTGTTTTGTTTCTTGCAAATATAGAACGGTAGAGCATGACACCTTTCAATATTCTAGAAACTTCTCACAGTATTAAGCCACAGGAGACGAATGGTGCAATTATTTTGTTGATTACTTTAGCATCAAAGTCTCGAATCTTAATATCAGTTATTTCGTATAAATAGGTGAAAAGTTGCAAGGAATTGAAAACCAGATGTTTCTCAAAAGACTTTATTTCGGAAAAAGGTTTTGATATGTATCAGATCTGACCACGCAGTTATATTACAATAGATATAAAGACATAGACAGTAGACATTGACAAAAGTCTTTAGGTTGATTAAGTCTAAAAGCAATGCGAGGATATTAAAAGCACTAATTGATATTGGCATTCTGCTTAAAATGATATATTTTCTACCAAATTTTGAAAATTGTGAGTCTCCTATTGTATTTTTATTATTATTTTAACGGTTTCTGGCACTGCTGATTGCAAAAATTATCACAATTACTAAACTTTCCTTCACTACAAATAACGATATAATTGATGAAAATCACCAGTGACTTAGTATCTCCATTTTCATGTATGATGATGTGTTCGTTCCACAGTGTAAAATATGAAGTTTGGTATGGACATAAGTCTGATATTGTGTATATAAATGTAGATATAATTTGAGATTTCTTAAAAGAGGTAATTTTTCTCTGGAGAATACATATAATATCGAGACTCTTCGATAGATCTCGGTTCCTTTTTTCACGTAATGTAACATATGAGAGCCTGAGAGCTCAGAACGTTATCATAGAGAAAAAAAATTCAAGTATCTTGTTTATGTTACTGTATTTTACATAAGAGCGTTTGATTTCTTTGGTGATTCATATTATTTATTTCAATTGCTGTTCACTTGTATATTGTTGATTTTTACAGCTTTCGTGACTGTACGCTTTCCAGAAAAGCTGATACTTTTATTACTCTCAAGGAAATAATTTCTGACTCAGATGAAATATCTCACACTTACGAGGAGTTTTGCAAAGAATATACACGATCACATTTGGGAAGGAATATACAAACACATACCAGTGAAAAATCTTACAGATGCCAAGTGTGTGGAAAAGGATTTACTCCTCAGTCACAATTGGCAAGACACATGTTAATACATGATGATCAAAACTCTTACACGTGTCAGGAGTGTAAAAAGGGATTTAGTCAGAAATCATATCTAGCAAAACACATGCTGATACATATGGGTACAAAACTTCACACGTGCCTTGAGTGTGGAAAGGGATTTGTTGACAAATCAGATTTGTCGAAACACACGTTAATACATACAGGAGAGAAACCTCACAAATGTGTAAAATGTGGAAGGAGGTTTCGTCAAAAGGCACACTTGGCAACACACATGTTGCTACATTCAGATAAAAAGCCTTACATATGTGAAGAATGTGGAAAGGGATTTTGCCTAAGGTCACATATGGCAACACATATGTTGTTACATACAGGGGAAAAGTCTTGCACGTGCGAACAGTGTGGAAGAAGATTTACAAGGAGGTCCCATTTAGAAAGACACGTGTTAATCCATACTGGTGAAAAAAATCACATATGTAGAGAATGCGGTAAAGGATTTGTTGATAAATCACACTTGAGAAACCATATGTTAGTTCATTCTGGCGAGGAGCCTCATACATGTGATGAGTGTGGCAAGAAATTTACTTATAAGTCACATTTGGAAAGACACATGTTAAAACATACCACTGAAAAACCACACACATGTGAAGAGTGTGGAAAAGAATTTAAACGTAAGTCGTGTTTGTCAATACATGTGTTAATGCACGCAGGCAAGACACCTCACAAGTGCCAAGAATGTGGTAAAGGATTTGGTGAAAAAACACATTTGACAAGGCACATGTTAATTCATACAAATGCAAAACCATACGTTTGCCATGAGTGCGAAAAAGGATTTAGTGATAAAACATATCTGCGGAAACACATGCTAATTCATACAAATGTCAAACATCACAAATGCCAAGAGTGTGGAAAAGAATTTATCGTACAATCATATTTAGAAAAACACGTATTAACACACACCAAGGTTCGGTCCCACACGTGCCAAGAGTGCGGAAAGGGATTTACACAAAAGTATAATTTAGCAAAACATATTTTAGTACATACAGGTCTCAAACCTTACATGTGCCATGAATGTGGAAAGTCATTTGGCCAAAAGTCTAATTTAGCAACACATATGTTGGTACATATCGATGAAAAGCCTCACAGTTGCCACGATTGTGGTAAGGGGTTTAGACAAAAGATTAATATGACAAAACACACATTAAAACATAGAGGTGTAAAACTTCGTACTTGCCAGTAACGAGGTACGCGATTTATTCTAAACCCACATTCTTGAAAACAAAATGACACAAACACGTAAAGACTCTCAAAAGATAATTAGGCATGACACTGTAATTTATACAGGTCGAAAATCTCACATGTGTTAACTTTGTACAAAGAGATTCTTATCATATATGTCGAAGGTGTGAAAAAATATTTTTTTCAAGAACTTTGGGAACGCAAATGTTATACGTAGTGTTAGAAACTTGGTACATGAGGGGAAGAATTTAATACACACTCAGATACTGCAGAACAATATTTTGTTCATACCAGTGAGAAACGTCATAAGCACCACGAATGCGGAAAAGAATTCTATCACATTTAGATGTGATAAGACATCTTGATTTCAAAGGCTAAATTACTGATCTTTTCAAACCATATTTGTAAGGCTCTCTATTTAATGCTCTATCTATTTCCTATATCAGGTTGCTAGAAATATATATTGTTTCCCAAATATTTAATTGACTCAAAAGATCTTTCTCAAACCGATTGTGTAAATACCAGATCTGCAAATACTCGTAAATATTTTGGGCGTAGGTTAACTAGAGGCAAAAATTTTGATTCCTGTCAACCTTGTTTGAGCTCTGGTCATTTAAATATTACAAACACTTGTGTGTTTATGGCATTTGTAATAAACTCTGACTGCGACACTCAACTCGGATACTGTACTTACAAGCTTGCAACTAATGTTCAGTGCTAGTTCGACTTTAGAATAAGAATAATTTACTATGTAAGGTATCACGTCTTCTGCAATGGTAACCGAGGGTAAACTATCGCTAGAACCATCTTGTTTAATTAAAAGTTATCAAAACATATTTAAATAAAGTTATAAGTTTACATTTCCTTAGAATGTAAATCATGAACTAAGCCGTCTCTATTCAAAGGCTTTAAGCCCACCGTACAAAAAAAAAAAAAAAAAAAAAAAAAAATGATATGCCAAGAAACAGGAGTGTACCAGCAGCATAGATATTATTGAAAATAAACATCCTGTACAAAATACCACATAGAAGCCAATGGTAAGTTCTTACGGCAACAATTTCCTATATTAAAAAGGTGTGAAGGAAAATATTCAATTATATCTCTGAAACCTAAGAAAAATGTAGGATAAAAATTTAACCCTTTACTATGATCCTGGGGTATTTTATTACCCCAACAAGACTTCAACCCCTTGTCATATTTTTAATTGTCGGTAAATGTCATTGTTGCCTTCGACATTTTCTTGTCCCAGTGTAGTGGAGGCGATAATGTTGTGATATCGCGTTTATCTTTCTTGCTCTAAAAATGAAGTGAAATTTTTGAGTTTTACGTCCCACGTTCTTGCTGTAAGAACAATAGAGGATGTAGGGTGTTTTGTTACCCCACGATCATGGTTGTTTAGCTATCTTTTTTGTTTTAAAATACTATAATATCCCGTCATTTACATACTTCATTTGTATCTCAAAGGCGACGCTTTGTTGTCATTTTGAATCCAGAGTCATGGCGAATTTAGCAAAACGTGTAAAGCGCCTGAAACTCCTAAGAAACTCCTAAGGTCATAAAACAGGCAAAAATGTTAGAGAATGATACTTACATTGGGAAAGCTTCCAATAAAATGAAAGCTACATGGCAAATTATTCGGAAAGAATCTGGGGAACGAAAACCCTCCTCTAAGATAACTAGCGTTTCTTGTCAAAATAAAATTATTAAAAATCCGACTGAAATTGCAAATGCTTTTAACGATTACTTCACGAATGGTGGAAAAGCTTATCACTAATAACGTGAACAATAAACTATCTAGCAAACAATACGTTAGTAGACATAACGATATTTTTAAAAAATCATTGTTCTTGCACCCAGTAACTAGTCAGGAAATCTTAAATACTACACTGAAAATGACAAATAAGAGTTCTTCAGGATATGATGAAGTTCCTGATAAAATTCTAAAGCAATGGTCTTATGAAATTGCTGATATCTTCTGCTTCATAGTAAATAACTCATTTAGTAGTGGCGTTTTTCCTGAGGCATTGAAGCTAGTAGTTGTTAAGCCCTTATATAAAAGTGGCAAGAAAGATCTTACATCGAACTATAGACCAATATCATGTCTGTCTACCTTCTCTAAACGTTTTGAAAAACTTATGTATATAAGATTAGTTAGCTTTCTAAATAATTTTAACTTAATATCTCCTGCTCAAAATGGCTTTAGATCAAATAAGTCTACTGAAACTGCTCTTTACTCCTTTCTCTATTCTGCTTTAAATTCAATAAACGCTAAGAAATATACAACCGGCATATTTCTTGATCTTAGCAAAGCTTTCGATACAATTAATCATCAAATTTTACTTAAAAAGTTGCAAGATTATGGTATTAGGGGAAATGCTTATGAGTGGTTTAAATCCTATATATCCAACAGAAGGCAAACTGTTGAAATTAACTGTCAAACTCGAGACACTCAGGGAGTAAGCAAATGTTATTCAGATACCAGAGAGTTAAAATTTTGAGTTCCACAAGGTTCCAGCTTAGGCCCTATTTTATTTTTAGTATGTATAAATGATTTGCCACAATGTTAGACTCTGCTAAAATTGTTCTGTATGCTGATGATACAAATATATTAGTAACTGGAAAAACTTACGTTGAGTTATGAAATGCAGTAGATTCCACCATGTCTGCCGTCAGTGACTGGATTGATAGAAATAAACTAATACTAAACACAAAAAAGTCTTCGTGCATGTGCTTTCACGTAGCAAAAAACGAGATAAGAAAACGCCCTTGTGTAACAATTAAGGGCTAAACGTTGAGTTACATCTCGGATATCAAATTTCTTGGTCTTTGGGGGTCAGATACATTAGATTGGAAAATTCACATTCAAAAATTATCTAGTAAATTGGCTCAAACCTGTTACATGTTAAAGTTCTTACGAAATAGTGTCAGTCAACATGTTCTGCTCACGACTTATTTTGGACTTTTTCATTCTAAATTGAAATATTGTATTATATTCTGGGGATCCACTGCACTGCTAAATTCCATATTCGTTTTACAAAAGAGAGCTTTAAGGTTTATGACCGGAAGTAAACCTTGAACTTCTTGTAAACCTCTATTTAAATTTCTTGAAATCTTATCTCTTCCATGTTATATATATATATATATATATATATATATATATATATATATATATATATATATATATATATATATATATATATGAACTTCTAAAATTTGTAAGAAAAGATATACAGATAGATACAAGCAGCTTCCGGTTGAACTCAGATATTCATATGCATAATACAAAACAAGCGTCTGACCTTCATGTAGAGTCCTCATGTTTAAAAGTACATAAGAATAGTACATTTCCTATGGCAGTGAGTATTTATAACAAGCTTCCTTCCACTTTGAAAAACAAAACATCTGGTTTCAATAAAGCAGTCAAGTCCTACCTACTCGAGCACTGTTTCTATTCTGTAGATGAATATCTCGCCTGTAGTAAATAATGTTTAAAGTATATATATTTTGTATATCTATAATGTAAGGTTTTATTAACTGTTATGTTGTTTTATATCGATGTATGTAAATCAGAATAATGAAAAATTGTACTTTTTTTTTTACATAAATTCACAGTATTTTAATATTGCATGTAGATTTAAATCTATACATATGTACACATTCAGTGTTCTTATGACGTGTCCAACTCATACGTTCACGTTGTGAACAATTTGTATGAAAAAGGATGAAAATAAATATAATACAATACAATAATAAAAATATTTAGTTTCTTCACTTATAGTTCCCCTAATTTTCTTCTTCCTTTTCTTCTACTCCTCTTCCTTTAGTACTACTAGGTGGCAGCACAATCAACGGAAGGCATACACAAGATGAACTATACGAATCCAAATAAACGTTACCGAAGCACACTAGCGCGGAATTTGCGTTGAAGTGAAAAACTATACCAAGCAAAAATTGGAGCAGTTACATTGTAACTTAACAGCGCGTGCTTCCATGGCGGTTTAAGCGTTATTTGCAAGTGTGATGCATTTTTCTCGTTTCTATTATTGTGTCGGTACGAACAATTCACTGTCATAGTTCCAAATAAGACACTGGCACCAAAAAAGAAGCGGTTGAGAACATAAATCTCATGGTGGGTACTAATATTATTATGATCGTCCTCCCGACGGTTGAAAGTCACTTCCCTTTCGCCGCAGTAAATAGTCTTGAATGTTACTCTAATCCTAACAGTGTACTCTTATTTGTTTTTGAAACAAATCTTGTCAAAAGCATCATACTTGACTATATTTCTTTCCCTTCAACTCCATTTCTTCAAGAAGATATTGCAAAGTTCTTTAACATGACGTGTCGGGAAGAAGCGGTTGGACTGACGGATATATTCATTTTTGTAATTTAATCGGTTAACGAACTACAGTTTACGGTATTGCCTTCATAGGTAATAAGCGTAGTTGCCGAGTACGGGGGCCACCCTTCTTCGCCTGTGACATGTGACTTCCAATTTGCACATTCCACTTCGAACGCTATGCATTTCAGTACAAGTATTTCCAATGTACCAGCTTCCTTATCGGAAATATAGAAAATTATTTCCACATTGAAAGTTGGTACAAGAATCGCAACACAAGTGTTGGACGATAATGGGAATCATCCTTTTTTCCGGCGGCCAATAATTGTAATAATGCCAGCAAAATTGGCTTTCATTATAGTATATTTTAACAAGACAGTTTGCAACTTAAAACCATTTTCAAGGATGATACACAACTTCATGTTTTTCGCATGGCGTTTGCAAAAAGAAGAACGCCTGCCTGCTTCCCGCCTACACCAAAATACAGTCATTTAGTAGCGTTGTTCCTTCTAAACAATCGTCACCGTCGGCGTCCCAAAGTATCGTCATCCTACTTTAAGTAGTTTTCCTTTGGTAAACACTTCAAATTTCTTTGCTTTTCTGTCTGGCCATGCAAGAACCGAGGGAGACACCCCTCCACGGTGACGTGGCCGTTGGCCCTTCCGTATAGTTGCCAACCCACCGGCGGTAATTACCCATGGGATAGTTCTCCAGACAATTATTTAGGCAATTCCAAGATTAAACTGTTATCGAAACCTTACAAGTTTGTACTAAAACTTTTAAGTAAATTAACTTAAATAAGAAAAGTAACTTTTAAAGAACTTATTTATGAATATTGAAAAAGTATAAACCATCTGTAGACATCAATATAGCGTTAAAATGCATTATGTATGTTAACACAAATAATGATTGTAGTGTGACCCGTACCTTTCCGCCTCCTGCCTACGGAGGTACCTCTCCGCTTCCCAACAGCTGAGTCTTGCCCTGAACCGGAATAGCTGGATTTTTTTTTATAGTGACCCATTAGTACAGGGGCGTATCCAGGGGGCGATCGCCCCCCAGAAGAAGAAACTTTGTTATTTTTGTATATAAACAAAACCTATCATTGAATTTGGAGCTCTTGAAAGTAGTTCTAAGTAGCAGTATTACAGCCCACAGCCCCCCGGAAGTCCGTCCTCGATCCGCCCTTAGGTTTGTCCATATTTTCTCACAAGAAATCGCTCTAATAACACTAGTCGACAAAAAAAAAATACTTTTTTTTCTGGCACACGGAAGAAAATACCTGACTCTAATATGACTTTTTACCTAAAATTCGAATTTGCAATCAGTTTTTCTCCACCACCTTAGTTTTATCGTGACAGAAGGATTTTCGGGAAATTTCCCCTCCAATTTAGTGTTGCCACGAGACGAGACATTTCTCGTGTCTCGTCTCGTCTCGTAAATGAGACTAGACACGAGACGGGACAGAACCCTCTTAGACGAGACAGACTACTTGTCCCGTCTCGAAAACGAGACGAGACACGAGACGAGACGGGAAGTCTCGTGAAATGTCTCGTCTCGTCTCGTCTCTCGAAAATGAAAACGCTGGCGGGAATGACCAAGATTGTAATTGCCAGTGGTCATATAGATTGCAAAAGGAAAATCCCCTTTGTGAGAAAACATGTTGAAAAGCCTTCATAGAAAAGTGTCATCTGTCTATTGAATGAAACAATCGTGATATATGAGCTTCCAAGAATATCATCCTTAATGTCTTGTCCCCAATTCCCCTTGCTGTAAACTGAGGAATTCTCATTTTTTTTATTTTTGGCTGGAATGATGATAAACAAAACCAAAGACAGGGACGATTTTTACAAGGTCAAGAAACTGAACCACCATCACCATCTATTCAATTTGAAAACTGGGTAAGGTCTACACTTGTCTTTATTCTCTGGTTGCGGTATTCTTTTTGCTACATGAACCGAAAACGGCAATTGAAGTATGTCATCTTCTCTCTCTCTCTCTCTCTCTCTCACACACACACACACACACACACACACACACACACACATATATATATATATATATATATATATATATATATATATATATATAAACACACTTTTACCATTTTACCAATCGCTCGCTTATTATACAGCAGTCATGTTGTAAAATTCACCTCTTCGTTTGGAAGGCGGGCGGACGACAAAGGAAGCAAAGATATTATCGACGAACCCTTCAAATTGTTTGCTTTCAGCAAATTTATGATACTAATAATAACACTTTAGGTAAAAAAGTTTTACAGGGGGACCTTCGTTTTGTTACGCGGAAATGTTTGATCTGACCAGCGTGCGAAATTGCCCTCTGCTTCCATGTTGAAAGGAGGGGAATACTTCCCTTTCCTAGTGAATAATATTCATTAGGACCTGAATTATCTTCAGAAATTGTTTCTTTCAGGAGCATAAAACCTCTCGAACTTGATAAGTGTAAAAGACATTTGGTATAATATTCATGGAACTCCGTTGAAAGCAGAAAATATCATGAGAATGATCAAAATTCAAACATTGAAGAACCTAATTAACAGAAAAGAAATAATATACCCAAACCATATTTTTAAACCTGCTATAAAATGTATATCCTATATTTTTACTAATTCCTTACTCCCATGAAAGTATCCTGGGGAGGATATTCTCTCCATTTTTTCAGACTGAAATCCTTTTATCCCGTACGATTTCCCCCCCTGACACAGTACGAAAAAACAAATGTTGTTAAAATCCACACACATGACCCTTCCGGGTCTCAACCCGGGGCCTTCAAGCCGATGGTCTATCGCCGCAGACCGCTCGGCTTGGTATGAAGATGTACGTTGTATGATTGCGAATAGATCCCGACAATATAAGGAACTTTAATCCAAAATGGCCAGCCAAAAATCAACTTTTTTTTTAGCCATTAGCTAATCTGGGTGTACTGTCATGAGTTTGTTACACAAACGGGGCAAGCACCACATAGTAGCACACAACCCCGCGGTTATGGGAACAGATTTGAACCATGGAGGTGAAGACTGGCCCCAAGCATTCTTTCGTCCGATGTGTCGTTCAGCTCCCATTACTATGGCACTTTAAGTAGAGCTTAGTGTGCAGTAACATATACAATTTCAATCAAATACTTTCCATTACTCAATAAAATTATTTGGTTCCGAGTTTTTTTTTAAATAATTGCAACAAATCTAAATATGCTAAAATGGAAAGTAGTTTTTGGATTGTTATGGGTTAACACTGTGAAACCTAAAGGCTGGAATATATGAAATCACAGTGTACACACATATCTATCTCTCTATTTATCTATATATCTTTCCATCTCTCTCTCTCTCTTTCTCTCTGTATATGTATATATACACAGACACTATAAAGCAAGTGGGCTGATTGTATACGATAGTGTCGGGGATGATGACACCTTTACATCGAACTTTGCTTGTGTGTAAACATTATTTAACATTAGTGTCTTCATCTTCGACGTACCTATGAGCAATTTACTGTATATTCGTGTATTGAAACTGGTGAAACAAATTTCAATGTTTTAGAATGTAAAAAAAAGAAGCCAGGGTCGAGAAGCCTCAGACAACTAACAGCAGAGATATATTATCTTGTAAACTATTTGTCCTTGCCTTGTGAGCTTACTTGAATTTATTTTTAAGACCTTTAGGCAACTTTGGCCGAATGGATGATGATGGGAAAATTAGTGGAATGAAGAAAGTGGTAGGATACTAGGCAACTTCGAGAAAACACACACATTCGAAAAATGAAATGAAATGAAATGAAATCTTTGAGTTTTTAAGTCCCACGGTTATGCCGGTCAGTGATGATGAGTAATGAATGAAATGGTGGAATGAAGAAAGTGGGAGGAAACGGGAGAGCCCTGAGAAAACCCACGCACACAGTGTTTGTCCACCACAAAGTCTACTTGGCGGGGCTGGGATCGAACCCGAGACCCCAAGCACCAGAGGTGAACGCTCTACCACTGAGCCACCGCGGTCCCCACACACATTCAATGTTTGTTCACCACAAAGCTCACATGGCACTAACCGAGATCGAACCGACTACCACATGCACCACAGGTGAAGGCTTCACGGCGTAGCTACCGTGACATTTCTTGTCTTGTGTGTTTTGGGTAATACTTGTAACTTACATGGGAAGAGAGGGAGATTATATATCGAAGTGGAAGATGGTTTATATACCAATCGCAAGCACTAATGACGCCTATTACAAAACTGTAATAAAAATTTTCCGAATGCATATACTATGCGAGTTATATGGATATATAGAGTGTCCAGATAATCCGTTACCACCCCTTGAAATCGCAAACGATAAGGCAGATGCCAAAACTGGAAAACATGTGTTTGATCATTTTAAAAGTACAACGTATCAAAGCAAAAATTCTCTTCACAAGGCCACCCGCAGTGTACTGGGCGGGGTCAAACCAGGGGTGTAGCCAAGGGGGGGGGCATCGGGGCCGGGCCCTCCCAAATGGTTTCCTGGTCCCCCCAAATGACCAGCTTTTAAAACATCATAGTAAAATTATCTCGCTTCATTCATTTAAAAGTAACAAATTTTATTGACAATAATTTATGGTAAAATAGTAAGGAGAAATATTGTTTTTTTCCATACCGATCGAAAAATAGTATAGTATCTCTTCCTTATACCGATCGAAAAATAGGATACTATTTTTGTGACAGCAGATTACACAATTTACTGCGATTTATATGCTTTAACAGGTATTTTTTATATGCTTTAACAAGTGTTTTAAAAAACATAAGGATGGAAAATTTGGTGAGAAACAATGCTTTTATTCAATTTGGATTTCATTCGCTCTCTCTACTCTACTGGATTTCATTATTTCTACTTAGTGTAATATTTTTTTTTTTTTGTCACGAATAATAAAAATTTTTGTCAGGAAACCGTAAATAAATTAAGTGAAATTTCAAAGAAAATCAATCTTGTGTAGATAGGTTCTGTATACAAGGTCTTAAATTTAAATATAAAGGTAACCAAGAAAAGTTTTGTTGCTTTTTCGCCCACCACCTTCGAACATTGATATGTCACCTAACCTGAAAGATCAAAAATAGTCCCCATCAGCATTGACGACCTTCTGAAAACGACCTTCTGGAAGGCCATGGAATCCATCGCGGTAGAACTTGGTGGGCCGTGAAACGAAGAAAGTATCAGGTGTATTTTGGATTTGAACTGGCATCGTCTAAGGTGATTGTTCAAAGAATGGAACAGGTGATAATCGGACGGTGCAATACCCGGGGAATATAGTGGTTGTAATATTGTGTCCCATCCAAGGCGGAAAATGGTGTCCTGAGTCATCTTAACCACGTGGGACTTAGCGTTGTCCCGTAAACGAGACCCATTTGCAATTCAGAAGCGATGGCTCCAGAGTTTTGAGTTTTTGTTGAGCACAGCTCAACTGCTGACACTACACAGTTGCATTGATACTCTGACCAGCTGGTAGCAGTTCCCGATGCACGATGCACCAAACACACAGAAGGACCTTATTCTGATACAGTGCTGGTTTCGGCTGTTTTGAAACCGGTTCATGGGATTCTAACCAATGATGACGGCGCCGTGGAGCTTCGTATAGGACACACTTTTTATCACATGTCAACGCCCTGTTCAGAAATGGCTCCGAAACAGTAAATAAACACAGGCGAATGCCGCGTTTCCTTCTGGCCCGGAGTCAAAATATGTGAGACCCATTGACCCAACTTGTAGTGCTTCACAAGTTGATGGATGTGCTACCGAATGGTTTCTCCACACACTGAATTGTAGTCCCAGTTCCTTTTTGTACATGTGTTGGTCTTCCGGCACGTGATTTTTTCGGTTGTTTCGTCATCGTCCTTAAACTTGTTAAACCATCATCGCAATGGCCGCGTTGTCACGACACCCTCATCAAAGGCCTGGAATATCTTCTGTCCCGCTACAGCGGCGTTTGACCTCCATTTGAACTCGTTCAGCATACATGCTCTTACGGGGCTCCGTAGATGTCCCATGTTCCCTCTGTCTTTACGCAAGTTCACGGTGTGTCTGAATTGCCACAACCAGGTAGTATGTTGGATATACCCACACCAACAACTGACGTTCGCCTTATCTCCACTCGCATTCAACTCACGGTGTGAGGTCCAATTGGACGCAGACTTCCACGAAAAGGGACAGAACTTTCTTAGTTACCTTTATAGTTATAGTCTCTTTGATTTCATGCACACGTAATGAAAATACGCTGTTGATAATAATAATAATAATAATAATAATAATAATAATAATAATAATAAGCTAAAATAGTGTTTTTAGTTTTCTAGAGGAAAACCATAATTTTCCTTTCTTTCAGGACGCAAAAACACTAGCAGCAACTTTTTTTGGCTTTGTACATTGTAGCTGCCCCCCCTCAAAAACGACGCCCCCCCTACACAAATCTGCTGGCTACACCCCTGGGTCCAACTCAAAAATTACAAAAGGTAAGGGGGTCAAGTAGCATATCGTTCGAAACTTCTTGGGAAATGAAAGAAGACGGAACAAGTCTGAATAATCATAAATTACCTTGTGCAAAATGGCGGCCGGTCAAACTGTCAGCAAAAACGTCATTGTAAAGTCGATGCCCCCCCCCCATAAAAATCCTGAAACGGTGATGCAGATGTCAAAACAGGAAAACATGTGTGTCATCATTTCTAAAGTACAATGATTGGAAGTAAAAATATTTGTCTCAGGGTCCTCCACAATGTCCCAGGCGGGGTCATGTTCAAATTGTTCAAATGGCAAGGGAGGTCAAGTAGCACATCGTTTAAAGCTGTTATTAAATGAAAGCAGATAGAACAAGTATGGACGCTCTACGATAATACTGTGCAAACATCTTGCATTTTAGTTGTTCTTTCTGTAACCGGGTTTTAGTTTATTTTCACTTTAATTCTTGTACTCAACGGAAAGAAAGGAAATGCCCCTACTGTGAGATTCGGCTCTTTGAGCCCAATAATATCTAAATAAAGAAAAAAAATAACAAAATAAAAGCAAATTAAGACATAAAGAAAAGAAACGACAACATTTGACATCTTTGAGTATAGAACTGACTAATTAACATATAATGTATTTCCACGAACATAAATAAGTAGAGGTTGGAGCCATCAGAAGTAAAGACTCTTACCTCTACTTATTTATGTTTATGGCTGCACAACAGTGGTACTTATGCTCGTTATCTGGTTTATCAATTATAAAATGATTCAAAAGAAAGAATTCCTTGCACCAGGAAGAGTAAATACGTAACAAATGTCTCAGAATGAAAACAAGTGCCGATTGCAAAATGGAAAGTGAACGTGCTCAGAAAATCGAAATGAAGATGTATATTTTGACCGGCCGCAATTTTACAAAGGGTAATTTTAGAGGATCGAGACTTGTTCCGTGTTCTTTTATTTCTCAACAGCTTTATTTGACCATATTTGCCATTTGAAAATTTTGAGTAGGACCCCGTCTGGAACCTTGTGGAGGACCCTGGGACAAACATTTTTACTTTCAATCATTGTACTTTTGAAAAGATGACACACATCTTTTTTCTTTTTTGACATCTGTCTTACCGTTTCAGTTTTTTTTTTCTTTGGAGGGTGGCCATAGACTCTACAATGACGTTTTTGCTGACAGTTTGACCGGCCGCCATTTTGCACAGGGTAATTTTAGAGAGTTGGGACTTGTTTGTCTTCTTTCATTTCCCAAGAAGTTTCGAACGATATACTACTTGACCCCCTTACCTTTTGTAATTTTTGAGTTGGATCCCGCCTGGGACTCCGCGGGTGGCCCTGGGACAACAATGTTTGCTTTGATACATTGTACTTCTATAATGATCAAAAACGTGTTTTCCAGTTTTGGCATTTGTCTCATCGTTTGCAATTTCAAGGAGTGGAAATGGATTTTCTGGACACCCTGTATATTCATATAACTCGCACAGTATATGCATTCGGAAAATTTTTATTACAGTTTTGTAATAGGCGTCATTAGTGCTTTCGATTGGTATATAAACCATCTTCCACTTCGATATATAATCTCACTCTCTTCCCTTGTTAGTTGTATCTTGATTAGCATGGTGCAGCCTGCTACATTTTACTTTCGTTCCCATGGTATGCTGCTATATCTTTACGAGACAAAACGAGACGAGACGAGATGGGACAGAACCTCTCGAGACGAGACGGGACGAGCACATTTTCTCGAGACGAGACATGCTTTGCACGAGACGAGACAGCCTGAAATCTCGTCTCGTCTCGTGGCAACACTACTCCAATTTCCCTGTCTTTACTCTTGTCATACCTGTAGCTTGGGTACTCTTAGGTATATAAACACACAAATTATATTGTATGTTAGCTCGATTTATTTTTAGTAAGCCCTCTAAGTTTCACGAGAATCACATTATTCTTTCTAGAGAAATAAACATATTTGTATAAATCTATACTATGTGTACTGTTCATTTTACCATCTTCATTAGTGCAGATAAAATCACATATAACTTCCATGAAAATTACAATATAAGCACGGTTTATACCTCATTGGATTTGAAATAAAACATATTTTCAATGATGTATACACCGTGTCACCATTTTTTGTATGAGGGAATTTCTAGAGGGGTTTTTTAGGATATTCCCTCCAAAAAGTAGTTAATAAGACTATTTCGTCTCAACTTGCTCTTTGTATATAGTGATACAGAAACAGGAACTGCACTAAAACATAATTGTATGTCTACTTAATAAATAATACAAATAAGTGAGTAGTATCTTCTTAATAAATGAACACTTACTTACCTTAACTAAAATGTTTTACTCGTCGACTTTCTTCTGTGTTTGGCTTCTGGAACATCTCTTTTGAGTGTCCAACAGTAATCAGCTAGCATTTGTGAACTCCATTGTCCTTGGTATCTCTTCTCCATGGATCTCTTGGTATCTCTTCGTCACGAATCAGACATCTTATTTGGGGGCCTACAAAAATCCCTTCCTTGATTTTAGCGTCACTAACCGGAGGAAAATTTTCCTTGAAGTAACAAAATCCTGCATTACTTTTGTCCATTGCCATAAAAAGGTTTTTGAAGAGCCCCAACTTTGTGAAAAGGGGGTAGAATTATCTTATCAGGGCTCATCAGTGAGGAATAAACGACATTCTTCTGTCCAGGAGTAAATAGCCTACGCGCTTTGGCCGTTCCTACTTGATGTAATGTTCCGCTTTGTTCCTGCTGTCCCATTCGCAGAGGAAACAACAATATTACGTATAACCAGGCTGCAAACCCAATAACTAAGAAATAACTTTTAAATCACAGCAAACGGACCACTTGTATTTATCCTACTGAATTCTTTCTAACACTATTTTGCTGTTCTCGTAGGTTCCGTTCATATTAGTTGCAAATGCCAAATGCACTGAAGGAAATTTATTGCCACTGTGCAAAAGGACAGCCTTCAAACTAGTTTTAGAAGAGTCAATAAATAATCTCCACTCTGTATTTATATGTGCATGTCCGAGTGTGTTCATCACAGCACAGGCATTATTGCAATACACTAAATCACTTTCTTGACAATAGTAGTTTTGAAACTCTGTTTGAAACTCTCTATACGGTTTCGAAAAATACACATTTTAGTATCACGATGGAGCAGATTCCATCCTTTAAGTCTACAAGCTAGAAGTTCTGTCTGTACCTTGGAGAGTTTTAAATCCTGTACTAGGTCATTGAGTTCACCCTGAGTTATCACATGGGGATCCAATTTAGATGTGCTTACTACATAAGTAGGATCATCTTCTTCGTTTGGAACTTCAGTAGTTGCCTCAAGTACGTAATCCTCATTCACCGTTAGGTGTGAAGGATGTAGTCATACAGGTAATTCTGCACTGTGTGAAACTGGCCTGATTGCTGATGACAAATTAGGGTACTGTACTCTGTGCTTAGATTTATTGGTTATTCCTTTTATCTGTGTCATACAAAAGTAGCAGTCTGGAGAATGATTTTTTCTCTCCAGATAATCGGTACTGCGGAGTTCATGTTTTTTTTTTTCACCATTTTCCCACCCAGTCAGACGTTTCACGGAAGTACAGCAAATGTAGTGAGGAGCCCAATTCTTATCTTGGTCTCCTACACTCCAACCAAAATATAACTGATACCACTTCCTCACAAGTGGAGTAAAACATCGAAGCTGTGACTTAAATGTCAGCTGCCCAGATACACAACAGAAATTGTCCGGGTGATTTACACACTTCCTCGGCATCTTGTATCCTGTAAGGTATCACACACATACAGACACGAATCTACACTCCATCAATCATGAAGCAGCACAAACGTAGTTTAACTTAGTGCATCACCATACAGCACAATCTATTCGAACTCCACAATGCACAAACACATATGCTACGCAGCCACATCTAAAACACGTCCAGTTTGGACCCCCATTCAACGCTACTAACAGTCATCAGGCTACGTCTGTCATCAATTTTTTATGCATTGTTGCCAGATCAAAATATTAAAAAGTGACTTATTTTCCAGAGAAAGCATGCGTGTATTTGTGCTTGTATTTGAGTATCCATCTATGTGCCGACAGTAATACTTCAACGTTAGGTTTTTGTGTTTGGTAAAAGTCTTGCATAGTATATTCTTTATTACCAATAAATAGACACAACAGTTTATATCTCTAGACAGAATACTGCGATTCACATAAAATTAACATTATTTATTAAGTAGGCAAAAACTATGTATTAGTGCAGTTCCTGTTTCTGTATCACTATATACAAATAGCAAGATAAGACCAAAATATCTTACACACTGCTTTTTGGAGAGAATTTCCAACAAAGTCCTAGAAATTCCCTCATAAAAAAATGGCAACATGGTGTACACATCAATGAAAATATGTTTTGTTTCAAATCCAATGAGGTATAAACCGTGCCTATATTGTAATTTTCGTAGAAGTTATACGTAATTTTATCTGCACTAATGAAGATGGTAGAATGAACAGTACACATCTCATAATTTTATATAAATATGTTTACTTCTCTAGAAAGAATAATACGATTCTTATGAAACCTAGAGGGCTTACTAAGTATAAATCAGTCTAACATACAATATCATTTTTGTGTGTATAAACCTAACGTTACCCTAGCTACAGGTACAAAAATTGTAATAAAAATAGGGAAATTTGATGGGAAATTTCCCGAAAATCCCTCTGTCACGGGGAAACTAAGGGTGATGAAGAAAACCTTATTGCAGATTCGATTCCACATGGAATATTCTATTAGAATCAGGTATTTTCATTTCTGTGCCAACATCTGGTTAACTAGTGTAATTTTATTCTTTCTTGGCATTTTATGTCATATAAGTGTGAACGCATTTTGTATATCGGATATAAGTTTGTAGGTATATTATAAATCAGGGGCGTCATTTAGGGGGGGGCAATGCCCCCCCAAGGGTTTGAGGAATACATATACTTTAATCGATTGTCTACTAATATACTAGTACAAAACGTGAAAATCTTATGTCAGAAGTGCTCTTGCCCCCACAAGCGAAGTCTGAAATCACGTTCCTGTTATAAATCTGTACAAATTTTGTGGACAGGCGGAATCTAGAAGGTACTTGGAGACAGCTATTAAAATAAAATGTTATTTTTGAACAATGTTTTTTCGGTTGAATTGATTTCGAGTTTAATGTTTCATTCTGTAGCGAGACTATATGAGACGTGGACCTACTGATTAACGTGAAAAAAGAACATTAACTCCCGTTGGGAATTGAATCCGGGTCTCCCACGTCAAAGGCGCGTGTGCTAAACTCTGAGCCACGAAGAAGCTGAATTATTTTTGGGCATCCTTGAATTTTACCGCTTCAAGTGGAGTATCTGCATGTGCTGACAAATGAAGAGTGCAACATCAGGTTAAGAATATGGCCCTAGTACTTATCATTACATACAAGTTCCATTTGTTATAAAATACATTCTTAGTATCTTCAACAACCTTATTTCGTACGCGGATGGGAGGAATTATGTTGTTGGCAGAATAAACCACAATGTGTTTATTCCCTATTCCCTCAAGATATGATGAACGTGCTAATCATAATCGGAGCACTCAGTTTGTCAACTTTTGCAGAACTGGTATTATTTCTTGCCTTAAGCACAATCATTCTGAAGCGTTATTTGTGTCATACTAAAGAGTTCGACTAACATGTTTCATGCAGTAATCAGGCTTTAGTACGACACTAACCATACGTTAAAACGATTCTGCATAAGGCCATTCTTATTTGCCTAACAACGAAACCAATTCAATGTTTAATGCAACAGTAGCTACGACTCGTGACACTGAATGGGATTCGTTTAATGATTTCTGCAATACTGTGGAAAAATTTGTGTTGTCAACTGTGGATACGTACTTTAAGACGGGGTTATTTTGCACATCAGGGGTTACTTTGCACAAAATAAGGAAAGAGTTCCAAGTCCTCTGTCGGTAAAATCATGAACTGTAAAGAGGAAGTTTGAACTACCACCGTAAGATAAATCATCTAACTGTATTTTGGCTATAATGTTGGGTGTTAACGACAGTTCTAATTCCCCTGATTGTTTGTTGTAGTCGAGGTATGGAAAACAGTCACTGTAAAGACCGCCAAAATTTGAAAGATATCACCTACAAGAATTTTCGTCAAAGTCAGTTTCGCAGAATACGATTGTGTATAGTAAGATTTTGATGCAATAGTTGAAATTAAAATGTGAAACATTTTAAATTCATAAAAAAATGTAAGACTGGAAGAAGGCGGTTTTAGCCTCTAATTGGGGTTACTTAGTAGGCTACAGGTCCAAAATACCTTTTAGATAGGAAATTATTACTACTTGAATCTAATTCATTCTAAATTTAGGCTAATATCCTATTTAAATAGATGCCGAAATGAATTCCTTGTTGGAAAATAAAGTATGAACAATGGCGGAACCAGAAAAATAGTTGAGAGCAGCTTCACTCACAAAGGCTTCGTTTTTTGTTTTTGTAGAAATAATTAGATCTTTGGAAAGCTTGAAGCGTATATTCATAGAAATGACTAACGTTAGATATTTTAAAAAGGAAATCATTGGATTTGGGTATACTTCAGCGTGAAAGTCTCATACCCCGTAAATCTTCCACTAATTACGGTTAGGATGATATTCTTGGACATAAAGTCCGTCTCACACGGATCTGAACTAAGGCCTCAATCCAGGCTACAACTGGACAGTTTTGCTTAACTCAAACTTCCATACAATTTCTTTTATCCTGAAGTGATGTAGGGGTCTCAGACCCTTAAAACTGGGAAGCCTTATTTACACACCTCCTGGTGTATGTATCGAAATCGAAAAGAATCGATCTTCGTCGACACTGAAATTTCCGATGTTGCCAAGTGTACTGTTAATACCATCGCAACCACGTAAACTTGAATTATGGAGAAGGACCTTCAAGTACCGATACCTCCTTACTTAGAAGGTATAGAAGATATTAAACACTGGAAGAACTTTTACACATATGAAATGTCAACTTCAATTTCACAGCTTGAGAGTGAGGTTCAAGTGAGTTCGAATTCCATTTCTTATTGTGAGCGTGAGGTCGAGTGATCTTGAGTTCAGGTGAGTTTGAATGAACGTGAGGTCGAATTCCATTCCTACCGTGAGCGTGAGGTTGAGTGAGGTCGAGGAAAAATGAACACCTCGGTCACATTGAAGAGTCAGTTCATTTATATAGAAAAGAATTTTTAAAATAATGACTTATTCTCGAATTTTATTATACAATAGCTTGGTGTTACAATGCGTATAACTAGTTAAATGTTATTTGGAGAAAACGGTTACCGGTTAAAAACAAGCAGCTCTAGCGTTGTTAAAGAATATTAACGAATTTAAGTTCGCTTAAATAAACCTTCTATTTTATTGTGATGTACACAACCTGTAATTCATCACGTATTATTTTATGAATGAAAAAAAAACTATTGGGCAGTACCTGTACCTAGGTACAGAAAATGAGTACCTAACCCAACACTGCGTAATGGTGACTCGTAAATACAATGTAAGTAACTAACAAAATTCATTATCACTCTAAATATCAACCATTGACACTTAGAATTAAGATTTTACAATGCAAGGGTTTGCTTGCTGCTTTTTGACCGAAGCAAAGAGAAGGTTCAGATCCGACTTACTCGGCATGTGTGTTGTCTGTCTGTATGTCTCACGATAACTTTCGAACGCCTTAACCGTTTCAAATGGAACTTTCACAGATTGTTTATTGGTTCAAAGTACAGGTCAGGTTCGTTGGGCAATAAAATCGAACAAGAGGGAGGGGATGAAACCCTCCTCTAAAGGGGCAAAAATGTAGAGAAAAACGAGATAATTTCAATTAAAAGCTAATTATATTGAGTTTTTTCTCCTGTAAGAGCTTTCTACTTGTGTAAACGTACTTCGGGGATTGTGAGCTATTGGTTGTGACAAATCGGACAAAAACGTCGCCAGACGATTAAAAAAAATGAACTCGGCTTAACGTAACGTATTTCTATAGAGCTTTAATTTTCACCACAAGATGGCCCTTTTATATAGATCTGTTTTGAATGGACGTGTTGAGATAAGCATAGAGGGTCTACGCTCTACATTTCTTTACTTGAATAGATGGCGAGTTGTACATGTACTGCAAACTATACACGGTATAAGTACCGGCTTTATGAGAAAATGCTCGAATCAAAGTAAGATCTTTGTTGTAGTCTGCTCTATAGGTTTTGAAGTGGGTTTTATTGTTTTTTTTTTGTTTTGTTTTACCCGAAATAAAATACGTTTTCGGAGGAAAACTTCACCAACCCTATTTCTGAAACTAACACATCTATTTTACTGAGGCCAGTTATACATATGGTGGATCAAATAAGCCAACGCTTCCTGGAAAGAATGTTTGAAACAAAATAGTGTTTATTAATATCCAACAAACGGCGGAATAGTTTAGAATGGGAACTGATCTATCTAAAGCAACAGGGAGGGTAACAAATCGAAACCACAGAATAACACTATCGTAACTCGAAATATACCTCGTTACAAACCAACCAAACAGACGGTTTGTTTGTGATAGTTTCCGTCCTTCTTAGAATTAGGCTATAAGTTTAAGCGTAATTCTTTGAAAACCGAGGAAACTATTCAGTATTCTTATCAAAAACTTTTTTTTGATTAAGCTGTAACCTGGGCCATTTCGAGTTACGACAGTATTATTCCTGGGGCGCGATTTGTTTAATTGCGTGATTTCAATCATTTATATGCTAAGACTCACACACTTTCCTTGTGAATTGTAGTAAAAAAGAATTTAATTTGTGCTGCATGTACCTTGAATGCACTTCATAGAGATCTCGATATAGGTATAATTTAAAAGACATTATGAAACGGAAAACCTAGCGTCAGTCTCCATTACAGCTTGTGTTTCAGAGAGCGAGATTGAAGTCTGCTGTTACGTAGAATAAAATCGATACATTTTTAAACCTTTCTAGTACTACTACCTCCAGCAATGTAAAATAATACGAGATTATATTTTCTTCCACTTTTAAATACAGTTTCGTAATCTTGGTAACTATATAAATATATTTCAATTTCCGCACGTATGCTTTCAGTACAGTGGCGTTTGGACAAGTGAACAGAACCGTGCGTGGCACGTTAGGAATTTAGTTAATTCTTTAAAAGAAGACAAAATCTAGAAATATCATTCCTCGTATCATAAGTGTTTTTAATTTACTATTTCTGAAAGAAATTGGTTTAAGTTTACCTAACCCGAAGTCAATATCTTGACAATGTTTTACTTAAAGTAAAATTTGTAAATGTTTTGTTTGAGCATTGCCCTTAAATACAAGGGGAAGTTTAATGTGAGATTCCGGTTATAGAGGAGGGTTACCAAAGAGTACGCACGCCCTAAGAGCGCGCAGTGCCAATTACGCTGAACTGGTAACACACAGAATTATTATTGCTACGCTCTTTGACGTGTCTTTGTGTGAAAGTTGATACGAAGAAAAGGGAAGTTAACGTTTCGCTGCAAACAGAAAATACAGCTAAAAATATGTTTTCTGAATTCTTGATGTAATATTTTAGTACTCTTAGTTAAGAAATTCTTCTGATATAGCAACTAACTACAGTACCCTTGTTGTATGGTAGAAAATATGAATGCAGATAGAATTGCTTATCATGGCTTTGTTTCGGGGGTCTTGCATGTGCAGCCACATGGATGAATTTTACTCGAGTCGACTGCTGTTTCCCAAAGAGTGCGCGTTAGTGAGCTACAAAAGAACGCGCGTGTTAGTGAGTTACCAAAGAACGCGCGCGTACTCTTTGGGAGAATTTCTTTGAGAGTGTGTGTGGGTGGCGGCATTCATATTACAGACTATGTGGTTCTTCTCATCAGTTACTCTCGGAGTGTAATCTGATGTTTGAATGGATTGTAGAATTCTTTGCAATTGTATGACTTCGATTCAAGCACCATCTGAAGTACTGTACATCATCTATAAGAAGTATTTTAAATTCACAAAATTTCTTAAATTACAATGATGATGTGGTGTTCTGCCCGAAGGTAGGCCTTTGGTCCATGGTAGTTTGCCATTGCTTTTCATAGTATGATGATGATGTCCTAAGAAGTGAGGAAATGATCAAAATGAAGATTCTGGAAGTGTTCTGGAGGAAGATGCTGAGCGAAATATGGCTTCGATTACGATTGAAATGAATTTTTTAAAAAAAGAGAGAGACAGAGACTAAAGGTGTTGCTCAGGATTTTTTTCCAGTTGGTGGGATAATGTAATGAAACCACGAACTAAGAATTTTAAAAATCGTCATTAATTTTACTCATAAAAATCATAATTTGTGGGTGAAACTGAACGAAGATTTTCTTTAATATTTTAAATTTCGTGTACGTTCATAACATAATTTTTAAAACCACATGGACGTGTAATAAAGAAAATGTTGGAAGCAAAAGCAAAATAGTTTAGAATCACCTGTAGTTACATAACGTAGTGTTTATTAGTAGTAATTAACATTTTGAATAAAATTACGAACAATTGGAAGAAAATTTTAGGGTAAATTAATGTTTAAAATCCTTTTTATTTTTACATCGTTAGATAATATTTTTCAGAAAATGTTTTTTTTTTTTTAACTGAAGTCTTATAATTTCGTTACACCATGGAGAAAGGAAACGTTTTAGACCTACAGAAGCCGCAACAACAAGCACGTTTGTTCATCCTAAATACATCATTCCTCTTCCGAAATCAAAAAGTTTGCGACAAATTGCACGTACCAAATGTCGATCTGAAATTTTTACTATTTCTCAAGTTTCTTCAGAGCAAACGAGTCAAAGGAAATGTTAAGTCAAAGAGAAAATTCTTTGATCATCCCGATGAACCATCCACTTCAAGAAAGAAAACTGCAGCTGAGATCAACCAAAACTTCATGCGCAATGTGTCACGAATTGAATGAAGAACCAATTGACGAAGACTGGATTCAGTGCATTAATTGTGAACGATGGTGACATGAGCAGTGTTCGTCTTACGAAGAGGTTTGGGATTCAAGTATGATAGGTGTTGAATGCGCCCTCTTAGGGACAGCAAAACGCACTCTTTGGGGCACTGGCCCTTAAGAGTACGCATTTCGGTTTGTTTTTTTTTTAACTTTTTTAACGTATATCACCATTTCTACATCTAGTTTAAAGTTTTCGATTTCTTACGATGTAGCCTAAAATTCAAATAAAATTATGTACAATTTATATAATTTTTGCTTCATTACTTTCGGAGCTTTTTGAAGATGAATATTAAGTGCGTGCTCTTTGGTAACCTTTCTCTACAATCGCTTATTATGGCAAGGGTGTAGATGACTGATCCAACACCGACATTGGTAAAGGTATCGCAGTCGTGAGCCGAAACTAGTCAAAAGTTAAAAAAAAGAACGCCGTAGTTAAATGTTTTTTTTTTACATGCCTACAAGAACATCCGTGAAAAATAGTGGCCTTTACTAAAAAATCACTTGATTGTTTAATATCATATCTTTTATTGTCCAATTCTGGGCTAACCTATTGACTGGCAAGAGCAAACTGAATGAGTGTAAAACGGTACCGGAGCAGACGGAATTTGTTTTTCTTAAGTATAAGCGTCTACTACTTCGAAAGAAAATAACCTAACTTTACGTACGTAACCTAAGTCAGTATTTTCCTGATTCACATCTGCGGAACCTTTGCCCCGATGTTAACTTAGGATTGGTATTTTGTTCAATTTTTGGCACTTGTAATAAAATTTTCAATGTTCCGGGTATGGTGGATCAGTTATCTACATCCTAGTTATAAAAAAGAACGTTTATACGAACAGGGTATTCTGTCTCACTTAAGACGGATTTATGAAGTATAGACTTGGTAATTTTCTAAATAGTACAGTCTTGGACAAAAAAGGGACAACCGCAATTTTTGATCCATGCACACCAAGAACAAGGAAATCTAAGAAGGAAAACAACGACATTTAGTTGAAGAAGGGCTAGTACTACAATTAATATAAATGTCAATGACACAATACTCCACACAAAATTCTAATAATCCCGGGGAGAATAAGAGCGGGTGTCTCCTTTTTTATCCAACACTGTATAACCCCTTTAGTACATTTTACTCTTGTAATTTTAAATTGGTGTAAAAGTGCTTAGCGCTTGTCTCATAATGTCTTCAATAAATTAACATATGGGATAATGCTAAAGTGCATTAAAGAAACTTCTCAACTTCAAGACATAAATGGCATGCTATGAGATTGTTTACTACAATTCACATCAAAATTTGTAGATCCTTTTCCAATTAAAATGATTGAAATCACTTACCAAGCACCTTTTGAAATATAGTATTTTAACTGCCATGGCCCAAGCATCTTCTCGGTTATTTCGGGGAAATTAATTATTTCGTTTTGTATATTGGAAAATGCTTCTCTCATTAAGTAAAAAGATCACTCACTGAAAATGGGCTTAGCTGTGGTTGCGATGGTATTAACAGTACACTTGGCAACATCGCAAATTTCAGTGTCGACGAAGATCGGTTCTTTTCGATTTCGATACATACACCAGGCGGTGTGCAAATAAGGCTTCCCCTTAAAACTAGGTAGGTTTCACCACCAGAGCCTCTCGTGGTCGGTGTGTTAAACAGACAAAACACTTGAAGAATGTGTTACGCACAGGGAAATCAACTGTCGTAATTGTAAATATTATTGTTTACCTATTTCAGAATATGAGTTCACTGGAAGATGAAATAGGCGTAGCAGTGATATCTGCTCCGTTGTTGAGACAAAATCCGCCCTTCCCTCCCCCAAAAACGAGAGAGAAAGAGTAAAGAGGAGCTGCTGGTCAGGGAGTGAATTCTTCGCCGCAATAATGCACAGTAAAGCACCGTATTTTCAATGGTGAATAATCAACTACATACAGAAGATTCTCGTTCCTACAAAAAAAAAAAAAAAATGTATAGAATGGAGTATTCAGAATTCCACACGCTATTGAAATTAGTAACTTCGAAAGTACGGCAGCGAGATACGAACAAGAGGGAGTCTGTATCAGCTGAAAAAAGGTCTGTAGATCCTTTTTATCCACCAGATTGTAGAAGTGAAAATCAAATGACTTGTCCACATATGTAAATGAGGACAGTTATCAGGCGCGGAAAGCTAAAATAAAGAAAGTGTGGCAATTTTCTAGTGTAGGTACTGAGTGTATCCGCTCTGCCCACTACCCACAAAAAATGCCCACATAACCCATAAAGTAAACTTATACCGCGCCGGAAGCTCCTCTCATGCACTACACCCGGACTTTCTCTATTGTGCCAGCATTGTAGAACTGTTCCCTAAAATTGCACGACAGACACACAACATTGATGACAATTAACTCTCATTGTTTCTGTTTCTGGTGCTGGTTTACTTTTCGCGTACCACACCTGAATTTTATATGTGTAGAATTACTAGTGTAATATTATTACAAGTGCTTTACGACGGATAAAATAAGTGAGTTCATATGAAAGATGCCTATATAAAATTTATTTTCCATTTTAAATTTTTGTGCGTTGAATTTCTGCACAAATGTACGTAGGTTATATTTTGTTTACAAATGAAATTCTACTAGTATGATACCATGACAAATGCTATTGAAACTCGTATCACTGCGAAAACCCATTCGTTTCCACAACCTTTGCTTATGCCAATACCCACCTTCACTGACGCACCCCCTCGCTAACACTCGGCCCCCCCCAGCTTCAGTTAGATAGCATTCGTGCTTTATATTGGCGACCTAGCGCACGTTGTGTTTTTTGGGCTGCAGTTTTTATGTATGCATCCGGACCTTGTATTTATAGGCAAATAGTAAAATAATTATAATTTTTCAACAATTGCTTATGATACCCCTTGAATTTTAACTATGCATTGTGGATATTTTCATGTCGCCCAGCACGAATCATTTAGAAAACAATAAGAAGGAGATTAGTAAAGGAATTCTAATTTTTGAACAATTATTTCGAGTGGTGCGTGCCAAAAGTAAACCTGCACGCTTTTAAAAAAACATGTTACAGTTTTTGGTATACAAGTTGCACAACATACTTAAATAAGCTATTTTTATTCTTTTAAAAGATTCAATTATATTTGTTCACACCTGTTCTGTTCGGGCAGACACTACTTACTTCACTGCATACCTTCTCTAAGGTCTTTATTCTTGCAGTGTTTTAAAATAATATAAATCGTGCTTCATATTATCTAAAAATTCATATTTTTCATATCATTCTATTCATATTAATAATATTTCTCTTGTCCAGGCATCATTGTTTTGAAATTACAGCGAGAAATAAAGTTGAATGTCGTCAGGCGCTACTCTTTTCTGATTGGTAGTTGTATGGAAGTCCAGAAGAAAATAGAGGACTAGCTAAGGAGAGTAATGCTCCCGGAAGTAGAAACGAGAAACACAGTTCTGATTGGTTGGCGTTATCCACTTCTTGCCACGTTGCATTAAAATAGCAAAATCAAACGATTGCTGCTGTCGGCCTTCGTCGCCGAGTGGGATAGCGCTATATGCTAATACTAAAAGTCTCTTTTGGCGCGAGTTCAAACCCGGCCCGAGGAAAGTTTTTTTTTTTTACATTTTCTTCTACATTTTTATAAAGCTTATTAAATTAAAATAATATGAAAATAATACTTAAAAAGTGATTTATTTACTTTTTTGCAAATAAATAGTTGTAGTACTTATGCCCTTGTACTCCATGATATTGGGCTCGTTTTGTTCCCCTTGTGCTTCATGATATAAATTTTGTGATCAACTTAAAACAACTGGCTAGGATAGCGCGTAAAACAGCTGGGTAGAGTAGCGCGCGGGAAAACGTACTTCCGGGAGTATTACTCTCCCGAGCGGGTCGTGAAAATAGAAACTGCTTCTGTTTCTTCCAAGTCAGGATCCAAATAAAGACAGCAGAAAATTTCTCCTCTCACACGATCGTTAAGTAAGGTCGTGAATTTTAGATAGTGAATCGTAGCCTTACTTCAGTCCCGCCTGAGACAGGCTTAAGGAATAAGCAAGGCAAATCAGTTCAGGTTTTTTTTTTCTATTTCTGAGTTGACATTTTTTTTGGGACATATGCTTAACTATTAGAATATGGTTCATGTTCCGACTACAGAAAATAGGTAATTTTCTTTATAAATATTAGTAATCCATACTAAGTATTGATACCAGTACCCTCAGTCTTGTATCAATATTTGTATACTGTATGCCATTTTGTGTAAGAAGTAAAATGTACAAATACCGAGGGGAAAACATTACACAAAACATTATATTCGTATAGTGAACAAAATTTTTTGTTTGTTGTGCAAAGTAACCCCACTATGGAATTACTTTACACTTAAGTTTATATTTCAATAACAATGCTTATACAGAATGTTTACTAATGAACTTTCTAGAATGTTTTCCACATATATCTAGCTATTATATGTTATAATACAGTGTTGTGAATCATTACATTTATAAGTTAGAAGTGGTTTTCTTTAAAATTCGTTAAATCGTGTGCAAAGTAATCCGTCTTACGGAACATCATGCTTACGACACAGTGTTTGAAGTCCTGTATCTTCGTCAATATACCATTTACGTATTTAATCGCTTTTTTAAGTAATTGTCTTAAACATTATCCTCCCTTTTGTAAATAGGAGGATTTATGGCGTTATGCAGAGTTGTTTTGACTTATCTACTGAAGTTGCTAAAGGCTTGTCATACAAAATGTCTGACTACTGCAGGAAACATATTTTAGTAAAACTCTTTAGTATGACACTAAGTACGCGTCAGAACTACGCTGTATAAGGCCTATAATCTTTAAACGTTAATATCGTAGTGCCTTTACCCTTGTTTCAATAAAAATGGTTAAGTGTTAAGTAAGTTTATAAAAAATTATGTCTCTATATGAATCATATCAACTTGATAAATGTTAATATCGGGCTGCCATTTTCCTTTTTTCATTAAAACACTGAAATGTTAACTTTATAAACCGTTACATGTATAAATCATATCAATTTTGATGTCAACATCATACATTATTCATCAGAACTCAATTTATTATATCACGTGTTGTCCTAAGATGAAAACACTCAAATAGTAAATGAAGTTTATTGTCACGTAATCTGATCAGCCAATGAGATGCGATAGTGGCTAGGCTTTGGGAGGAGAACAAAATACGAGCCCTAGGAATCATTTTCACAAAGTTTAGTTTTAGTTGAGAAGCCTTCATTGTGAGTAGTGGCCAATTTAGCCACTTTTTGACTAGATATGGCTATTTTGAGAACCTCGTTAGTTATAAATTTTCGAAAGAGCCACTAGTGGCTTTTGTAGCCACATGCTTTTTGCTTTTAGCCATTTTTAGCCCGTTTCTGCGTTCAGACACTTTTAATGTATTCTGTGTGTCCTTTTGTTATTTTCTGAAGTTTGATTCGTTCTCAAAGTGTCAGCATTCTAAATTCCACTGATAGAGTTTGCCCTTTAAAATATAGGGTTGATAGTCATACTTAAGAGTTCCCCTTACCTTGGTTCCACAGTAGTGAATGCGTTCAAAACCTGTAAGTTACCAGTAGACGTTGAGAAAAATATTCGGGGAAGACTTGTAAGTTTGAGTAAAAAACTCGTTTAAAAAATTCGGAATAGAGTTCCAGGTTATACAGGCATCATTGGTGTCTCGGGGGGGGGGGAAGCGGGTGCAATGGGGATGCGTCCTCCCAATATTTCGAAGTACAAAATATTTAATATTTTATCCTAATTTAATTTACTTATTAACGACAGAATAACATATAAATTACAATACTTATATTTGTTTGAAATATAATATTCAGGCTCTGAAACGATTATAACAGAGTTCTTTATATACATTGCACGGTCCGTGAAGGTAAGCAGAAAGGTAACAAACAAGATCGGAGATAACAAACATAATAACAGATAACAGATAGCATATAACAGAATAACAGATAGCGGGTTGCCCTAAGATGGATACGACAAGTAGTAAATGAAAGTTTATTGTCACGTGATCTGATCAGCCAATGAGATGCGATAGTGGCTAGGCTTTGGCAGGAGAACAAAATACGAGCCCTAGGAATCATTTTCACAAAAATTAGTTTTAATTGAGAAGCCTTCATTGTGAGTAGGGCCTAGAGTTTCCAATTTAGCCACATTTTGGCTAGATCTGACTATTTTGAGAACCTCGTTAGTTGGGATAGGTACTAGATACAATTTAAATCACTTTCTTTGATGTCCCTTCCAAATTTTACATGTCAGAGACGCCAGTGATACGCATACTTAGAAAATGACGACTTCCAGTGTCAATGATGATTTATAACCAGTGAAACAATGTTTTTCTGGCTTAGCTTCACTTTCGGTTTGACATTAGAAGATAATATCGATAAAATTGAAAATCACTGCCGAACATAAATTCATAAGTCTTCATCTAAAGAACTTTATATAACACTTCCACAGTGCAATGCGAAGGTGAAGTGCGTATTCAACTAGGTGAATACAGTAAAAAATAGACATAGTAACAGGTGGGAAACAATAATGATTTCTTCAATTTTAATAGTGAGATTTGGGTATTACCGTGTGCAAAAGTTATTTTCTATATGCAATTTCAGCCACTGTTTCTGAACTAGTTGAACAAATGGAGCCCGGTTACAAGCAATCAAGACGAATTAACCTACGCCTCAACCTGAAGAAGTAGGTGATGATGATGGCATTTATTTCTAGTAGAGAAGTTTTGTTTTAATTTTATTATTGGAAGCAAATTTATTTAGCTTTGTCTCAGCGTGAAAGCTTGTTTACTTTCCAGCCATTTTCACCTATTGATTTTAGCCACTTTTTCTTGTTGAGTGTTGACAACACTAATTCTGAGACAGGGCCGCCCACAGGGGGGTGTATGGCGCAAGCTGCACCATTGAGAAAATTTTGGGGGGGATTTTACTCTACTTTTGAACTAGCAATTTTACTGTCGAAAAAGCATTAAAACACGATTTTGAGAAGCTAATTTTCAAAAATTTTCCAGGGTGAACCCCCGTACCCCCTGCTTCGATACTCGATGAATGAAGTACCGCGCAAGTATCCGTATGAAAGGAAAGGTTGGTTCGTTTTAAGAGAGAAGGGCCGCCCACAAGAGAGATGAATGGCGCAAGTTGTGCCATCGAGAAAAAAATGGGGGAATAAAAAAAAATGGGGAAAAATTTTACTCTAATGTCGAATAAGTAATTTTGCTGTCGTCAGAATAACATTGGAACACGATGCGATTTTCGTTAAAAAAATCTCAAGAATGAATCCCCCTACCCCCTGCTTAGAAACTCTATGAATGAAGTACCGCGCAAGTTGCTATATGAAAGGATGGGCTGGTCGGTTTATCGCTTTGTGGATATATCTGGATCAGTCTGGATCAGTGGGTGAAGAAAGGATTCATTAGGCCTTACAGGTGTTTGTTTAATATGTCTGGTTTTCCATAGCTAACAATATTATACCAGATACCTCTGTCATTACCAGCAACTTGTTGCTCAGCAGAGAGGATTATGAGTAAAGTAAAGAATGTAAAAAATAGACTAAGAAGCAGCATGGGAGATGTATGGCTTTCCTTTCTTCCGAAAAAGACATTTTAGAATGCATTCCTAACAGCGATATTATAGACAAATTTGCTTTGTCGAGTGAGCAAAGAAAAAAATTATTACTCTATAAAGGACATCAAGGGAGTAGAGGTATCTGTAAACGTCCTTTTTTTTGACCTTGAAAGTACTTACACTTTTGGTACATATTGTCGTTGAAGTAATGAATATTGTAATTACTCTAAGTACTCTCATTGAAGTACAAAGGTTCAATTGTAATTAAATTATTACGGCTTTCTTTTTACCGGTACTTTAGGTACAATAACTGACATGTAATTATGCTGTACCGGACTGTAGTTTCATTATTTTGCCTACGTAATAACGACCTACATATTTTTTGTTCACTTTTTTTTTATATGCGTTCCTTTGTAGAGCATGTTAAAGTGACAGGATGAATTATTTTTTGATAAAGGTTTAAATAGGAAATTGAACGAAATGGTTGGCTGTGCTTGTACTTTATGTTGATTAATTATTTTTGTGTACTTTGTAACATTTTGAATGTCTAAACAGAGCTCGCCCATATATAAAGTGATAAATAAATGCATTTGTAATGAGGGTGTGACATTAGATGAATTGAATCGGCAGAATTTGTAGTGCTTTGAATTATAGCGAAAAATGTAAAGAAAACAACATTAGTTACTGAAAATAAATTGTTTTGGGTTTAAATGAGAAAATAATGTTAATTTAGTTCTGGGTAGGGTGGACATTTTAATATAAAGGAAGTAATTAATAATGTAAAGAATTCACGCATGGTTCTTGAAGTGTATAATTAATGTCAACCGTTTGATTTTGAAAGACTTTTTTTTGAAACGGAAACGCAATCCTTTAAAGATTAATTGTTTGGGGAAACAACAGGCAAACAAATCTGCAACCCGGCAGGTTTAGGACGCGGCAGGAAAATTAATTCAGAACGACAAGGGTTCTTTAAGAAAAGAGACCGCCATTTGTTTTAACATAAGTGCCCGCAGGGGAGGTTGGGCGACACAGAGGATGTAATATATGAGTTATGGAGAGTGAGGTTCTAGAATTTGGTAGAACTTTCTGGATTTATTTTTGTTGGTATACAAACTTTGATGCAAATCAAGTGGTTACATTTGAAGAAATAAAAGCACGATGCGTTTGAGTTGGTGAATTGTATTCTATAGAAGTTAACAGAGAAGAAGAATTTATCTGTAAGTACTGGCTTTGTTTTTTTTCTTGTTTTATGTTTATGTTTTCTTTTTTTCGTATGAGAAGGGACATTGGAAATGAAATACACGCAAAACATTTGTAATTGTTGGGAGTATAAGGGGGACGGAAGTGTTTGTTTTTATCGGGAATTGATTGCGGATTTTCCGGCATCGAAAACCATATGACTCGATGTACTTATATGTAATTATAAATTAACTAAGGTGTAGTGTAATGTAATATGGAGGCTACATGGATTTAATATTGGTCATTGCACTTGGATTTGAAGCAGGGCCCTTCCACGTGGAAAACCGTACGCTAAATATTTTGTTCGATGGAGTTTTTTACTTATATGGCACTAAAATTGAACACAATCTGTGACTTGCCGGGAATCGAATTATGATCTTCCGCGCCGAAAGCCAAACACAATAAACAAATAGCAAGGAATTTTGGATTGTTTGGACCTCTCCGTTAGGACGAGGCGTAGTTATTATTTTACATATTAAAAGAATAGTTGCGTAGACACACAAACGGACACATTTTATAATAAATATGCGATTATTTTCTTGTTCATAGGACCATAGCATATCTTCAGAATATAAGAAGTGTTACATGAAAAGACCATTAAATGATGTGTGAAACTGATTACTTATGTAATATGTATTAATTTTTATTATTTTTGTGTGTGGTATTAACATTTACAGTAGGGGAAAGGAACTGGGTAGCCTACACTTGCTTTGAATTTTGCTTATTTTTTATCTTTAGTACTATTGAACTGAACATAAGTTTGAATTTCGGTGACGAATAATATTTTTATAATTGTTAGCATATGTCAGTGGTTTCCAACCTTTTTCATTTTGAGGCGCATCTGGAAAAAAAATGTTGTTTGTAAAATGCAGGAGCTGAATAAAAGCTTGGTATGTGATACTTTTGTAATCATTTTATGAGAAAATTTAGATTTTTTCTTATTGTTCCTTGATGGTACAAATAATCGTATTTGATTTGAAGTTTAGCGTCCCTTTTTAGCACCATAGTTATGTGGGACATGGACCTACTGATTAACGTTGAATTAGAATCCTTGAGCTTCCGCAGGGAATTCAATCCCCACGCCAAAGGCGCGTACGCTAACCACGTAGCCACAAAGAAGATTTATTCGTGTTTGAAACAGTTACATGAACTAAAATACGGTATATAGTTAATTTCTTTTGGTAAGCTTCGTGTTTTATATTATATATTCACCTCGTGATTTACAGCGGTCCTAAACTAATAGATAGGAGTTTTGTGTTGTAAATGAGAGGAGAGTATTTGAAAATGTTATTTAGCTCAAAGTCGCGTCTCAGTTTCATTAATTGAATGCCGGACAAGCACCTTTTGTAGGTATAGAGCATATGGTTTTTTACTTTAACGTTTTAGGCTTACACTTCATTGCTATGAAAGATGGGAAACTAGTTTAAAAAAGTAAAACGATTATTATGGTTTATATGAAAAAAGCACTGTGAATCAAACTTGGACTTACGTGTACGAAAAGCGCCCTGCTAGCCATTAAATTATCGAAATATATTAGACAGTATGGAGAACAAGAATTAGTACCAAGAATGTAATTTTACGTGCGTATGTGACATACACGCTGGGACGTTTTTATACTAACATTATCAGTGAGATTATTTTGTTTTGCTAATATTATATATCTAGGGTTTAGGGTAAAGTAGACGGATAAAAGCGAATACTTATAAGTAATTTATGAAGGGAAGAAATAATAGTGGTAGAGGGAAACAAACATAATGTTTCTTTGGATGAAAGGAAGACATTTCGTATGAGACATAACCATACTATTTTATTGAGGCATTAGGTCATACATTTTTTAGATCAAGTATTTTTAGATGGGGATAATGTAAAAGTAATTAGAACATGATACGATATTAGTTAACGAAGAATCTTCTTTATTGAAATTCTGTGTATGAAATTAGTACACAGTACTAATACTGCGTACTGCAGTGTGCTAAGATGAACCGAGAATAATAAGTTGTCTAATATTAATCACGTTGATTGCATGGTTTAAAGACACTTTTTAAATATAGAAAACATATTTGTTTCTCGCCGAGCGACTTTGTATGAGAAGTGACTAGTAAGAGGAAATATATATATGTAATAACAGGTAGTGTACGTTAGGGACAACTTGTAGTCATCTAATCAAGGTAGGTAGCGACACTTGTTGTTACGGAATATAAGAGATAAACGTTTATTCGGCAGTGCAGGTAACGGCATCTAATAGTGTGATTAATGTACTTATTATTGTAATTAGCCTTATATACTGATTATAGTATTTAAGTTTATGACAAGATTTATTAGCTTTGAAATTTTGTAGGTCCGCAAATTTCCTGTACACTAGCGCCATGTTTGCCGTCAGATACGAGGCAGCTCAGATAATAACAACAATTGGCTTAACCGACCTATTAGGAATTACCGTGACTGAGTTACTGAGACGCCTTGCTGTTACAATAAGGATAGTAGTTTTAATTCGGTAACAATATCTACTGTATAAAAACAAGCAAATGAAAAGTGGCTTGTTTCAAGATAGCACTGGATAAAGCATACCCTTTAACTGGCCTACACACCGTCTGCATGATGTAACTAGCTCTATTAAGAGTTAGGATGGGTTGCATTTTAGATATAATGAAAGCTTTACGCAGTATACTTGACATTTATGCTACGTAAAAATAACGTATTTTTAAATAATGTTTCATAAGTTTCTTTTTTGGAAGTTTGTGATTTCTGTGACAAAAAATTGCATTAGGAAATGTGCTGCAATCTATTTTGTATTTATATAATTATTACTATAATTATATTTTCTATACTTTAAACAAAATCGAGACTTAGCCCTAATAAATGACTGCTTAATATTTTTAACAAAACATATTGCATTCAAATTGTTTTGTTTGAAATATAATTGTGTTCTTATATTTGATATTGAGGAATTTCCGGCTATACTATGATCGTAAGACTTCTAAGAAGGAAGTGAAGAACAGCAAGCGAAATGAAAATGGCCCTAACTGTGTGTAAAGCAGCAATTCACAACTTTTAATGCAAGTTGGCTACTAGTATGTAACTGACAGATTGTTAGATTCTTGCAGATGCTCGCTTGCTGCTAACTTAGAGATCAGATAACTTTTTAAAGTTTCGCAAGTCTAGTGCAAGTGAAGCGCAAACTTATGCTATGTAGGATGTGACATACTCTGCAATGAAGCAGAAACAGAACTGGTGGGTCACATACCTAGAACAGATAGAAGATGGACGAGAAATAACATACATTGGATTTTCTAGAGATAAGAAGCGATGTACATAGAAGACAATCGAATACAAAATGTATAGATATAACCTGCCGTTTAGCAGAAACTGTACAAATGGAAAAGATCAGCTGATGGAAACATGTAGAAGAAAATGATGGAGACCTTCGTTCAGGAGATGATTGATATCATTTGAATACATATGAAAGTTACACTTTTATATTTAAGCTGAACGTTACAATTTTTTCTACAGCGACAGGAAAATGATCTAGCAGTTGGCAACATTGAAAAAACGTTAGAAGCACAGACGGTGGATGATTTAAATTATTTATTTTTACGTCCTAATAGTTTTTTAGTTTCACATACATTAATTGTATTTTCGTTTCTTTATTATAAACATGAACATGCAAAGCATTTTGTTTATACAGTTAGTTTTAATTATTTGATATTGTACTGATTGGTATATTATTTCAATTACTAGAAGATAGTTGAAAAGTTTTGTGTAGCTAGACGACTATGGAAACCTTAGAGTATTGTGATATGAGCATGTTTAAAGTTACAGAAGAAGGGTGAAACAGAATCATGATGAAAAGTTGTAAAAGGAGATTGTGTAAGGAAATAAGAGATTTGTGAATTTAGAGAGACAATTGAAATCATATTTAGTTATTAAACTAAAATATTTGATAAAGATTTTTAAAATTTTCTATAATTTTATTTGACATATCCAGTTAAAAATGCGCACGCTATTCACAAGTAATGTAGTTAGACACGTATTTGAAGACATTTAGTGGTATTTTGATACATTTTTAAAGATATGCCTGAATATTATTTTTAACGATATATAATTGTTTTGACTATATAGTTGAAAAGTAATCATACTGATATGTATTTTGGCTATATGTTTTGTTTTCCAAGGTCCTAATACGTGATATAAGCTATTCAGCATTTATGAACTTATTTTGCTCATCCACTACTAAATTACATCCATCAGTTGCACATTTAAATCAGTAAATTTTTTACTTATGAACCAACTAGTTATTACTGTGAAGACTACGTTACATCATAATAAATTATAATTGAGCAAATCAATTATTTCTAAGTCTTTAGCAGTGGAGGTTTAGATGTTAACTATCTCAATTGTTCAAAATTGGATTCCAATTGTAAGTGCACTTGTTATGATTACTTTTTGATATTTTAGTTTCATATTTAAGTATAAAGTTTGTTTGTTTATTATCTATATAAGTAAATGTTTGTATTCATACTATTTAAAAAGTTCCTATAATACATTTTCAATGAAAGGAAAATTTTCTGCATCTTAGTTTATCCGAAGAAACAATATGTGGTGTATTCCCCTGCAAGAGAAATGTTTCTGAAATTCAGTTTAACAGAAAAAGTTGGTAAAAAAAATATGTTAATAAAAATTTTAGTGCAAAAGTTAATGTATATTGTAACCAAAACGTTTCTACATTTTTAGTTTCTCAGAAGTTAGAAAAAAAATGTAGTGTCAATTTTCTGCAAGAAAAGTTTCTGGAATTTAGTTTAACAACAAAAAATAAAGGTTTGTAACGAAATGTTAGTAAAACATTTTTTTAGTGCAAAATTTTATCTGTATAGTGTTGTAGCAATAAACATTCTGCATTTTAGTTTATCCGAAGAAACAATATGTAGCATAATTTTCTCAAGAAATGTTTCTGAAATACAGTTTAACAGAAAAAGTTGGTAACAAGATATGTTAATAAAATTTTTTAGTGCAAAAAGTTAATGTTAACGTTGTAACAATAAACATTCTGCATTCTAGTTTATCAGAATCGTTACAAACAATATGTGGTGTAATTGTCTGCAAGAAAAGTTTCTGAAATACATTATAACAAAAAGTTTGTAACAAAATATGTTAGTAAAATTTTTTAGTGCAAAATTTATCTGTATAGTGTTGTAACAATAAACATTCTGCATTCTATTTTATCAGAATCGTTAGAAACAATATGTGGTGTAATTGTCTGCAAGAAAAGTTTCTGAAATACATTTTAACAAAAAGTTTGTAACAAAATATGTTAGTAAAATTTTTTAGTGCAAAATTTATCTGTATAGTGTTGTAACAATAAACATTCTGCATTTTAGTTTATCCGAAGAAACAATACGTAGTGTAATTTTCTGCAAGAAAAGTTTTCTGGAACTTCGTTTAACAAAAGAGTTAGTAACATAATGTTAGTAAAACACTTTTAGTGCAAAAGTTAATGTTTAATGTTCTAACAATAAACATTCTGCATTCTAGTTTATCAGTAACGTTAGAAACAATATGTGGTGTAATTGTCTGCAAGAAAAAGTCTTCTGGAACTTCGTTTAACAAAACAGTTTGTAACATAATGTTGGTAAAACACTTTAATGCAAAAATTAATGTTTAATGTTGTAACAATAAAAATTCTTAATTCTAGTATATAAGACTCATGCCAGAATAAGAGTTTTCGCTTTGCTCTCAAGCCAGAGAAAGAAGAAACTCGTATCCACGAAACTTGTGAAATTTGGCGAGTAGCAACTCGAAAAATTTTTATTAACATATTTTTTTTACCAACTTTTTCTGTTAAACTGAATTTCAGAAACATTTCTCTTGCAGGGGAATACACCACATATTGTTTCTTCGGATAAACTAAGATGCAGAAAATTTTCCTTTCATTGAAAATGTATTATAGGAACTTTTTAAATAGTATGAATACAAACATTTACTTATATAGATAATAAACAAACAAACTTTATACTTAAATATGAAACTAAAATATCAAAAAGTAATCATAACAAGTGCACTTACAATTGGAATCCAATTTTGAACAATTGAGATAGTTAACATCTAAACCTCCACTGCTAAAGACTTAGAAATAATTGATTTGCTCAATTATAATTTATTATGATGTAACGTAGTCTTCACAGTAATAACTAGTTGGTTCATAAGTAAAAAATTTACTGATTTAAATGTGCAACTGATGGATGTAATTTAGTAGTGGATGAGCAAAATAAGTTCATAAATGCTGAATAGCTTATATCACGTATTAGGACCTTGGAAAACAAAACATATAGCCAAAATACATATCAGTATGATTACTTTTCAACTATATAGTCAAAACAATTATATATCGTTAAAAATAATATTCAGGCATATCTTTAAAAATGTATCAAAATACCACTAAATGTCTTCAAATACGTGTCTAACTACATTACTTGTGAATAGCGTGCGCATTTTTAACTGGATATGTCAAATAAAATTATAGAAAATTTTAAAAATCTTTATCAAATATTTTAGTTTAATAACTAAATATGATTTCAATTGTCTCTCTAAATTCACAAATCTCTTATTTCCTTACACAATCTCCTTTTACAACTTTTCATCATGATTCTGTTTCACCCTTCTTCTGTAACTTTAAACATGCTCATATCACAATACTCTAAGGTTTCCATAGTCGTCTAGCTACACAAAACTTTTCAACTATCTTCTAGTAATTGAAATAATATACCAATCAGTACAATATCAAATAATTAAAACTAACTGTATAAACAAAATGCTTTGCATGTTCATGTTTATAATAAAGAAACGAAAATACAATTAATGTATGTGAAACTAAAAAACTATTAGGACGTAAAAATAAATAATTTAAATCATCCACCGTCTGTGCTTCTAACGTTTTTTCAATGTTGCCAACTGCTAGATCATTTTCCTGTCGCTGTAGAAAAAATTGTAACGTTCAGCTTAAATATAAAAGTGTAACTTTCATATGTATTCAAATGATATCAATCATCTCCTGAACGAAGGTCTCCATCATTTTCTTCTACATGTTTCCATCAGCTGATCTTTTCCATTTGTACAGTTTCTGCTAAACGGCAGGTTATATCTATACATTTTGTATTCGATTGTCTTCTATGTACATCGCTTCTTATCTCTAGAAAATCCAATGTATGTTATTTCTCGTCCATCTTCTATCTGTTCTAGGTATGTGACCCACCAGTTCTGTTTCTGCTTCATTGCAGAGTATGTCACATCCTACATAGCATAAGTTTGCGCTTCACTTGCACTAGACTTGCGAAACTTTAAAAAGTTATCTGATCTCTAAGTTAGCAGCAAGCGAGCATCTGCAAGAATCTAACAATCTGTCAGTTACATACTAGTAGCCAACTTGCATTAAAAGTTGTGAATTGCTGCTTTACACACAGTTAGGGCCATTTTCATTTCGCTTGCTGTTCTTCACTTCCTTCTTAGAAGTCTTACGATCATAGTATAGCCGGAAATTCCTCAATATCAAATATAAGAACACAATTATATTTCAAACAAAACAATTTGAATGCAATATGTTTTGTTAAAAATATTAAGCAGTCATTTATTAGGGCTAAGTCTCGATTTTGTTTAAAGTATAGAAAATATAATTATAGTAATAATTATATAAATACAAAATAGATTGCAGCACATTTCCTAATGCAATTTTTTGTCACAGAAATCACAAACTTCCAAAAAAGAAACTTATGAAACATTATTTAAAAATACGTTATTTTTACGTAGCATAAATGTCAAGTATACTGCGTAAAGCTTTCATTATATCTAAAATGCAACCCATCCTAACTCTTAATAGAGCTAGTTACATCATGCAGACGGTGTGTAGGCCAGTTAAAGGGTATGCTTTATCCAGTGCTATCTTGAAACAAGCCACTTTTCATTTGCTTGTTTTTATACAGTAGATATTGTTACCGAATTAAAACTACTATCCTTATTGTAACAGCAAGGCGTCTCAGTAACTCAGTCACGGTAATTCCTAATAGGTCGGTTAAGCCAATTGTTGTTATTATCTGAGCTGCCTCGTATCTGACGGCAAACATGGCGCTAGTGTACAGGAAATTTGCGGACCTACAAAATTTCAAAGCTAATAAATCTTGTCATAAACTTAAATACTATAATCAGTATATAAGGCTAATTACAATAATAAGTACATTAATCACACTATTAGATGCCGTTACCTGCACTGCCGAATAAACGTTTATCTCTTATATTCCGTAACAACAAGTGTCGCTACCTACCTTGATTAGATGACTACAAGTTGTCCCTAACGTACACTACCTGTTATTACATATATATATTTCCTCTTACTAGTCACTTCTCATACAAAGTCGCTCGGCGAGAAACAAATATGTTTTCTATATTTAAAAAGTGTCTTTAAACCATGCAATCAACGTGATTAATATTAGACAACTTATTATTCTCGGTTCATCTTAGCACACTGCAGTACGCAGTATTAGTACTGTGTACTAATTTCATACACAGAATTTCAATAAAGAAGATTCTTCGTTAACTAATATCGTATCATGTTCTAATTACTTTTACATTATCCCCATCTAAAAATACTTGATCTAAAAAATGTATGACCTAATGCCTCAATAAAATAGTATGGTTATGTCTCATACGAAATGTCTTCCTTTCATCCAAAGAAACATTATGTTTGTTTCCCTCTACCACTATTATTTCTTCCCTTCATAAATTACTTATAAGTATTCGCTTTTATCCGTCTACTTTACCCTAAACCCTAGATATATAATATTAGCAAAACAAAATAATCTCACTGATAATGTTAGTATAAAAACGTCCCAGCGTGTATGTCACATACGCACGTAAAATTACATTCTTGGTACTAATTCTTGTTCTCCATACTGTCTAATATATTTCGATAATTTAATGGCTAGCAGGGCGCTTTTCGTACACGTAAGTCCAAGTTTGATTCACAGTGCTTTTTTCATATAAACCATAATAATCGTTTTACTTTTTTAAACTAGTTTCCCATCTTTCATAGCAATGAAGTGTAAGCCTAAAACGTTAAAGTAAAAAACCATATGCTCTATACCTACAAAAGGTGCTTGTCCGGCATTCAATTAATGAAACTGAGACGCGACTTTGAGCTAAATAACATTTTCAAATACTCTCCTCTCATTTACAACACAAAACTCCTATCTATTAATTTAGGACCGCTGTAAATCACGAGGTGAATATATAATATAAAACACGAAGCTTACCAAAAGAAATTAACTATATACCGTATTTTAGTTCATGTAACTGTTTCAAACACGAATAAATCTTCTTTGTGGCTACGTGGTTAGCGTACGCGCCTTTGGCGTGGGGATTGAATTCCCTGCGGAAGCTCAAGGATTCTAATTCAACGTTAATCAGTAGGTCCATGTCCCACATAACTATGGTGCTAAAAAGGGACGCTAAACTTCAAATCAAATACGATTATTTGTACCATCAAGGAACAATAAGAAAAAATCTAAATTTTCTCATAAAATGATTACAAAAGTATCACATACCAAGCTTTTATTCAGCTCCTGCATTTTACAAACAACATTTTTTTCCAGATGCGCCTCAAAATGAAAAAGGTTGGAAACCACTGACATATGCTAACAATTATAAAAATATTATTCGTCACCGAAATTCAAACTTATGTTCAGTTCAATAGTACTAAAGATAAAAAATAAGCAAAATTCAAAGCAAGTGTAGGCTACCCAGTTCCTTTCCCCTACTGTAAATGTTAATACCACACACAAAAATAATAAAAATTAATACATATTACATAAGTAATCAGTTTCACACATCATTTAATGGTCTTTTCATGTAACACTTCTTATATTCTGAAGATATGCTATGGTCCTATGAACAAGAAAATAATCGCATATTTATTATAAAATGTGTCCGTTTGTGTGTCTACGCAACTATTCTTTTAATATGTAAAATAATAACTACGCCTCGTCCTAACGGAGAGGTCCAAACAATCCAAAATTCCTTGCTATTTGTTTATTGTGTTTGGCTTTCGGCGCGGAAGATCATAATTCGATTCCCGGCAAGTCACAGATTGTGTTCAATTTTAGTGCCATATAAGTAAAAAACTCCATCGAACAAAATATTTAGCGTACGGTTTTCCACGTGGAAGAGCCCTGGTTCAAATCCAAGTGCAATGACCAATATTAAATCCATGTAGCCTCCATATTACATTACACTACACCTTAGTTAATTTATAATTACATATAAGTACATCGAGTCATATGGTTTTCGATGCCGGAAAATCCGCAATCAATTCCCGATAAAAACAAACACTTCCGTCCCCCTTATACTCCCAACAATTACAAATGTTTTGCCTGTATTTCATTTCCAATGTCCCTTCTCATACGAAAAAAAGAAAACATAAACATAATACAAGAAAAAAAAACAAAGCCAGTACTTACAGATAAATTCTTCTTCTCTGTTAACTTCTATAGAATACAATTCACCAACTCAAACGCATCGTGCTTTTATTTCTTCAAATGTAACCACTTGATTTGCATCAAAGTTTGTATACCAACAAAAATAAATCCAGAAAGTTCTACCAAATTCTAGAACCTCACTCTCCATAACTCATATATTACATCCTCTGTGTCGCCCAACCTCCCCTGCGGGCACTTATGTTAAAACAAATGGCGGTCTCTTTTCTTAAAGAACCCTTGTCGTTCTGAATTAATTTTCCTGCCGCGTCCTAAACCTGCCGGGTTGCAGATTTGTTTGCCTGTTGTTTCCCCAAACAATTAATCTTTAAAGGATTGCGTTTCCGTTTCAAAAAAAAGTCTTTCAAAATCAAACGGTTGACATTAATTATACACTTCAAGAACCATGCGTGAATTCTTTACATTATTAATTACTTCCTTTATATTAAAATGTCCACCCTACCCAGAACTAAATTAACATTATTTTCTCATTTAAACCCAAAACAATTTATTTTCAGTAATTAATGTTGTTTTCTTTACATTTTTCGCTATAATTCAAAGCACTACAAATTCTGCCGATTCAATTCATCTAATGTCACACCCTCATTACAAATGCATTTATTTATCACTTTATATATGGGCGAGCTCTGTTTAGACATTCAAAATGTTACAAAGTACACAAAAATAATTAATCAACATAAAGTACAAGCACAGCCAACCATTTCGTTCAATTTCCTATTTAAACCTTTATCAAAAAATAATTCATCCTGTCACTTTAACATGCTCTACAAAGGAACGCATATAAAAAAAAAAGTGAACAAAAAATATGTAGGTCGTTATTACGTAGGCAAAATAATGAAACTACAGTCCGGTACAGCATAATTACATGTCAGTTATTGTACCTAAAGTACCGGTAAAAAGAAAGCCGTAATAATTTAATTACAATTGAACCTTTGTACTTCAATGAGAGTACTTAGAGTAATTACAATATTCATTACTTCAACGACAATATGTACCAAAAGTGTAAGTACTTTCAAGGTCAAAAAAAAAGGACGTTTACAGATACCTCTACTCAAGGGTAGGTTAATGTCACCACCACGACCAGTAATAATTTAATCCAAAAAAATCATTCCTGTAAAAAAACAATTATGATCGGCCTTAAAAAAGAAGTGAAATCACAAAAATGAGCGCCAAGTTCTGGTGAACAACAGTTACAAACACTCAAGGAATCACTTTCAAATTTAGATTTGAAACATTGCCTATGTTGTCTGTTGAAAATTATAAAGTAGTTTGACATAGTCGTGAGCCAGTGGTAACCATACAGACAACAGCCAAGTTTCAAATCTAAATTTGAAGTCAGCCAGTGAGTGTTTGTAACTGTTGTCCAGCAGAACTTGGCGCCTATTTTTGTGATTTCAATTCTTTTTAAGGCCAGTCGTACTTGGCTCTTTTACAGCAATGTTTCTTGTTGCATATCACTTCTTTTTGTAGGCTAATTTCGAGGATAACATTTTCTTTTGGTATCAAACTCAATAATTTGTAACTTGCGTCTTACTTTTCATGTACAAGGGAATTATATCAATATTTTGTAAAGAAAAAAAATAATAATACTAATTGTAATAAAAGAATACCTGTGCCATACACAGTGTGTAGAAGTTTTTATACCCTTCAATATCCTTATAGAACATATTTAGTATGGTACACTACCAAGACTACTAATAAATGCAATGCCATTTTTATAATTACTACTGCCCCTACTACTACTACAAGCATTCTATAATACTACTACAGGAAATAAAAACAACAACAAAAATAACAATTACTAGTACTATAAAAACTACTGCTACACTGGGCAATTGTTTTTAGAGGACTTGAGTTTTGAGGAGGGAAGATATTATTAGTTTTGGGAGGGAGTGCGCCATCAGCTTTGAGGGGATGGGCACCCCTGTTCTGAGATATAACTAAAACATTCGCTTCGAGTTCGACAGTGGCCGTTACTGCGAGTGCCTCGTGTGTTGTGGTGCTCTGTGAAGAAGAGAGTTGAGTGGGCTTTCCTATACACCTACACTCAGTGGCGTAGCACACTTTTGCGGGCCCCCCCGCAAAGTATAGAGAAGGGGTCCTAGTTGTAATGCCGATAGAAGTAAGGTTTAAGTTCTACTTCTTTAAATCTTTATTCATCGCAAGACTTCGGGGGACCCTATGCTTCGGGGCCCCCCCGCACTGCGGGGGTTGCGGGGGCAGCCGCTACGCCACTGCCTACACTACACTTACTCTTTCTTTTACATTTACACGTACATACATCCCCTTCTTTTTAATATTCTTTCATTTTTCATTTTACTCTTCCCACTTTTCTCTAACTTCTTGCCCTGTTCAACTTGGCTTTCAGACATCTTTCACTGTCTTAACTTCTTTCCCGATTTTGACCTTTTTCCCGGTTGTGTCCTTTTTTCTTCCCACATTATGTCCTGTATTTTATACAGTTTTGTTCCTGAATCACAAATCCTGCGTGTGAGGTACAAATTAATCAATTTTGCAAAAGTTGCACACATGATTATAGAGCTGGTGCACCTACTTATTTGACCGATAATGGTCTCTGACAAGACAACAATCGCTTGGTTTGCGTTTGTTGCTTACAGGATTTATCTCTAAGATTCTTATTTCGTTAATGTTTTTTTGGGAAAAAAAGAAAGAATATATGCGACGTGAATTTATATATATTTATAAATAAGGTTAGTGTTTCACGCAAATATTTCTTACTCCTAACGGTTCTTCTGAATGTCCTCTAGAATATATTTTGGTTTGCCACATGGCAATATCCTTGCTAACAAAGTTGTTAAATATTAAGCTCTTTCACGATTAGCGTGATAATATTCTGTTCATAGAATGCAAAACAGAAACGAACTTGTGCGAAGTTAAAGAAAAAGTGGATCTGAAAAGATAGAGGCGGATGACATTATGCCGTCCCTCGTGACTATCTTTGCCCATTGTGTATTTTCAGGAAGTGGGTGGACGCCTTGGAAGTTTTTTGGAAGTGGGGATATACGTCCCTTACTTTTCCCCTGACTAAGTGTGCCGTACTATGTGTCCGTGGTTAGTATCCATTTCCTTTGAAGTACCAAAATGTGCAAAGTGAAGAATATCATGTACCGAAGGAAAATTGGTCCTAGTTCTGAGCATCCACAAAAAAATGAAAACAATTATGGCATTTATTCCGAAGTTGGGTGTCCGATACTTTTAGAACAAAATCTTCATAAAAGCTATTAAAATTCATAATTCTTCAACTTCTACTTTCTTAACTGACTTTAGGCTTCCTTTCGTTATATAGTGAGGTAGGGGAGAGGTTAGGTTAGGTGAGGTTTGGTTTGCATATACAATAGATGTGTCCTTGGACGTCCGAACAAAAATTTAGTATTTAATTCACACAGTATTTCCGAACGAGCGATATCGAGTGAAGGTGGGTTAGAACCCCGCAAGGCACGTGTTTTCATTCTTCATTAAACTCTCATTAATATATTTTTTAAAGTTTAACTTAGTACTTCGATTTGTACTGCAAACAATATCTTTCTACACGTCTCTTCGCTGACCCCTTCCTTTCACAATTCCCACAATTTGTTCTTAGGTCCATTAATTCATGCTCTTCACATAGTCTTGGAAGATTTTGCTCGTTATGAACGTATTGTTTCACGAAATTTGACACAGTCAGTTCACATCCTGTGCATCGTTTCGGTATATTTGCCGCCATGTTGATAATATAAATGCTGATTAGTTTCCCAGAATTCAACTAATCTGTTATCTTGCTCCAAGTAGTTCCATCCGCTCGTCGAATAGTCCCATATTTGTAACCGTTCAGATATAAAAAATAATGATATTTTTCTAGATCATTATATATTATCGAGCCAGGGATGTAGCCAAAGGGGGGGGGGAATCGGGGCCGGGCCCCCCAAATGACCAGCTTTTAAAACATCATAGTAAAATTATCTCGCTTCATTCATTTAAAAGTAACAAAGTTTATTGACAATTAATAATTTATGGTAAAATAGAAAGGAGAAATATTGTTTTTCCATACCGATCGAAAAATAGTATAGTATCTCTTCCTAATACCGATCGAAAAATAGGATACTTTTTTTGTGACAGCAGGTTACACAATTTACTGCAATTTATATTTGACAGTTTGAAGACAAACGTTTTAACAAGGTACTACAAATACAGCCATAAAACAAAGGTATTAAACTGATTTGTAAGTACAGTATATTTTTCTGTGCTTTAACGAGTGTTTTAAAAGACATAGAGGATGGAAAATTTGGCGAGAAACAATGCTTTTATTCAATTTGGATTTCATTTGCTCCCTCTTTTATTTCTACTCAGTGTAATAAAATAATTGTTTTTTTAGTCACGAATAATAAATATTTTTTGTCAGGAAACCGTAAATAAATTAAGTGAAATTTCAAAGAAAATCAATCTTGTGTAGATAGGTTCCGTATACAAGGTCTTAAATTTAAATATAAAGGTAACAAAGAAAAGTTTTGTTGCTTTTTCACCCACCACCTTCGAACATTGATATGTCACATAACCTGGAAGATCAAAAATAGTCCCCATCAGCATCGACGAACTTCTCCCAACATTCTGAAAGGCCATGGAATCCATCGCGGTAGAACTTGGTGGGCCGTGAAACAAAGAAAGTATCAGGTGCATTTTGGACTTTTACTAGGGATTTGAACTTGCGTCCTCGAAGGTGATTGTTTAAAGAATGGAACAGGTGATAATCGGACGGTGCAATACCCGGGGAATATAGTGGTTGCAATATTGTTTCCTATCCAAGGCGGAAAATGGTGTCCTGAGTCATCTTAGCCACGTGGGACTTAGCGTTCTCCCGTAAACGAAGACCCATTTGCAATTCAGAAGCGATGGCTTCAGAGTCTTGAGTTTTTGTTGAGCACAGCTCAACTGCTGACACTACACAGTTGCATTAATACTCTGACCAGCTGGTAGCAGTTCTCGATGCACGATGCACCAAACACACAGAAGGATCTTATTCTGGTACAGTGCTGGTTTCGGCTGTTTTGAAATCAGTTCATGGGATGCTAACCAATGATGATGGCGCCGTGGAACTTCGTATAGAACACAATTTTTATCACATGTCAACGCCCTGTCCAGAAATTGCTCCGAAACAGTAAATAAACACAGGCGAATGCCGCATTGCCTTCTGGCCCGGAGTCAAAATATGTGAGACCCATTGACCCAACTTGTAGTGCTTCACAAGTTGATGGATGTGCTGCCGAATGGTTTCTCCACACACTGAATTGTAGTCCCAGTTCCTCTTTGAGCATGTGTTGGTCTTCTGGCACGTGGTGTTTTCGGGTGTTTCGTCATTGTCCTTAAACTTGTTAAACCATCGCTGCAATGTCCGCGTCGTCACGACACGCTCACCAAAGACCTGGCATATCTTCTGTCCCGCTACAGCGGCGTTTGACCTCCATTTGAACTGGTTCAGCATACATGCTCTTATGACGCTCTGTGGATGTCCCATGTTCCCTCTGTCTTTACGCAAGTTCACGGTGTGTCTGAATTGCCACAATCATGTAGTATGTTGGATATACCCACACCAACAACTGACGTTCGCCTTATCTCTACTCGCATTCAACTCACGGTGTGAGGTCCAATTGAACACAGATTTCCACGAAAAGGGACAGGACTTTCTTGGTTACCTTTATAGTTATGCACAAAAGTATAGCGTTTGGTCCCGGGCAGTAGTTCTTGATTAAGCATAATAAAAACTATTTTGAATATAATTTATGGATAATAATAATAATAATAATAATAATAATAATAATAATAATAATAAAAGCTAAAATAGTGCTTTTAGTTTTCCAGAAGAAAACCAATATTTTCCTTTCTTTCAGACCTCAAAAACACTAGCATCAACACTTATTTTGGCTTTGTACATTGTAGCTGCCCCCCCCTCAAAAACGACGGGGCCCCCCTACACAAACCTGCTGGCTACACCCCTGTATCAAGCACACAAACGATCAAATTACCGTTATTTTGTCCCGATACGTTCATAAATTTGTTTGAAGCTAGTAATATTTTTCTTATTGCTTTCAGATTTGTTTGTTTTTCGGTACAACTAAGTGCTGAAGGTTTCAAATATCCCACTTGGACAGTCATTCTGCTAGCGAAATGTCTTTTCAGTATTTGAATTCTGCTTTTAATGAAACTGAAACCAAAATAGAAAACGTTCCTGTTAAAGTAGAAATAAAAACAGAGAACGAGCCATTTGAGGAATGCAATTATATGCTGTGTGCTAATAACACCGAGGATCATAAAGATCCCCTTGCAATTGGTTTGAAATGTGAGGAACAAGAGAATGCAACCGAAGGACAAAATATTGCTTCAGAAAGTAATGAGGATGAAACAATTTCAGATTTGAAACTAACTTCGAAAGCAATATGTTTGGTGAAGCGTTTATCAACAGCTGATATATGTGTAAAACGTTTTCAAAGAAACAGCAAACCAAAATCCTCCGACTTTACACACAACACAGGAGAGTCAACCTGTCAGATCTTGGCCACTGTTGAAGGTGAAAACGATTACGAAGAGGACGTTGAAGAAAATGATAATGAAGAAGGAGGTAACAATCCTCGGGTCCTGAGGTACGTTCAATTCGTTTATTTTATAAGAGTTACATCTATATAAATATTTCTTTTCAACACATGCAGTACTTAGTTAAATATTATTATTTTTTTTTTCGTTTTACTTAAACTGAGTTAATGGATATGCAACCATTTGAACACATAAAGGCAAGCAACCTAGTGCTTAGCTTTGAACGAGATGAGGCAATTCGGCAGTGAAATAAGTATCCAAACGTTACGGTTAATTGCTATAAACCACCTCCTTACAAGCTTTGAGTGTTAGGGTTGAATACTGACACTCTTCTTAGTAATGTCAAGAGCAACTCTTCTTATAAAAAGTGATCGTAAGTGAAAGAACATTCAGTAATACTTTGAACAAGATCTACACTGCTGTCAAATCTCAAGGCTATTTAATAGGAATCTTCTGAAACACTAACCGCAATACGAAATTTGTGTATTTTGTGGGGGAAAAAATCGGAAATATGTTTATATTATTGGAAACAGTACCTCATTGGCTTGTATACTTCCCCTCTCATTCGAAATGTTTCCATGATACCAACAGAGCCGTAGCTAAGGGGAGGCTGACAACAAGGGGGCGCCGAACGAGCAAGGAGAAAGAAAAAGTGTGTTGGACATGAAAAAAAGACGAGTCGCCCCCAGAAAGTATTGGCGCCCTATTAGATCAATATTGCTGTCGGTTATCAATGAAATACGTAGATTTCTTAAAAATTTTCTTGCTCACTTCGCTCGCAATCCAAAAGTTTAAATAAGTCACAACAAGTTTTTACTTATTACTTAAAGAGTTATAGATGATTTCTTAATGACATGTGGTATACAAGGTGCCGAGTAATGACTTATAGTGTACGCAGGGGCATTTTCAAACTCAGAAACGAGCAAAGTCGTGTTCGGCGTTTTGACAGTGATGAGTTTGCTTAGTTCAAAACGTTTTTCTACCCCTGGGGCCTCAGTGGTAGAGCGTTCACCCCTGGTACTTGGGGTACCGGATTCGATCCCAGCCCCGCCAAGTGAACTTTGTGGTGGACAAACACCGCTTGCGTGTGTTTTCTCGGGGTTCTCTTGTTTCCTCCCGCTTTCTTCATTCCACCATTTCATTCGTTACTCATCATCACCGTCTCCTTTAGCCTAACCGGCATAACCGTGGGACGTAAAAAACAAAGATTTCATTTCATTTTTTCCCCTATCCAATCCGATTAATCACGACGCACAGTGGAGCCAAGGCACTGAATTCTTGGCAAAAATAAGAATTCGCAATATGAAGCAGAAAATTGAAAGAAAACCAATTAGTTTGGTGTGTGCAGTGGCTACAATAATGTTATTTCGACATTATTTTATCAAAAACATAGAATGTTACATCATAAAAGGAAACATTCCTTATATTCGCGCCTAAATAATATAACAGATTATATGATTGGCATAAACAAACGCGTGGGCAATATGCTTTGATTTGGCAACTTACGATTGACTTACATTCTTACGCATGAAAGGAAAAAGTGTACTTATTCTTTTTACAACTGAATAGTAATAAAATTGAAGAAAAGTTCTTGCTTCTCAAAATTATTTCCAAGTTGTGGAGGATTCGTTATGACAATGAAGATACAAGGACGCTTCAATACATAAAAATTATCTTATCACAAGTTCTCGATAAATACATAAACATATTATGTATCGAAAAATCAGATGTATTAAACATATTATGATTTACAAGCATCAGTAACCTGTTCAGCTTGTTTCATATATTGCATCGTGCATTACGTGGGCTGATTTCAGGGCTTGATTAGAACACTCTGAGCTGGAGCGAGCGGAGGCTCATTACAGTTGATTCCAATGTCACTTCTGTGCACGCATTGCATCACAAAAAAACGCAATACTGAATTGATCAACCCCATTTTAAATATGGTTCTACCTTATGGTCCATAGATTGTTTGGCAAACATTGACGTTTCAAAATATCGCCACCATTAATCACACATGTTTGACTAGAGTTTAGTTCTGTTGGCGAATGCCAGAGAAGTATGATTGGATGTTGGTAACAAGATGGGTCCTAGGGGGCGAAGCACCAAGTAGGTTTGGCGGCAAAATTCCCAGAATCGATCTATATTAAATTTTGTCACTGCGTGCATGGAGATCACACGTCTAATAATCTAATAATCTTGCTCTCACATTCATCCCATCTCAATTCAAAAGCAGCATTGCATCCAAAATGCGGTTTTCCTCAAACATTTTCATGCGCTATATTTCCCAAAAGTGCAAATATGTGCAGGTTTTCACTTTGCATACAGTAAGAACAATGTTTCCGCTACGATATATTAAAAAATCACAGACATAACATTATTATGCCATATTTTCTACTAAAATGCCATTCTATCGTTTGACTACAGTTTATATGCTTTCAGTACCACAGCATTTTCCAAATATGATATTAAGTAGGGGATTACCATAGGGATATGATACTGATATTCACATCATTCCAAATATGATTATTGATTACACATTACCTCAACTTTCTAAATATACAAAACGATACATACATGACGGTCGTGTCACCATGTTTACCAGTCACGGAATATCTACACGCAATATAGGAATAGTCACATTCAAAGTCAATTTCCTATCTTCTGTCACTAAGCAGCACCTTTCCTGCTTCGGTGATAACCAAATTTACACGTCCCATGAATTCATTGTAAATAGCTATCACTTCTTTTCCTGCACTATTATGTGTACTCTTATGTGTACACTATTAAGGTTTTATTATAGCAAATTATATCAAGTCAATCTTTTACTTCATTCTTCGAGTTTTGCTAAGAATTGCCTGGTTTGGCCCCACTGTGCGACGTTGAGAATGAAGGTATGAAAGTGAGAAGAGTGAAGAGACACATTCAAGCTGCTGTTTGCGCGGAAATATTAAAAATAAAAGTAAACGAGGGAAACAATAACATTTTCGAACTTCAAGCAGTTGTAGAATAAGGGCTTAAGGGATCAGAACTTAGCCCGACGAAGTTCGACTTTTTTACACACACTAATCACTACCAATGATTTATTTTAAAATTCCATTGACATATCAAATGCTTCCAATTTGGAGGAATTTATTGAGGTCATTTTTCATCAACTTTTTATATCGGCACCATATTATTTTGTGTATGCGTGTCTAGTTGTGTGATGTTTTTATCTATCTACATACATACAAAACATAAGTACACACATTCTTCATATATGTACGTGTTAGTGTATTTTAATATGTAAATTAATAATAAGTACCTTAAATTCGGAACTTTCATTCATTAAGGAATTAAGTAATTACTATAATTTCAGACATATGTAGTAGCCAAAGTATATTTTGGATTTTAAGTACAAACATTGAACATATTCTTCACCTCCATCGATCAATATTTAGAAATTCACAAAGAAGGATCCTTCTGAATTTCCATTACATTTCACAAAATATTTTTTACCGTTAAGAGATCGAAATTAACATACTATTGATGTGGTCACATACAGAATAAAATTTAAAAGTTTACAATTATTACTGGAAATTAATACTGTCACCCATTTGGAACAATTTAAAAGCACATAGTTTTTAATGTATTAAAATTTCATTTCTTATCAATAGTATGAAATGTTGTAAATAGTAGTAACTTTCCATAACTGTTCTCCTAGCGAATTTGTATACAACCAAAGGTAGTTTTGTCAAGTTTAACAAAAAGTCCAAAATAAGACTCTCGAAAACAGCTCTTATTTGGAAAAGGATACATAATGATCGTTTTTGGTTGTTGTAATGGTCTTTCCAAGAAGATTAATAAAAATTCAGCGTAACAACAAACGCTGCTTTTCTTATATATATATATATATATATATATATATATATATATATAAATAATGATTGCTAAAGTGAGTGTAGGGGCGCTGAATTCTACTTCGCCCCGGGCGCAGAAATCTCTAGCTACGGCTCTGGATACCAAAGCTCATATTTTTGTATTTATTTATTTATCGGTTCTGAAACTGTAAATATTTTATATACAAAGCACCCTAGTAAATATGTATGCCAAATACAAATCACTCGAAGAAGAAATCGATTTTTTGTGCTTTTAATGTGTTAACGTTATGGAACCCTTTCACTGATTGTCATTGTTCTAATTTTGATGTATGTCTTAAAACGAACGAACTCCTACTAGACCAACCGAAAGTTTAGCATTCGTAAATAGTTTATTATAATATATCGCTAAACTTCACTGATAAAAGTTCATGCCTCAGAAGTTTAAAACATATGATGGTGGGTCTCGCCATATCTTCTTTTGTGATACCTCCCATGTCCAATTTGTTGATTTTTCAGGAGACGAAAAGCCTTGATTATATCTATTCATATTTAAAAGCTTCAAAACATTGTGCTGTTCATTAAAAAAATGATACAGCTGCTCTCCTCTAAACAAAGAGTACTTTATTTCATTGAAATCGCTACAATAAGAGCTATCACTTGAAATTATCAACAGTCTACATGCAAGTGAACACTATAATAGAATGGTTTTCAGCAATCGATTTCTTGACGTACGAGGGTTGCTAAACATAGGTTGTTTTCTTGTCAGCATTGTTGCAAAGCTCAGAATCGGAAAACTTGGACACACTTTACACAACGAGGGCCGCGGTGGCTCAGTGGTAGAGCGTTTGCCTCTGGTGCTTGGGGTCCCGGGTTCGATCTCAACCCCCGCCAAGTAAACTTTGTGGTGGACAAACACCGTGTGCGTGGGTTTTCTCTTGGTTCTCCCGTTTCCTCCCACTTTCTTCATTCCACCATTTCATTCATTACTCATCATCACCGTCTCCTTTATCCTAACCGGCATAATCGTGGGACGTAAAACTCAAAGATTTCATTTCATTTCATTTCATTTTCACTTTACACAACGATATTATGTGTAATAAATCGAGAACGTGAAGATGTATTTTGAAACGTTAAACATACGAAATGCTACCTATAGTCGATGCAAGGTAATGTGGTATAACGCATCCATGCGAAGAAAGTAAAACATCCGAAAATGGACAAATAATGTGTACAACATTGTCACAGTGTACTACAGAAATGAGGAAGAAAGGTTGCACGGAGCAGGAAAAAAGAACAGAATATGTGTTTTTGCTTTGGGCGCATACGTAGCTAATATACTGAAGACATTGAGATTCATCTCAATGTATGAAGATGGGATACACAGGTAGAATGCAGAAGCCTTCGGGTAGGCACCTGCGAGACAGTATTAAACAATGCGTTTCATATATATCAGAAACTAAATTGACTGCTAGAAAGGACTAACTGTGGAAGGAATGCAAGGTCACATGACGTCGTACAAATGACACTTGCAGGTACTGTGAGGAAAGAAAGATCGTGTTGACGTTGATCACAAAACCAGTTGTAAAGAGTGAGAGTATGGGGCGCAGTTATATAATACGAAATTAATTAAGCACGCAGAGTTGCCAAACGTGAAGTGTAGAGACGTTAAAATCTGTACGTGCATTTGCGTGTTTCAGGGGTACCATCATCAACAGGATAAACAGGGCGACGTTTAACTGCTTGTGAGATATTGTGCTGAATATTGGGATGTGTTTTAGCAGCAGTGGTATTTAATTATTGTGATACGGGCGCTTTGAGTCTGCGTATTTGTGCATGTCCAATAATTTGAGGTGAGGTATAAGTGGGCATGTTACGTTTGTGGTGCCAAGAGAGTCTATGTAAGTGGTGGATATGCTGGTGGAGGCTTATTAGGAAAAACAGTGTGTGGGCAGACCACAAAATGTAACAAAAATTTAGCCCAAGGATTACATTTTTGAAATACTGAAAAGTTACTAGTTTAATAGACGCATGTATGTTAACATTGAAAAGCACCTATTATGGAGCAATAGATCAGATATCCTACGTATTCCCAGTGAAGTTGAGAAGGAGGAATCGAGTGACACAACGGTCTCGGATAACAGAATGCAAAATCCAAAATAAAAATCTAACCGTGGTGGAATGAAGAAAGTGGGAGGAAACGGGAGAACCAAGAGAAAACCCACGCACACGGTGTTTGTCCACCACAAAGTTCACTTGGCGGGGGTTAAGATCGAACCCGGTACCCCAAGCACCAGAGGTAAACACTCTACCACTGAGCCACCGTGGCCCTCGTTGTGTAAAGTGTGTCCAAGTTTTCCGATTCTGAGCTTTGCAACAACAGAGAAATACCTATATTGTTTCAACAACTGACATTGCATGATTACCTATATAAAATCAACATATATTCTACATTGTTCTTCTTCTTATCAACAAATTGTGCACTTTTAAGTGGCGTTGCCCGAAATAACTACAAGAAAAAGGAAGTAATTTATGGCTCCTGACAAGGACTTCCTAGATTGATTAAAATATAAGAAGGAATCCTGGACCGTTACATATTCTTACATACATTGTTACCTTATTTTCTGAATAACCCTCCTATATATAAATTATAATACATATATCAATTATTTTCATTTTATATTACCAATAACTTTACATTTATGTAATAATCAATTATATTTTAATTCTATAAATTATCGTCGAAGAGGACTCATTCGAAAATACGATCAACTTGTGAATTACATTTGTCCAAAAATATATTCTTTAATTCAATATCTTCCGAGCTCCTTACCACATTAAACGAACATACATTGACATATTACATAATTTAATTCTTCCATTTGGGAATCATTAAAATGATTATAAAAAATTGAAAAGCACAATATTGACAAGTGAAGCGAATTACAAAGAAATCATAGCAATATTCAAAATAAAACAAACCAAGACTTGATCAATATAACCTAATAATAGAAATAGAGACATTATTATATTAAGAATCAGCAAAGTTTATATAAGTTAGAATTCAATATAACATGTTTTATATCTTTGGTCATAATTATTGCAACTTTTAGTAAATGCTATTCGTGTTCGTACCACAACATGCTGAAATTTAGTATCCATCATTTTATTATCTGTATAGAATTCAAACAAAGTACGGATTATAAATAAAATCATAATTCTGTTCAGAGCGAAAATAAACAAGAATTAATTAAATATGCCTTCACTGACGCCACAGCTTTAGCTTACGTTAAATTGCCAAAGGGTTCGGTTAAGTTGCATTGTACGCTACAATCTTGTGTACAGTTCTATAGGCCTATATTATGAATTCCTCCAAATCTTTGATTTCTATTTTGATAACTTCTGTCACCTATAAAATTGTTACGAAACCTATTTCGAGAAAAATTACATGTACTGTTTGCCTGATTTCCTAACGCTATATAGTTACTATTCTTATTTTTCTGTAATTAGGTTCAACTCTGTTACCGGTATATTTGGATCCATCATTACTTCTTACATTAGAGTTACATTCTTCACGCACATTGATATTCCCGTCGGTAATATAACTATCTTCACTTGAGTTATTATTAGATTGATTTCGATTATTATTACTTTGCACTATGGATTGATTTTCAAAATTTTGCACTATCATAATCAAATGATTGAAGTTAATGCATTGTGCAGAAATCAGTATTTGTTCCAACCTAAAAGGCAACAGTACCCGGATCAATGCTATAATTCGTGATTCTTGTTGGTACGGATTAATTAATTTCATCTTATTGTATACAAAAATCAAAAAAATCAGTTAGATTCTTATCAATTGTGGGATCAAACAGTCTGTTTCGAACCAAGGTGTCTCGATTTGTCAACATGAAATCTCAAAATTGGACAGCAAAGCGTTCTTAAAATCTAAATAATTGGGTAAACTCCCCATGATTGCTTTGAACCAATCAGAACAGGTGGCAGTAAAACATGCGGTAAAATTTTGAGAAATTTAGATTGGTCTATACCAATTAAGTCACGTTACTCTTCGAATTTTTCTAAAAATACACTTGGAGGTATGTCTTCCGGCCTTCCACTAAATTTCGTTAAAGATCGAATTTCACTGAATTTGAAATGATAATTGTTACTATGAGACGGTTTCGTATGATTAGATCTTACGCATCTGGCTTTCCAGCGATGTAATGAACGGGGTCTCCTTTCTTCCTTCCCAATGCTCCAGACACTTTCATCCCTGTCCGAAGAGCTTTCCGGTATATCACTTTTTCCTTTTGCTAATCTAGGTTCATTGGATAAATGGTCCCTATTGATGAACGAATCAGGGTTTATATTTATGGTGATGATCTCTTCTTTATAGTGTCCATTTCTTCTTGTAATACTTTAATTTGGTTACTTTGTTTACTAACCTGCGATTCAAAAACATCCACTTTACTTTGCACAGTTGTAAATATGTGCAATATTTGTTCCATCATGCCGTCGGTTCATCTAATTTAGTATTTATTTGCTTTGTTATTTGCTCTAATTTGTTATCCATTCGCTGAGTAATAGCTTGTGTAATTTGTTCAAATTTACTATCTATTTGCTGTAATTGAGTATCCATTTGCTGAAACTTTTGTTCAAGTTTAGTGTCCATTTGTTGCATTTGCTGCGACGAAGATTGACCTAACTGTTTTATAAGGTCAGCTACATTTGTTCATGTCTCCAAACCTGATGTTCCACCAGCTTCATCATTATTACTTTCAACATCCATTTTAAGATTACAATAGATTTTTCTTTTACTTCTCAACAAAGTGTACTCCGTTTTGAGGTATTTTCAAGATTGCTTACTTTTCTTCACGTAATTTTCAAGGTATGTCCTGGGCGAGATAACACCATCTATAATGTAACGTTATATTTATATTTTAACTTGTTGCCTATATGTTCACAGTTCGATTCACTAACTTGGTAAACACGATTAAACACATCAACTGTTACCTGTAATTGCAATATTTATTAAATATCTTGAAAATCAAGCACATTAAATGTTTGACCCAACTGACTTTATTCTTATTTGATGAATGAATTATTCTCTTACCAACAACTACATAGAAATACCTATCTTCTTTTCAACAACTGACATTACATGATTATCTATATAAAATCAACATATATTCTACATTTTTCCTTCTTCTTATCAACAAATTGTGCACTTTTAAGCGCCGTTGCCCAAAATAACTGCAAGAAAATGGCAGTAATTTATAGATTAGATATAAAATCTCGTTGTAAAATAAACTGAAATTTTCCATATAATTAACATACCGTACAAATTTAACACCCCATGTAATGAAGCTTACACAACAAATTCTATTTCTATTTTGTCACAACTCTGAATTGATTACCTTATGCTCTGAACGATGCATATATAAAACACGAGCTTCAGCAATTATTATAATAAAAGGAGTGGATACAAAATGCAAAGCACCGTAGTTTTTGTTACTCAATTTGTTTCTCATCTAATATAAATCGTTTTCGTCTATTTTTTTACATATCAATACAGTACTAATTTCCAAGATACAGAATATACCCCCTCCCTATAAAATAGAATTTCAAGAAAAATTTTAGAATATATTAATAAACATTTAGCATACTGAATTCTAGCTCCCTAATCTGAACAGCTTGTGAAATAATAAATTTTTCTGAAAATTTCGGACCCCCACTTTCTCCTTAGGATATGCATTATAATGAAACAGATACGCGGATGATAACTTCCCAGTTGAGATTGGAGCTTTGTATATACCGAAAGCCATTTCATTTGATTTTGCAATTTTACCGTGATGATCATGCAGACATACCTTCAGTTTTTTTATATAATAATTCATATATTACAGATGACTAAGGGGGCTTTCTCCAATAGTTAGCTCTAAAAACTCACCGGCTGCATCTTAAAAGCCAAATAGCAAGTCCTTTTGCTATTATTATAATTACAAACATCAACATCAAAAAGTGCTTGATCTCCTTTTTCCATTAGATACAAATCAAAAAAATAAGAAAACAGAAATCTTGAAAGTAAAACGTAGACAAATCCATCAATGTTAATAAGAAGCAGTGTAGAGTGCACTGAGCAGAATAGTTCGGTGAGTCAGTGTAAGTCAGGGTGAGTGGTGTTTCGCAGTGGGTCACATCGTGCTGAACCACGATCGACTGATTATGACATGGCTTTTTTTTTTATTTAAAACACGAAACATACGTCTACGTATTTTTCTCGATTACGAAATTTGGCTTAATATATTTACTAATTCAGAGGTCATATCTTCTGACAGTGGAGAATTGGTATGATTAGAAAGCCCATCTTAAAGTGGGAACAAACCACCATCCAAAGTTACCAGAAACGCTTTCCCAAAATTATGAATTAGACAAATACTTCTGTATTTTTTGACATTTTATCTTCCGGATTCCCCTCATCCTCTAAAGATGGGGATGAATTTGGACGTGAACGCCATTGGGATCCTCACTAGTCACCTCAATGAACCAGAATACTAGTTAACCTCACTACGATGAGTCGTTCTACATTATTTTCACATGTTAGTCCTCCCAACTTGCATTCCTTGATGTATCTTACTACCACAATAAATTTTCCTTAATTGAAAGTTTGAAAGTAATATGTCTTCCACGTTTGATAAAAGTTGTCCAGACAGTCCGAAGCTACGCTAGAATATATATTTATATAAATACATATACACATACATACATACATATATTTAGAGCTGTACGAGCAAAGCGTTTGATCCTGACCGTGTAAGTTCAAAATCAAGCTGACATGCTCGTTCATCCCTAAGCATGACATTAAATGTCACTGCGATTGTAATCTAGTGGCTTGACGAACCCAACTATAAATTCGACACTAATCCTACTCATGTGAGACATTTTATTTTTCACCCCTCTTCAACCGCACTCTAATATCGTAGTTTTTTATTCTTTCACATATCAACCTCTGCCCACAGAGCCTGGGAAGGACTGGGAGCTAAACGTAGACGCTTAAATGGTACAGGAACTGGCGAAAATCTACTTATGCGTTCCATATACTATGGATAAGATACTAATGTTATTCAATTTTGATTATTTTTTTTTCATGTTACTATTCCTCCCAACACAGGGGTACTAATGGGTTGAACTTGAACATAAATTGCATCAGAAATGTTGCTATTTATCTCGGTGATTCCGAACCTATGGACTCTGCACTAACATGAGTCGTTTGGGATCATTGTATTGTTACTCCCTTCGACTCTCCTTAGTAGATGCGTTAGGCGATCTAACCCCTATTGGAAGTTGAAGTTCGTGGTTATCAGAACTGAACCAATGAACTTAGGGACCCAGAAAACTACATAATCGACAGTAACATTTTTCAAATACTTTTACACCCCATAATTTCATGCATCCTTCAAAGAGATAATGAGTGCTAAACTTACATGACGTCTGGAGCCCCACTCTTTATCTAACTGACCCCAAAATTATGGATTCAACACTTATATCGGTATTTTCTTTTTATCATTTTGATGTTAGCCCCTCCCACTCTTCCTGTGACTGCTAAAGTGGTCTTATCACCGCTGTTCCTGAATTTGGTTTTAAATCACCTTATAAGTGCTATCAACTCAAAACTTACAACTCGACGCTAATGTCGATCGTTTTCGATATTTTTTTCTAGCTACCTAAAAACAGAATGTAAATTTAATTGGAGTTAAAGTCAATTAAAGTAACAGACGCCGATGCGATGTATTCGGTACTAATATGGATAGTTTTGCTCTAGAAATATCAGAATAATGTTGGAATAAGCACATACATACACTTTATATATACACACTATGTCATCAAAAGTATACGGACTCCTCCAAAAACAGTGTTTCATATTACGTGCATTTTGCTACCACCTACTGCCAGGTACTCATTAGTCATTAGACCCATCGTGAGAAAGCACAATGGGGTTCTCCGCAGAACTCACAGACTACGAACGTGGTCAGGTGATCGGGTGTCACTGTGTCAGAAGTCTGTACGCGAGATTTCCAAACTCCTAAACATCCCTAGGTTCACTGTGTCTGATGTGATAATGAACTGAAAACGTGAAGGTACACGTACAGGACAAAAGTGTACAGGCCGACCTCGTCTGTTGACTGACAGAGACCACCGACAGTTGAAGAGGGTCGCCAAGTGTAATAGAAAGACACATATCCAGGCCATCACACAGTAATTCCAAACTGCATCAAGATCCATTCCCAGTACTATGACAGGCGTGAGGTAGGAAAACTTGGATTTCATCGGGCTGCTGCTCATAAGCCACACATCGCGCCGGTAAATGCCAAACGACGCCTCGCTTGGTCTAAGGAGCGTAAGCATTGGACGATTGAAGAGTGGAAGAATATAGTGTGCAGTGACGAATCACATTACACAATGTGGCGATCCGATGGCAGAGTGTGGGTACGGCGAATGCCCAATGAACATCTTCTGTGAGCGTGTGTCGTGCCAACAGTAAAATTCGGAGGTGGTGGTGTTATGATGTGGTCGTCTTTTTCTTGAAGGGGCTTACACCCCTTATTGTTTTCGGTGGCACTCTCACAGCGCAGGACTACATTGATGTTTTAAGCACCTTCTTGCTTCCCATTGTTGAAGAGCAATTCGGGTATGGCGATTGCATCTTTCAACACGATCGAGCACCTGTTAATACTTCACGGCCTGTGGCGGAGTGCTTACACGACCATAACATCCTTGTAATGGACTGGCCTGCACAGGGTCCTGACTTGAATCCTATAGAACACCTTTGGGATGTTTTGGAACGCTGACTTCGTGCCAGGCCTCACCGACCTACATCGATACCTCTCCTTAGTTTAGCACTCCGTGAAGAATGGGCTTCCATTCCCCAAGAATGATTCCAGCACCTCATTGAAAGTATGCCTGCGAGAGTGGAAGCTGTCATCAAGGCCAACACCATATTGAATTCCAGCAGTACCGATGGAGGGCACCACGAACTTGTAAGTCATTTTCAGCCAGGTGTCCGAAAACTTTTGATCACATAGTATATATATATACAGTGGCGGATCCAAGGGGAGGGCTATAGGGGCTATAGCCCCCCCCCTTGACGCTCAGGTAAACACTGGATAAAATGGGCTTCAATCCTGCTTTACACTGGATAAAATGGTAAAATATGGTTTAGCCCCTCCTTTGATCATATCCTGGATCCGCCCCTGTATATATATGAAATAGCAAAAAAAGTGTGTAATGAAGGAATTGCCGTGTAATTAAACGTCATTTTCTCTTTACAGAGTGCTTAACTCAAACCCTGAGTAAAAGTTTTCCATTCTAGACAATTATCCTCTTCAAGTGATCTTTGGACATCGGGAATTTTTTGTGTACGTTTTAGTGTTATTGAGTTGTTCGGCAGCACGATCCCACTTTCAATGTTCTCTCTTTATGCTTCAGATAATATTTGAAGAACGTAAATGACTTGCTGTAATGAGAATGTTGAGAAGTAACCTTTATATGACAAATAGCTGCAAAGAAATACACTTCATAACTCATTCATTGCTATTATACGAATTTATTAATTTGTATTTAACAATCATGTATATAGGGTGAACGGTAACTACGTGGATAAACTCGGACGGGTAATAGCACATCTAAAAAGAAGCACAAAAACTCCCAGTGAACCTGGAGAAAATTCCGTACCGTTTGAGAGTGACAGAATGTTGAAAGCGCGGGAATATGAACTTCAGAGAACAATAAATTAAAAAAATACATCGTAGAGAGTGCGGTTAAAAACGTCACTTAAAATGTCATACCTAATCTATTCAAAAATGCATGTTTGAAAACGCAGCTACATGTGTGCCGAGATTAACAACGTGTGACATTTCTTTCCTTTACAACATGTTCGGGAATCCTTCCGTTCCTTTGGGGAGTCCCGTGCAGACGCATAGTTGCGTTTTCAAACATGCATTTTTCAATGCAGTATGTGTGACTTTCTATGTATCCATTTTAACTGCAATCTCTACGATGTAAGTTTTTAAGCTGTTGACCTCTGAAGTTCATGTTCCCAAGCTTTCAACACTCTTTCACTCCTAAACGGGACGAAATTTATCCCACGTCACTCGGACTTTTTTTGATTTTTCTTAGATGTAGTATCCGTCCAAGTTTGTCCAAGTAGTTACCGTTCACCCTGTATAATACCTACGTTCTGTGAACACCTATCTCAGATTTATATTTTAAACATATAGGGCCTTATGCAGAATCGTTCTGACGCGTGATTAGTGCCATACTAAAGAGGTCAACTAACATATGTTTCCTGCAGTAGTCAGACCTTTAGTATGACGCTAATCGTACGTCAAAACGACTCTGCATAAGGCGGATAATTACTTATGTTCCTGCAATGATTGTATGAATGCATATACATCTGATGTATGTTATTGGAATTATTTTATGTAAGTTTTATGCATTGCGAAAAATAGAATTTCGTACAAAAAATTTACCCAGATGGGAGTCGAACCCGCGACCTTAAGATTTGAAGTCTAAAGGCTTACAATTGAGCTTGCACGACAACTCTACGCTGTGTCGTTCAAAAAAAATATTACTTGATTTTGAAGAAAATCATAGCCATTGCAAACGCTGATTTTATTCTATTTTGTCTTATTTTAATACGGAAGTGAGAATTATGTTCGATGCCTCCTCTTTCAGCCCTCTCTTACAAATGGAAAGGTTCCTTTATATATCTATGTTTTTGTTGATAAAACGTTAAATGAGATATAAACATATGCTAACATTAATTCGTTGTTTGGAAGTAGTGTATCATTAAGTATTTCAATCAGTGTTGCGTTTTTCTGCAATTAGTAACAATCCTTATTATAATTAAAAGAAGAAAAGCACATCTGCACATTTTTTCCCGATTGCAAAGGTTGGCTTAGAGATTCAAACCAGGTTTACTTTTTTCCGAAGATACCCGAAGTTCGACTTATAAAATGTTTCCCTGAAAATAGCAATAAACAATACAGTCATTCTTCATGGAACACTATGTTCATTCGCTCATTACTGATCATGGCGATGACAATCAGATCATCTGTGCTTTGGGATTTCAGTCTGGACGCTGTCTGGATGTGCAAGACGAGAAGTATCACAGCAATAATACAATCTCTACTTACCACAACACGTAAGTCCACAACATAACCTGTTATACCTGCCAGTGGAAATTGAATGTCGTCCATGCTCATAGTATTGAAAGAGCTTCATGTTACATTTGCGCCACGATCTCAACAAACAATATTCCGCCCACAAAACTTATAAATTTGTAAATCATCATCTAAGAAAGTGACAAAACAGATCATTTGTATGTTTTTACAATCCGTGATCCTTCCACAGGTCAATGAGGAAATGGTGGTATTAGTAGACTTGTAGACGGGTTGTGAACGAGCCGACTTGGGAACACTAATGCAACTAAATAGTAGTGCAACATTATGAAGGTTCCTAGGTACACATCTGGGTTTATACAACTTCTGGACGTGTAAGATTTTAGAATTGAAAAAAAAATAGTTCTAAAAGTATCTGATGCGGTTCGCCTTCATCAGCTTAACATCAATCTGCAGAGCAGAGACAATACGCTGGCACTTCAATACCATGTGCATAATCATCTGTGCCTCCACGGTACATAAGTCTATTAAAATACGTGTAGTTTTGTTTTGGATATCTTTCAGCACGACCAGATTACTTTCCGGATCCAGTGGAGGTTTGTTTTCTTCATTTGACGTAATTGGTCTGTGAAGCAGAGTGCCACAATATATCCGTCATCAAGTATTCTCCGTTTCAACGCTGCTTTTTTTTGGACGTCTTTCTAAAATACTTTTACACTACTTATTAGTAGTGAGCGTCTCGTTTCGATCATATACCTTTGCTTACATATGATGTAGGTAACCCTATGCTTTAAAATAAGCGCGTAAACTCTAAGTCACGATTTTTCGCATTTATTGCATTTCTCTTAGGGCTATGGCTAAAATTCAGTTATTAGTAAGTGGAGATAATAGAAAGCAATCCAACTGACGAAATGTTTGTAAACAAATGTAACAAATTATGTAAGTATAAACATAAAAGGAAATGCTGCTCGGTTTTGTGTATATTTGCAGTCATGATTTTGAGAGATTTTTGCAGTAGCAGAGCGTGATGGCGAAGGAAATTTCACAATTTGTAATAGGGAAGTTCGATCAAGAAACTAGAAAGTGAAGTAAAATATTGCATTTATTTGTTTGAACCTAGTGTCTAGGTTATCTGTCAAATATAAATGAAATTGTAGTCAATATGTCATACTGAAATATACAAGCAAACATGAAAACCTTTCTTAAGGTTAAAATTAACATTCGCCATGGCTGAGAGCATTAATTTGTTAAAAAAGTGAGAGCGAACTGAAAGTTCTTCGTAGTTATGCAGTTAGATTTATGGACTAGTAGTTCTTACACTATTTAACACCAGATGAAATCCCATCACATCCCATTTTTTTTACAAATCATTATAGGAATTTTAAAATCTCCATCTTAATAGAAACCGAAACAATATAATGAGGAAATAAATTATTCATATTTGCCTTTAGTTACGTATTTATTTAAGATTAGAGTATTGTTGGTAATAGCGTTTTTTTTTAGTTTATGCTGTTGCATAGCTTTTTCTCTAATCCTCTTTTCTTGGAAAACGATTTTGTTTCCAACAAAGTGTGAAAAATACATACAGACAGAAACAGACATTTTACTACCAATCAAGCTGACATGAGCAAGTTTAGTGTTATTAAAAAAAGAAAGGTATAGCAAATTACTTAAGTTGTTTCTTCTTTAGCTTTTCAGTATATTAAAAATGTATTTTCTGTGTAGAATATACTTTATAAAGCAAGCTGTGTGATTGTAGCCACAAATTTTGCTAGGGAGTGAAAAATGATTTTTTACTGAAATGTTTTACAAGTTTAATTCTGTGAAATACCAATACTCCACAATGTTGCTTATCCGACCTTCGTTTTTCCATATTATCCGATACATCATTGTAGGAAACAATAGCACCAGCCGGCAAGAAAAATTGCAAATTACTCTATTTTTTGATGTTTACTCTATCGCCTAGCGCGCCCGTCTACAGCATGACTCATATGTCTATCATTCAGGGCAGTCACGTATCCAGGATTTCTTTCCGGGGGAGGAGAAACACAAATCCCCGTCAGTACATAATTCTAATGTTTTAAATTTAGATAATAATAATAATAATAATAATAATAATGCAACACTTCTGTATTTCTCTTAAACTTTTCCTTACTGTTCATTTATGAACCTTTTCACCTGGAACAAACTGCATCGTGGTACAAACAAAATCAAAACATTTTCGAGAGATGTGAAACTAACGAAAACTGTCTGCTACGTATATCATATAACAAAATAACAAGCAAAAAATGACTGTATCCTTCTACTACATTAAAATTATAAACAGAACGGAAACGAATTTTTTATCCAATTTAAAGTGTTATTTGACTTCACCTGGAGTCAATGGCATTAGGGCATGTTCTTAGAATTATAACAAGACAACAATGTTTTGTCCAAGGTTTGGACACTGATTCAAAGTAACCTGATAGAAAAAAAACCTTAAATAAAATAAAAATTTAAAAGCAGGTCTATTAAAAATTGCTTGAGTTTGGAGGGGACAACTCCCAGGAGCTTATGATTTATATGTCTCTGATTAAATGCAGCGTATTTATTTGTTATAAGACATGAATATTAGATGCGTAATATGTAAACTTATATCACAGTTTAATTGTCATAGGTCTTTCATTAACACATCCATATTGTAAAATTTCTAGGGTAGAGCAAATACAGTACTCGGGATTTGGACTTTTCCCATCATCTCTTTATTATAAAAAGTTTCTCTAATACAGAAGTATGTACAATAATAGATTCCTTTAAATACTTTAGGTTAGTGTGTGGTAGGAACGCGATGACCAAGCGTCGTGGGCTTTGAGGTGAGGTAACTCTCCTTGACCAGGCGTCGTGAGAGGGATTAAGTTTTGTATGATTTAAGTGTCTCCCTCGGTGACCGGGCGTCGTGAGAGAGAAGGAACCCAATGACCGTGCGTCTTAGGGCTTTAGGATTAGGTGTCTCTCAATTGACCAAGCGTAGTGAGAGGGTAGGTAACCCAATGGCTGGGCGTCTTAAGGCTTTAGATGGTTTGATCAACCTGTGGAAATTGATGTTGGTCGTGTCGTGCAGCTCCCTTTTATCTTGTAGTGTCGGCTTCTTTCGGTGACCCTTGTCCTTCCGACTGTTGGCGATGGTGGGCGACTCCACTTTGGGACCGTCGTCTGTTTTTTACGATTAACACATGTAGTTAACACGTGGTTATTGCATGACGTGTAGACATGCGGAACCTTGCCCCCCAGGACGTAGAAAAAATAAGCCACAGGGTTACTTTTTTGGTTTTTGGTTGCCTGTATGGAATCTGTGAATGGGTCACAGTATATACTGCACTAAAACAGTGAGTGGAGATGCACTAAAACAATGAAACACAAATGCAAAACAAAAAGCACTGCCAACTGATTTAGCACTGTAGGAGACATTATCACACGAATAAAGTTGAAAAGTTGATGTTAAAGCACTGGCAGTTTGTCCTCGAACCTAAGCAGGTTCCGTATGTCACGTCATTTCCCTCAAAGGAAAGGCTGTCGAAGCTCTTGTGATTATAGTTAACAGTTATAACTACGTCACTGATGGTAATGCCTGTAGTATATCTTATGAAGTTCGCACGTAAGAGAGTGCTAGTATAGAAAAGTTTCTAATATTGGTCTACTTCCTACTAGTCGTAATTAATAGAGGAGAGAACCTTAGAAAACGATTAAAGTTATTACTTTGATAAATGTAGTCACGCCGGAAAGAAGTTTGCTAATCAAAAGTCCTGATATTCTCAACACTCTGTATATGTAGGTCAACTTGTTAATGACAGTTATATGATTCGCAGTGGAAAAGCAAAGAGAAAAAAATTGTAGCTGGCTTTATGAAGTGCGTTCGCTCGAAGCAGAAAGAAAATGCTGGTTTGCAATTTTGATCACTGAAGGAAATTGTATGTATGGATGATTATTTAAATGACAGAATGCAGGGAGGTGAGGAATTATAAGAGTGAAAAAAAGACAAGAGATCTCTTGCGATTTGAATACTGAGGTATGTCACTTCAAATAGTTAGCTGTATCATATGGGATATCTTGTTTATTCGCTATTCCATGTTTTATTTCTTGTCTTCCATTTCTTTTCTTTGTCTGCCTCTGAAATATGAGGAGTGGATGTCACATGTCGGTTGTTTATATCTGATGGGATGATGTTCGTCTTGTTTTTGTCTTCTTTTTTCTGCCCTGTTTCGTCGTCTTATCCTCTGCGTTATTAGTTATCCTCGTGTGGTACGTGATCTTCGCTATCACGATAAAATTTGATTCTGTCGATGGAGATATTCTTTTCTCTGTCCCTGTAATTATGGGGCATGCTAACTCGATAAAGATTATTGTTCAGTTTTGAGATTATTGTAGCCGGTCCGCAGTATCTATCGGTCCATTGTGATGACTCTCCTATTATTCGAAAGGGGAAGAAATTGGGTATTTTATCTCCATTGTGAAAAATTTGTTGTTTATGTTTTTTATTAAAATACCTCTTTCGTGTACCTTCTGTAAGTTTTGCTGTCTTTTCTCGAAGTTTTACAAGTTTGTCTCGTTAAAGCTGTAGCTGAGGAGCGGTCTGTAATTGACAATCGCTGATTGTCCTAGGCTGGTATCCGCACATTAAAAGGAATCTTGATTCTTTCGTTCCCAATTGGACGAAACTGTCTAGACTAAAAGTGATGTGAGGTAACAGTTTTGGCCATGTTCTGTGATTTTTTTGGACGAAAAATTTTAATGAATTCTGTATAGCTTCGTTCACGATTTTTACTAATCCTATATCCTGGTGATTAAAAGCAGGGTAGAACGTAAATTCAAAGTTATATATTTCTGCTAACTTTTGAAGTTTTTTCGCTCTATAGACTGGGTGTTTGTCCAGATATAGGAAACGAAAGACGACAAATTTTAAAATAGTTTCTTCCAATAAGAATTGTTCAATTGTATCTGCTCTGATGCTATTAACAGCCTTCGTCACTAGATAACGTGTGTTTGTATCGATGGCTACTAAAACGTATTTTGGTTTCCCTTCTTCGTATGGATAAGGTCCTAAACCGTGAAACATCCATCTTTCTCCTATCAGGCCTGGAGTGATGGAGGAGTTCTCCTTGTAGCTTTTCGGGAGTTTTTTTAGGAGTTGACGCTCTGCAATTCTTGATTCTAAATGCTAAGTATGATATCATGTTCGGCATTTACTGTTTCTTAAGGGATGTCTTGTATGTCTTTGAAAATCCGATGAGGCGCTGACGGGTCTTTATGAATAGACTCGAACCAATGTCCTCTCAAGATTTTTGGAATACACAAAAGATAAAGTAATCAAAATTCTGGGTGCTTTTGTATACAATACATTAGGTTGTCTTTTAATCAAAAATACTTGGCTGCCTTCAGGTAGAATTTTTTGTCGGTTCTTTCTCTTCCAAAACTACTGTTATGTCAGCGTATTTCATCTTTGCGCCGTTTTTCCCGTAAGTTCATCAAAGATCCTGGTTGGTGTATTTGAAAAATGGGTTCGTCTAGAAAATTGGAACGGTATGTAGGCGGATCTTCGTTTGCCTGATGTGAGTCCATGTGTTGTAAGGTATCATTGCTGTAAGGTATCTAAACGGCTGATAATATCATCCGAATGTTTCTTCCCTTCAATGTGGCATATATCAAAATTTTAGTAAGCTAAGAAAAGTCTATAGCGAGTGTATTTTCCCACTCTGTCCTGGTGTATGCGCAAAGAAGTTAGACATTTTGTGTCTGTAAACAATTTAAATTTACGATTAAGCAAGGAATATCTAAATTTACGCAGAGAATAAATAATAGTGTAGTTCTTTTTGCCAGAGTGAACTGTACTTTTGACTTCACTTTTTGTAAGGCGACGGCTACAATACGAGACTTCTTTCTTTATTAGTTTTGGCGTCATAACTGGCAAATATCCCTCCGAGCTGATGTCAGGACGCATCTGTGTAAAGCCTTATCTCTAGCTTTTCATCGAAATGGTAGAGAGATGGGGAATTCAAAATTTCTTTTTTCAGCTTCTCGAATAATTCATCATGTTTTTCGATCCATTTAAATTTGGCATTTTAGTAGGGAGCTGCTGGAAAGGTTCTATCTTGGTCGTAAAGTCTTTAATATGACTTCGTAGATAAGATCATAGGCCTATAAAGCTCTTAAATATGCGTTTAGTAGTCGTTTTTTTTTAAAAAAATATTCATTTTCTTTGTTATTTTTGATGAGATGCTTATCTTCTCTCCGGATATAAGGAATCCTAGTACTGGGAGTTCTCTATATAGCAGGTGCGTCTTCTTGCGATTGGTGTTTCCGCATTTTTTAAAGAATAAAAGCTTCAAACCTGAGAGTTGTTGTTCCCATGTATACGAACCGATCGCGATGTCATCAGCAAAATTGGTTATGCGTTTTGGTAAACCTTCTAATAGCATTTTAATAGCGGTCGTTAAAGATTGGGAAGAGGAACAGGGGCCCATTACGAATCTCAGGAATTTATAGATTTTCCGTGTATGATTCACCTCAAAAGTCATATATTAAGTGCTTTTTGGATGCAGTTTTATCTGAAAATACGATTGATTAATGTCAAGCGTTGTTAATAGGGTTTTCTCTTGTAAAACCTGCAAAATCTCCTCTGTAGACTGAAACGGTATGCTGAAGTATTTTGTATAGCCATTACGTGCCTGTAGATTCAACACAGGTCTGAATTCTGAACTGTTTGGTTTCTTGTTCGCAATTAAAGGCGAAGAATAATTTTTCGTCTGTGTCTGAGTTATAAATTTAGCATCTAATAGTTGTTGTAACTGCTGATCAATTTGGTGTCTAATTCCTAATGGAATTTGTGGGGACCAGTGATGGAATGACGCACTTTTATTTATACGTATTTTGTGTTCAGATCAGAACCCGCGAAGTCTTACTATTTTCTCTATTTAACAACGATGATCGAATAGCAAACACATACCTTCAGAATCGATGTTGATGATGGTCCTCACGAAGCAAAGGCGCAGCAGAGCTAACTCCAACCACTTGTAATGATAATGCTACCAAGGTGTTAAAACGTAGAATAGTTGTAGAAATTATACTGTAGACCGGTTCACCATAGCTAGTGAATATTCTCTTAATAAATCTTGTCGAATCGTAATACTTGGAAAGCTATTCCTCGACTGATCGTCTAAGAATGCTTGTCGTGGAACGATCCTCTTAGACTATGCTTCTTCGAATGATCGTCTGATCGTTCGCCTTGCCCTGAACTATGACAACACGTATTTCGAGATGAATTACTGTTTTGCCAGTAACTATTCGGTCTACCCCGATTATTTCTCCAGCCATTACCTCTATTACCATCGTAATAATTTCGATAGTTGCTGTTTCCTCGATAATAATTCCATCTACTTCTATCCTGATTTATATTTTGATTATTCCAATTTCTACCATTATTTGCTAGTTACTGGTTTCTTCCGCGATTCCGAAAACCTCTATTGTTTTCAAACCGTTGATTTCTATCTCCATTTTGTTTACCAGATTCTTTTTCATCGTCTTTAACCTTCGCTGACAATCCTAACTGGAGTTCCTCGAGTTTATTTTCTAATTGCGCTAATTGGGTCAAGCTCGGTGGTTCCTGTTTCACTTTCGTATCCGACTTACCACGCATTTCTTTTCTAAGAATTACTCTACTTTCATCCGAATCGCTATCTTCACTATCTTCCTGCTCCTTGATTTTCTTCACTAGATCTTTTATAGTAATTTTACCCGTCTCTCTTTTTATTCTCTTATCTATTTTACATTTATTCTCTTCGACTCTCTGCAAGTCCTCTACAAACTTATCTGTCGTAGAATAGGCATTAGTACCGACTTTCTCCATATAATATGGTTGCATTCCACCAACAATAATACCTATTTTCTTCTTATCTGACATCTTGGAATCTAACCGTTCAAGCATTACTAACATATCATACACGTAATTGATAATCGGTTCGTCTTCCTGAGGAAACGCTCTCTTAACTTCTCTTCAATATCCAAGGTTATATTTGTCTTTGTAAATTCATTAATTTGTTCTTATAACTCTTTATACGCAATTTCCGCTAGATTTTTTCCTTTAAGGAATAACTTAAGCCATTGTCTGCCTGTTCCACGAAAAACGCTCGACAATAGCTCCTTTCTTTTATCTTCTGTCACGGTTGCCATTTGACATGCGTCATCAAATTCATCGAAAAATACGATTATATCATTGTCTGATCTTAAATCAAACTTCGGCAATTTATTGATATCTGCATAAACCGTAACGTTAGATGCCATTTCTGTCTTATTTTTAAACTCTGTTTCATTTTTCTTATTACTATTATTAGATCCTACAGATTCTTCTACTTCACTAGAACAAGTTTTCTGTCTGTTTACTAATTCTTCATCTAGTTGCAAAATAGACAGAAAGTCTTTCGTGAACGATTGTGGCACCGGACTAAAGGGGAAATTTCTAACCGGACCTTCTTGAAATACTATTTTCAGACTTTCTACGCTTTGTGTTACAGATTTATCTTGTCTCCTTCTTTCCGGAGTTCTAATATCAAATAGATTTTCTACTTCTAATGGTATTTCTTTATTAGCTTTTTGTGCGCGAGTCTTAATAATTCCTTCATATATTTATTATAATACTATTTTCCGTATATAACAAATATCTCACTATTGTAAAGGTACCAATAACGCCACATAATAATAATCAACCTTAACCTCGTCTAATAACTTTAAATTAAAGTAAAATACCTCTTATATATTTCTATGTACCATCTCAACTTTATCTTATACTTTTAATTCTCCCGGGAATCAAACCAAGGGCTGTCTTCACGATATCTTTGGTGGGTAATTTAGTAATCTGAAACAATGAACCGCCGGGAATCGAATGAAGGGTCGCCTCCACTATGTAATTTGGTGGGTCACTTAACAATATAACAATATAACAGCAAAATATATTTTACTAATTGAATCGTCTGGGAATCGAACCTAAGGCTGCCTCCATCATGTCATTGGTGGGTAACTTAGTAATGTAACACAATGAACCGCCCGAGAATAGAACCAAGGGTCGCCTCCACCATGTCTACCCCCCTACATGTGCCTTCTATAGCAAATGCGTAGCTCAAAAACGCAGGGAGATTGTCTCCGAACATTCTCTATATTGTACGGGAAAATTCAGTAACTAATTCCAAGAAAATAAACACATGCCAAGTTTCATTAATAAACATTGTATTTTCAGTAAAAGATTTTGTTATTAAAGTGTACTGTGTGTTGTGTAGAGAACGAACAAAACGTTAGCAGATCACAACCCGCGAAGTCTTACTATTTTCTCTATTTGACAACGATGATCGAATAGCAAACACATTCCTTCAGAATCGATGTTGATGATGGTCCTCATGAAGCAAAGGCGCAGCAGAGCTTAGTCCAACCACTTGTAATGATAATGCTACCAAGATGTTAAAACGTAGAATAGTTGTAGAAATTATACTGTAGGTAAGTTCACTATAGCTAGTGAATATTCTCTAAATAAATCTCGTCGAATCGTAATACTTGGAAAGCTATTACTGATCGACTGATCGTCTAAGAATGCTTGTCGTGGAATGATCCTCTTAGACTGTGCTTCTTCGAATGATCGTCTGAGACTTTTCTCCTTCGAATGATCACCTTCCAATCTTGGTAGGGTATTTATTTCCAACATGTCAATTCCCAAACTGTCAGCTTGTTTCACTTCACTCCACGTGTTTGCTATCTCATTGCCCAAATCCATATTTCTGCAATGATCATCAAATAGACAAAATCTCCAGACGTCTATCTCCGTAATCTGACAATTTTGTCACATCCTAAAATGTGTGTTGATGTTAACAATTAACAAATAACAAAATAAGTATTACAACGACTCTCACAATATTTCTTACTCTGCATTACTTCTTTGTTGTCCTTCTTAATCAGAACATTGCACATTCACACGTCTGTATTTACATCTGACATAAACCAAGACATTAACTTGGACAACATAATTTTCAAATCTATTTTCTTAACCTGATTCTGCGTTTTGTAATTTCTTGACTCTTAATTTTATCTTTTAATTTTGTCACATTTATTTGTCTCTATTTGAGCCAATTATTAAAAATTTTAAAACATAAATCCATTTAACTTTACTTTCTCAACAATATATATCATGAATAAAATTGTAATAAGGTATCATAAATAATATGAATAGTATATAAAATACGTTATTTTAATTTTCAGTTCGTGTAAATGTCATAGATTTATCATAATAGAATTTTTTCGGTTTGAAATTGTAATAACTATTTACAATGTATAACATTCACTTCACTTAGTTATTTCATTAACACATTAAACAACACATTAACACATTAACACAAACATATTAAAAATTATAAATGAAATCTTTTTCCAGGAGTAACTCCAAAATTAAATTGATGAAATGTTTAACAAAATATTATATAAAGCATAATCAAATGTCCAATCGTGAATTTCATTATCATGATATGATGAAAAGATTTTGTACAGTTCATCAAACGTCTCTGGTCGTAGCAGAACACGCCATGCATTAAAACACAACATTTCATTATCTAAAATAATGCATTGATGTTCATCTAAAATGCGGCTATTTTCAAAGCCCCCGTCGCACAAAAATTTATATTCTGGTTTCCATCTTGAAATACATTCCAGCACACACTGTTCATTCACACAAAAAGTTTTACATTCATAAGTGCATGGTTTGTTTTTCAAACACATTTTTATCTTTCTTTAATAACAGTTCAACCAATTCACAAATATATGAATCTGAAAATGTAAGTGATTCATATGATAAATTAAATCTATTTAAAAGCGTTTCGTCTATAATCCTTATCCAAAGAATTAAAGTTCAGTAAAGTACAGTAAAGCTTCTGTATATAAAGTTCAAACGCTATGTCACGAGTTTTCTTCTGAATTAGGAATTCCCACACAGTTTGTTTCAAACTATTATTAAATATTAAGAAACATTTATGTAGATTTTCATCTGGTGTTCTAATTGAACAATCAGAGCGCAATAGTGTTTCACTCTCTTGATAATTCTCAAGAAGTTGTTTCACACATAAATCACTTATTTTAAATCGATTGCACGTACAATTCACATTGTCTAATTCTTGAATTTCAATATGTGTATTAGGAAACACTTTTCAAAATGGATTTCATCACCATATCGATAAAATCTTCTAAACGATTCTTCTATTTCCTGCGTAGGATATAATATTTTCACTTTATCTCGTTCTTCTTCAGGAATATCAAGATCCCATGGAAGTTGAAAACTAATTTTCTGATGCTTTTCACACGCAATCTCTTTTTCTCTTGGAGAAATATACTCTGATGCAGATACTCGTTTACTACACATCTTCAAGAATACTGTTGATTTAAGTAATTTTCCTATGTAGACAATCACAAGTCTGCACATGCGCACAAACTTTTAACGAATGCGCATGCGTCCCAAAAAGTTCAAATTATTTAGTTTTATTTTTGTACGAACCATGTAGAACATCTTTATGTCAAAATATGTCTTGGAAAATCAGAATCAGACAATACCACATGAAATAAAATGCTCTCATAAAGATTATTAAAAATGCATTGTGTGAGAATATGATCTTTCTTATTATGGATATTGTGTAAATCCATATAGAGTTTCATAATTTCCTTTCACGTATATTCTTTTAATAAAATACTACAAGCTTCCAAGTCCAACACTTCTTTACTTTACAACATACTTATGTCTAATGTCATTTTTGAATAAATAATGATAATAACATGCTCCACAAAGTAACACTTTGTTCGGTATCCATTTAATTATAGCTAATTTAACTCAATTAATATCAATACTAGATTTATCACACGAGCAATTCATTCTTTTACTATTGCACAAACCACGTTTCTTAACCCCACGAAAAAAGTACGTGTTCTAACAAGAAAATATTCTCTACAACTAAAACAAAGTATTAAAATCGTTTGTTCTTTCTCTGCTTCTACTGCGCTCTAGCGAAAAAATCTTAACTTCTAAAACAGTGTTACTAACTTATACAAACTTTACACAAAATAAGTTTTAACTATGTTAAACTCATATAAATGTTAATGAAATTTTTCATGTGTCCTTTCGTATCTTTTACGTATCGTTTTGCTATGTAAACTACTATTTTTAATGGGTCGGTTCCAGACGAAGCTCATTTATTTATTTAATCTCTCATATTATTAACAGATTCGTTTTCTACGAAAAGTCCTTATTTATTTATTTATCCTCTCGTAATATTAACAGATTCGTTTTCTACGAAAACTCCGAATTTATTTATCCGATCGTAATAAATTACTCGAACACTTTGCGTGAGCATACTAAAATGTTCGAAAATATTAAAAGTCGTGTGAGCGTACTAAAGATGTTCCGCAAATATTAATTATTTATTCTTTCATGTTATTTAGTTTAACACTCATTGTTAAATGTTTCGAAAATGTTAAATTGTGTGACTTAATAAAATAAAATATGTTAAAGTAAAATTAATTCTTGTAAATAATTTTTGTTTATACAATTCTTCAAATATGTTATTCTCAAAGCATTAATACTTAGTTTCAAGTAATTTTATACATTAACTGATTTCTTAAGATGAAGTAAACTGAAATGAAAAGTTAATACCATACAAATATGTGAAATAATACTATGCATCAAATAATATAAGAAAATAAAAATAAAGATAAGTATTAAACATGTATTGGTTTCCAAAATTTCTTTTTCTTCTTAAAATATTTAATAATAACATTACCTGATATCAAGTTTTGTATAATCTTCACACACACACGCACATTAATTTCTTCCGTAATACTAATACAGTTGGTAGCAATTTAAAAGTTTCTTCTTTTATGAAATAATTACAAACGGTAAATGTTCAAACACATTTTTCACGAACACCAAAACTTTTCGTATGTACATAAAATATTTTATTCAGCACTTTTTATCTTTATCAAGAAGAATATCCACAAGATCACTTAAAACACTTGACTTTTCAATAATTTAAAGTATGTGTTATAAAATGAATCTCTTGTAAGCAAACCAATAAAATGTGATTTCGCATACGTATAAAATATATTTTCTTCCACATCTATGTTTTCTCTAATATCTTTCACTCGTGATTTCATGACGTATTTATCCCAAAATAAACATTCATGTTCCATTTCATTAAAATATCCATAGCAGCAAGCGGCAAATAGCAAAATATATCTGTTTTCCACTCATGTATTGCTTTCTTTATACAATTCGTGTCTAGTTTATTTACACTACATTTACATCTTACGTCCTTCTCCGAAAATATTTCAGTATCAATTATATATGATAATATCATCTTATAAATTTTAAAATTAATTTTCAAACACTCAAAACCAATTTCGCGTAACTGTACTAAACTTTCCATATTTATTTTACTTTTTATGTAAACAATTGTTAAATAATGTCCTTTAGAACATAAAAAATACCAAATTAAATCATGCATG